>NC_089874.1:146125000-146450000 GCF_040182565.1 Anser cygnoides | reverse complement strand
TCACTACCTTCACTCAATTCTAAATTTTGATGTGCTGTCACTTCTCTGAGATTGAAATAATTAAGTAGATAATAGTAGTTTTCTGTGACAGATTTGTAATTTAAAATGAGTAGAAGTATTTAGAATGAACCATGTATAACAACATTTTTTGCTTGTCATATCCTAAATAAAATTTTTGTCTTTTAAATAATCTTCCACCTTGGCATTAATTTCCAGCTGGCATCAGCTAATAGCACTTACCAAGAATATTTCCAATTTCCCCTATTTGCCTTTGATTTTACTGGAAACTTGTCTAGTACTTTATTACTCAAGTTCAAAAAATTTTACTAGCACTTAATGGAAAATTCAGAATTAATAGTTTATTACTGTTATTTAGTTTAACACAAGACATATTTGTTTTATGTTAGTTAAGCATCAGTAATGGTTTGGAGATTTGCCTGCTTGTTCATTTTTGCCAGTTTTCCTGTGACTCTTTAGCCCATACAAATTTTAGCGAGTGAAGTGCTAAGTTTTTATTGATGGTGCTAATTAGAGAATTGGGCTTTCACATAATTTTATTGGGAATACAGGATTACTCACTTTACTGACATGATATTGTTTCTGCTGCCTTACTTAATGCTTATGGAAATGACTGAAAACAACACTTGTAATCTGAGAGAAAGTAATGAACTCAAGGGATGTATAATGTCAAATAAGACAATTAGAGTATTCAAGATGGACATTTTGCAGGGAGAGTACAGTCTTCTGTTTTAATTCTATTATATTCAATCACAGTACGAAATTTTCATTGTTGGATTTTCATTCTGGGAATTTTGGCTACTGAAAGAAAGAAAAAAAAAGAAGAAAGAAAATCTGTGTAGATTGAAGAAGTGGGTGATCTGACTTTGTACTTTTTTTTTTTTTTAAATAGACAGTGTTTATTTATTTATTTATTTATTTTTATCCTAGCACAAATAACATGTCTTTCACTTCTTTGATTTTTTCAGTAGCTGTGACTAATGTTGAGAACTGCATTTCTGGTGGTTTAACAGGCAGGTCCTGCCTCTACAGAAGTGATTAAAATATGCAAGACAGAAAAAAAGACATTATGAAAAGTAATGTAAAAACATAAGAGTCAGAAAGATGAAATTTAAGGCAGTGATTAGGAGTCAGGAGACTGGACTAGGTGATACTGAATGTTCTTTTATGAAAAAAAAAAAAACACAAAGATAATAAAAATTATGTTCAATGGCATAAATTCTGCTGTCGTTACAAATGTTTTATTCACTTTTACTGTCATTTTAATCACTACATATACTGAACTAAACAAAGTGTGTTGTACTCAGTGAACCAGTGACTGAGGGATTCTTACAAGTGCTGAGGTGAATACAGACAATTTACTCCATTTCCTGAAGCAGTAGACACTTCACTTTGATTTTTGATGCCTCTTTCTGCCTGAAGAATACGGAAGAGAGGGATGGTTTCTCCTTCCTTCTACCCATGTGCTGACAGAGGGGGCAGCGCACAAGCAGCCTCTATGGTCATTCCACAAGAATGTTGAAGCAGCCCTTACTGGAGAAGCAATGGAATGATGCTGCTTGGGAAACAGTTAATCCAGTTAATATATTTCAGTGGGAGATTTCCAACATTTCTGACATTCCAACATTGCCTCACACCTTATTGCATAACATACTGAAAAGGGCAAAAAGGCTCATATACTTTCTGCAGTGTTAATTTTGCTTGAGGCTGTAGATGCATGTTGAGATCTGTTTGAGCATTCTTTTTCAAAAACTCCAAGAAACAACTCCTCTTCAAATGACACCATAAGGAGTAGAATCAGTGTAATGTCAGGGACATTAAAAAAATGAGAGAAAATATTTGCTGTATATTGAGATGATATATTGAGCTATAATGGTTCAGGAAGGATGCTTTCACAATGACTATTTTTTGAAAAATTCCAGTAATTAAATAGGTCATTCCTAAGAAGATGCTAATTCATTCTTATAAATGAGAGTAGGACCAAATCTGCCCCTTGCAGTTGTTCATCACAAATTCTTGAGGATATATCCATTTTAATAAAACATTTAAAATATAATAATATATTTATAAAAGACTGATCCATATGGCCTGGGGTGAAAAGACCAAAATTTAATCTGTTGTGAATAAGCATATCGCATTGAAATCAAAATTATTTGTCTAATTTGTGTTTACACCCAACTTAAATTTGTGTTGCAAGACTGAAAAGAGTGAGAGATTTCTCACTGTGGTGGACAGAGGACCCCAGTGGTTGAACCTGACCTATTGTCTAGGGAAGTTTGGTGCTTACCAGAGCTCAGATCTAGGATGGTCTAGAATGCCAAGACTTGTCTGTCCCTCAGACTAGTAGTCCCACTGCTCTTCCATGTGTGAATCTGCAAGGGGAAATCAAAAGAATATCAATCTTGACTACTTGTCTCTGGAGGTGGGAGCCAAAGGCATGGGAGCCCAGATGGTTTTCTCTTTGATCCTGTCAATGAGAGGGAAAAGCTTGAGGCAAGTATGGATCCTATAGGTCAAGACCTGGTGCCACCAGAGGGTGTAAGGGTATGTGAAACGTCAGAGCATCAGTTTCATTGATTTATCTGGTTAAGGACTATTCAGTGTAAAAGGAATAACAGATAAGAAAGAAATTAGTTAGCATGCAGACCCACAAACATTAAGTGTGGCAATGAAGGCAAAAAAGACCAGAACCCACTAGCCACCTCAGATTGATGGGTCCTTAGAGAAGCAGCTCAGGCACTGCCTTGAAGAGTGTTGACATGAATTTGCCATTGATACGAATTGGGAAACAAGACTGTCATGAGCATTATGCAATATTTGAGTGGACTTGCAGGATTGTGTAAAACTTATTATAGGATGTTCAGATGTAAGGTCAAAGGTAAGGAAAGGGATGAATCAGGACAGTTTGATGAGGAACAAGCAAAGGAAAAGGGGGACAAGGGGTATAAAAGGGTCTGTGGTATGTAAGCAGGCAGCCAGTCAAAAACCCATCTAATTGAGTCCTACACCTGATGATCAGCCTATCCTATTTTATTAACTATTATTAACTATTTCTTTTTTTTTTCTTTTCTTTTTTTTTTTTTCCTTTGCAATCTCCCTCTACCCGGTGTGTGAGTGCTGCAAGACATGTAAGTGGTAAGAACAGGAGGAGGGACCTTCGTTTAAAAGTCCTAAACATCTGTGTAGTATTGTATGAGAAGTTAGCGATCCCCATAATAGCTAATCCACCGTCATATCTCTATGATGGATACTTTGTGACTGCTACTTAATCAAGGCATATTTAATCAGTATTTTAACTGGTGTATACATAATACATAATTAGTCCATGTACATAGAATGTGCATGTAATCTAAGTATATGTATAGGGTATTGTTTTGTGCACTTGAAATATTATATGCACTTTTTCATCACCTTTGACTTTTTACTGAGACAAGAATGTTAGAGAGTATTGCCCAGAGGACTGTTCAAAGTTATGCCCACATTCCAGATTTGGTTGCTGTCTGCAATTGATGAATCTGTATTATGAACAAGACCCTACCGGAATGCTAGTGAATTTAGAGCTGGGCTAATCTCACTACAGATGTGCTTTGTACAGCATGCTGTGCCCTCACCAGAGTTTCATTCTATGCTGTATTGTTTTGCATTTCTAGCATCAGAAGGGATGTAAGACTCTAAAACTAGCTATCACATTTTCAAGGTTATTAATAAATAGTTATCCATCCTGCAAGCTTTTTTGCCTTTCTTGTTGGCATCCAGAAAGAACCAACACTTCTCCAGTGCAAAACAGCCAAGAGCCAGCAACTGGAGGGATTGTTGCATCAATACATATGTGTGTTGAAAGTGCCAGGAACTGGGGGGACCACGAGCCACAGGACTTGAAGGTCTGGATGGGACCTGGGAGGGGGCACGATGTGAATGAAAGGTCTAAATGCCAGCTACTGGGATTACCTGGGAGTGATTATTGTTCCCCGGTGAATTCAATCCTGTGTGCACATCTTTGTATGCTTAATTTGCTAGGAAACTTCAGAGATGATTAACTGAAAAGTAGGAGAAGACTTGCACCTGGAGAGATGCAGTGTCTGAGCCAGGGATGGGTGAGAACCTCAATGTGCCTATGCATGGATATTAGGCAGACTGAGAGCCTGTACTAGCATTTGAGGGACCTGTGATTAAATGGGTGCTTCTGATATGTGTATTAGTGCATGCACCATGCATCAAGCTAGAGTAGTTGGAAAGAAGACCTCTATACTCTGTAAGGAAGCCCACAGTTTGGGTATGGATATTTGATAAAATTAGAGGCTGTGTGTGATCTGCAGATTTGTGTGTGCATACGCCCCTCTGGGATACACACTCAACCTCACCACTGGCTGAACCTAGAAGCAGAAACAGTGTCAGCCATATCCATGGGACTGGGATGGAGAGACTTCGGGGGACCTTCCTGGGGACCCAGACAGCACTTGCCCAGGCTTCAGCAGCCAGGAAAGGGGAATGCTCAATACATGGAGTATGCTGGACTCAGCAGATCCCATACTGTACCTAACAGAGGCATTTGTTTTTTACAACCATGGAACAGTATTTGAGAATTGAGGACTACTAGGAAGAGACTAAATCCACCTGATCAAATGAGGCAAAAATATCTTTGCCAACAGGGTAACCAACCTGGACAGGAGAGATTTAAACTGTGAAGTGTTGGGGGGTGATGACAACTCATACTGGAAAAAAGCAAACTTGACTCCTATCTGCAAAAAGGGCAAGAATAAGGATTCAGGGAACTACAGGCTAGTCACCCTGTGAAGTCCACCTCACATCCTTCATGATGGAGCACATCTGTCTTGACAGTATTCCCAAAGATACAAAGGACAAGAAGCTAACTGAAAGTAGGCAACATGGATTTACACAGGGGAAATCATGCCTGACTTGATAGCCTTCTATTATGAGATGAATGGCTTGGTGATAAGATGAAAACAGTGCATATTGCTTATTTTCAATTTGGCAAGGCTTTCTACACTGTTTCCTGTAATATTCTCATAGATAAATGGACAGCGAGGTGAAACTGGCTGAACTGCCAGGAAGCGTAGCTGAAGGTCACTCAATACTGGTACTACTGGAGACCAAGAGAGCAGGGACTGTTCAGCCTGGAGAAGAGAAAGCATTGGGGAATCTTGTGTATGGAATCTATCTTTTGAAAGTAATGGAAGGGAGTAAAAGAAAAAAAAAAAAAGACAGACTAAGTAGAATCCAGGTCATGAAGCAATGGGCTCAAACAGTAATACAGGAAATCCTACTTAAACATAAAGAGGGATTTTGTTTGTTGGTTTGTATACTTTATCCACCCCTCCCCATTTTTATTTATTTATTTATTTATTTTTAACTGTGTCAGTGGTCAAACCCTGGAACAGGTTTCCTAAAAAGGCTGTGGACTGTCCATTCTAGGACACTAAAATCTATTGGAAACAGGCCAGAGCACCCTGCTGTACTAGATGCACTAGATGATCCACAAGTACCTGTGGTTCTGATATTTATTTATTTCATTCTGGAACTAATACTATGTTCACTAATGCTGTGAGATATGAGCAAAATCCTTCCCCTCTGCTACAGCTGCCGTGAAAGTCATTTGATGCTTAAAGTACAGATTGGTGATGATACTAAGTCCAGTCCACTAACATGACAAAAAGACATTATAGGTAAATCAGAGAAGTAAACTGATAATTTTAAAAAGATGTTTTCTAAAACATCTTTTAAAAGAATTTCCTTTAAAAAGGAAAGCAGATAGAGGAATGTTCTTCCCTGTATTTATTGTGATGTACATTTCAAGGGCTAAGCCTGAGCAGTTCTTAAATTGTTTATTAGAATTAGAGGAAATGTTTGATGTGCACTATTTTTAAGCTTGATAGAGCTATCAACACCAAGAACATGCAGCTTTTTCTGGGCCACATATGCAACAACAAATATGCCAACGATTTTAAAATCAGGTATTAATGTCAGATTATTAACTAAAATATTGCCAAAACAAAGTTACTGAATTCTAATTGAATTATGCAGAGTTGAAACTGTTCAGTTTATTTGTATGTCTGCATTTGGAAACAGGTTTTAAAAAGAAATCTCTACTATTAATCTGAGTCAGCAAAAATAAAATTGTCATGTTCTTCATATGATTTATCTGATTTTTGGATATACAGTGGATTATACCTTGTGTATTGGATTTAGAAGACTCGATTTAGTAGAAATTCAAATTTATACTTTCTAACATAGATTTTACTTAATAAGAGCTACTAGACTTGATATTCTTCAACTAAAAAAAATGGGAATGAAAGATTCATTGTATACTCATTATATGCTTTTAGTGAGGCCTGACTAACAGATTAACCTAAAGTCAATTGTTGTGGGTGATGCAAAACTGAGGAGATGTTAAGAAGAATTGTTACGTTTTACAAGATAACTACCAGAATTTTCCATGGCCACCCATATATTAAAAGCCAGAAAATCAAAAGATTCCTGTAGTCATTCATGTGCTCAGAAATAGATCAATGTTTCCTCTAGCAAACCATTTCTTGTTTTTTTCTTTTTTTGGTTTGTTTTTGTTGTTTTTGAAACAAGTTCCACCTCTGCTCATACTGCCTATAAATGGAAACAGTTTCTGTAAAGATTTGAATATACAGTATGTACTTCCGGTGATTCTACACTAATTTATATAAGCCAACAATCTAGCCTGTTAAATATTTAAGGTAGGAACTATAGTATCTCTCAAACATCAGAGATATTATTTAAAGGATCATTTATGTCAAGTCCTTTCTTATGTGCAAGAACAACTGCTGGGCTATTCTTGAAATTTTAATGAAAATCTTACTCTGTTCTTCTTATGAATGATACTGTCTTTTATCCTGACTATAATTATCTGGAATATCAAGTTCCAAAGACATTCATTTAAAAACTTAATTTTGAAAAGTTGAACTACTTGTTCCACCCTTTTCTATTGGTTACATTTGAAACACACGTTAACTTTTACACACGTTAATTTTTATTGTAATGTTTTCAGTGCTAAGTAGCACTAATTGCAAAGGCTTCAGATAGCCAGCAAGAAAATGAGTTCTGAGGTCAGAAACTGAATAGGCCATTTTGTTTGCTTAAGATACAATGTACTACATTGCTACATAATACATTGCTACAGTTTATTCCAAGTCTAATTAAAGCTTCTACAGTTTAACCAGAACTGTTTAATCAGTTATGGTGATGTTAAAACTCAGTCTAATATACTAATTAATAAAAACAGACCACTCAAACATTCTGGATGTTTTCAAGAACCTTAACATCCTTTTGACATTGTGGAACCCAGAACTGTACACAATATTCAAAGTGATGCCACACCAATGCTAAGTATAGTGGGAGAATCACCACTGCTGATTATTCAGTGCTCCATACTATTTATATCCCTCTGCAAGTCCTTTGTTCCTCCAGAGAGTCAACAGCACATCCCAGTTTAGTAACATCAGCAAACCTGCAAGGTTGCATCCCACTCCTGTATCCAGATAATTGATAAAACTGTTGAAAAGGACTGGCCCTATAATTGAGCCTTTGAGAACATCACTAGTGACTGTCCACCAGCGAGATGTAGCCCCGTTCTTTACGCCCATTGAGATCCACTGTTGAGCCAGTTCATCACCCACCATAGTATGAACCTGTTTATCTCACAACAGACAATTTGTCCTGAAGGATGCCATGAGAGATAGTATCAAAGGCCTTACTAGAATCCAGAAAGATTACATCCACTGCCTTCCCTTCATCTACCAAGCAGGTGACTTTATCACAGAAGGAGTTCAAAACTGCTAAGGTAAGACTTTCCCTTGATGAACCCATATTGACTATGCCTGGTAACTGTTTTGTTCTTTAAGTACTTTTCAATGTCCCCCAGGACAATCTTCTCCATAACTTTTCCAGGGACTGAGGTTAGACTTACAAGTCTGTAGTTTCCTAGGTCTTCTCTCATGCCCTTTCAGTAGACAGGTATAACACTGGCTAGCTTCCAGTCATCAGGGACCTTCCTAGACTATCATGTCTTTTGGTAAATTGTTTAGACTGGTCCAACTATTACATCCACTAATTCCTTCAGCATTTAGGAGTGAATCTCTTCAGGCCCCATGGACTTCTGAGTGTTGAGCTGGTACAATTTCGGTACCACAGATGGAAAGTCACTGCTCCTTCAGTCACAGTCCTCCAACTCTGAGGTCTGGGCAGCCCAAGATCTGTCATTAATGTTAAACACTGGGACAAAAAAAGGCATTAAAAACCTCCACCTTTTCTTCTTCCTTACTTGTTAGGTGACTATCCATTTTGAGTGTGAATGTGAATGTATGTGAATGATAGTGAATTGTTAATCTTGCAGATAGAGGAGCATGGCAGGGAAAATAAATCGCAGTCCTGGTGAGAATAAAGGACAAGATTGATAAATGAAGGAAGTGACATATTAGATGGTGATTAGATGGTGAGTTCATGGAAGAGTCAAGAAACTTCACATGACTAGACAACAGACTTCAAAGACTGGGTGCTGGAGTTACAGTGAATGTAGAAATAATGGAATAATGGAGCTTAGTATGGAATATGGAAAAAAAATGAAGGAGAGAAGATTGACAATGAAAACCAACCAAGCCAACATACTATTACCCCATAGATCTTTCATAGTATCAGTACAAAAATGTAGTACATTTTGTGGCTAGTAAAACAGTTTGAATTTTCTAAGCTTTCTTACAGTATTAAAAAAAAATCGACATAAACACTCAGGAAGGTTAACAGCAGAAAGTACAGTACAAATTACTACTATTAATTACACTATTAATTACACTATTACACTATTACATCATTAATTACAGTAAAAAATACCACTTTTAATTATTAAGAGAGGACTAGAAGGTTAAAATGAAGGGTGGCTATAGAATAATGGGCATAGTTCAGAATTCATAGAGTATTAGAGTATTAATAAGGCTAGAAGGAATGAGTGTTTAGAATGAGCTTTTGGTCAGACAAAATCAGCTTAGTAGTAGAAAAACACAGAGATAAACTATGTTGAAGAGTGGAAAAGATGTGTCATTGCTAACAACAATGCAAGAAAATTAGGCCAAGGAAAAATGAAATTACATGGGTATTGGTACCTTGGTATGAATGCAGAAATTGCCACCAATGGGGATAGAAGATTGTATTCATCATTCTCACTCTTGCTCTCAAATTGAAAGCCCTTCCATATCCCAGCTTTTGTCAGTCCATTGTTAATTTGGCAGCTTTCAATTTCAGCAGATCAGTCTACATCCCAAGCAACTCCTCTAACAAGGGGCCCAACTAAATTTGGAAAATTATCCAATTAAAATTCAAAGAATTTTACATCAAGGTTGACTGACTAAAGATAGAAATCTCTGTACATGTTAGGAAAAGAGAAGTAAAGAGTATGAGAAAGCATGAGGGTCAAAAAGAGCTTCACTTTCTCGTGTCAGTAAAGTGAGGAGAATTATACCTATGCTTAAGTTTAGTGGTGAGTGGAGTGTTGGTTTGAACATGCTTACTTTTCTTCCTTTCTTCTCTTTCTCTACTTTTCCTGTGTGTTGATCCCATACTTATAATAAAAACTTACATTTTTTCTTATGGAGGCCTTTTAGATTTCTGTGTATTAACAAAGGGACCCTTATTTAAGAAGCTCTGTTTAGGTGGTACTAGCTGAGAATAAAAAATTGCTGTTAATCCTGGGATGATTCACAAGACCAGTAGATGTCTTCTTTTTCTGGGAACAAAAAAGAGATTCCAGAGAGCTATTGCCTTGGAAATCCCACCCAGAGCCAGCTTATCAGGAGCTAACTGCTCTCAAGAGCTACCATGCCTTCCAACACCTCTCTACCTACTGAAATTTGTCCAAATAACGAGATTGTGATATCATGCCTGGAAGGAGATTGTCATGTATTCCTGTCCCATGCACATCATAGTTACTGTAATCCTTCAGCTGGCACAGGAGATTGTCCAATTGACTCAGAAGCATTTGAGATTGACTGCTGATCAAGCCCATTTATTCTTCCTTATTGTTAATTGCTCCTGTCCAACTCACCATGGCTCAACCTTACTCTTTAACCCTTTGTAGTGGGTTTATATGGTAAGGTTTTGGTAGCGGGAGGGGGCCATAGGGGTGGCTTCTGCGAGAAGAATACAGAAGCTTCCCCACATTAGATAAGGGTCCCACCACTGGTCAGAGACAAGCCAATAAGTGATGTTGCTCTCTGTGACAGCATATTTAAGAAAGGGAAGAAAACTGCTGGGGAACAGCAGCTGGGAGAGAGAAGAGGAGTGAGAAACAGCCCTGCAGGAACTTCTAGTCACTCTGAAAGAAAGACCCATATTTCACATACATTCCCTGTAATGGACGTTCTATAATGTTATAAAAAAATTTCAAATTCAAATGCTTGGATCTCTCCATACCTTATATTCCACCCCCACACAGTTCAAACACCAAGATGCAGTCATTATGATGAATAAACTGATCAAACAATTTTTAAGGCTATATAGAACAAAGAAATTAGAATTTTTCTGAAACACTGCCATCCTGAGATATTTAGAAGAAGGGAAAAAAAAAAGGAAAAAAAAAAGGCAAGAGAAAAGGAGAGGTTTTGCTGTCCTACATACTCAAGTTAAACATGCAAATGCTTTATTTTCTCTTCCCAATGTATGCATTTTTATCTTGTTACATTTCTGAATACTGTTCTCAGCAAAATGAATGTGTTTTTTGTTTGTTTTAATTAAAACATTATGTTGTATATATGCTGTATGAAACTTTGGCATTTATTGAGAAAAAGAATTTATTGAGAAAAAGAGAAACCAAAAAGATTTTATTTATTTATTTATTTATTTATTTATTTATTTTAAGAATAGATTTGTAGAATTGGATGTTTAGTTTTGAAACCCCTTACTTTGTTCCTTTTAAAAATATTTTTTCCTTTTACTTTTTTTCTAATCATTTGGACATAGTGTAGGGTACAAGGAAAAACAATCAGAAAAGGCAGACTCAAGTTTTTATAGATTTTCTTGTTATTTTTCATGAACAAAGTTAACAAAAAAGCATTGCTTACCATGAAATGCAATATGTTTGCCAGTAAATTGCAAACGGCAGTATCTCACCTTTGGGATATTTATGCCTTTGAGCTGACAGTTAGCCTGAGCCAGCACTTGGAAGTACAAAATATGCTCTGCCGTTCTACTTACAATAATGAAAATACCAGTAATGTATACTACAATTAAAATACTACTTTGTTTTCTGTGTTTTAATTCTAATTATTTATAAAATATGAAATATTCTGTCAATAATTCTATCATCCAGCTTGCATTTGCAGTTTAGCCAGATAGAAGGTTTCTACTAAATATGCTGCAATTACTTATTTACTACATTGTTTAAATCAGAATATACAGCTGGACAAGGATTATTCTTTTCACCTGTTGAAATATAACCAACATTGGCTTTGAATTTAGCATCTATTCTATGTATTTGGACAAGAAAGCAGACTAGTTTAGTGACGTAATTAAGATGCTTACTTAGATGCTTACTAAGATGTAACTTAGGAACTTTATGTAGAGGAATATGGTGATTCTTCTGCTGGCAGGGATTGATCAGAAGTAACTAGAACATAGTATAAATTTTTCACCAGTAAACAGCCATCCCAAGAAGGAACAAAGTTATTACAAAGCATTTCTTTCTTTTCAAATTAACCTTAGTTAAATTGTCCTTTCTTAAGAAAAAGGGATATAAATGCCTTGGCTAAAATTAAAAGAAAAATATATTCTATTTTTTTTTAGGGGTAAAATCTACCCTTATCTAACATGTTTCATGTATCAGTAGGAAGTGAAGCTATGCATAAATTTAATCTTACAGATGGAATCTCACTGGCATTAGGGGCACACAGACAGGAAGTACAGAAGCTCACACTAATCTCTTACTATCAGATAGGTTTTGCTACTTCCATGACCTTTTGCAGTCTTACAGGTTAATAATCTTGATTACCTGTACTCTACCATATCAACAAGGTCTGCGCTGTCTCCTTTCATTACAGAAAATAATGACAAACATAGATATTACTCTAGAGGAATCATGTAGATGTCTGAAGTGGATATAAAATACTTAACACATCCAAACACATAACAGTTTATTAAAAGCAAAGCAAAACAAAAAAACCAGCCTGAAGTGTAGCTACACACACACACACACAAAAGATTAGATGCAAAATAAATATAGTCAGTTATTGATACTTTACAAATTTATTTCCCATACACGCAAAAAGATGCTTCAAATGTTTTAATCCAGTGATTTATTTATTTATTTATTTACTTTCAGGACTTTAGGGAAGTAGGAAACAGTTGTGTATACTTTCATTTATAGAAAATGTACTTCATCTTAAATTTAAAGGGAAAGTGTAGTCATGGTACTCTGAGTAAGCATGAAGACGAATTTTTTTTTTTTTTTGCTTCTATTTGCTATTATTCTTTTTAACTTAGAAGATGCATGTATCATCCATTTAATCAACATGGATGCTCACATTCATATCTTAAAAATAACAGGGGAAAAAAAAAAAAACAAGCCTTTATTTTTCACATAATTTCACTGAAAAGGAAGGTTAACATAGCAGTGTAAGACCTACTGCTTTTCATTAGAGAAATCAATGTGTAAGCATTTTCTCACTGACATCAGTGAGGCTGACTCACATGGGGGGCAATCTAGCCAGAGAAAATTTCATTTCTGAATTACAATATTTCCAAAATGCTTCTGATCTGGAGCAAGTCCAGCCCATTCAGCACAAATCTTAGACTCTTGTGGAATTTCACAGAAGATCAATAAAAGTTTAATGTAATTCAACATCAATATCATTGCATACTGGGAGCCATCTAGAAGATGGGAGTAGGAAAAATATGTTTCTACGCAGTTCTTTTTGACTGGAACTGCTGAGATACAACTAACTGTTCAATTCCCAACATCCTAGCCAACCCCATGTGAAACATGAGCTACATTCCAGCCCAGAATCTGTTTTTCCACAATGCAGAGGTCCTCCTCATATTTAGCATAAGTAAACAGCAAAATTTCAAAGATCACAGAAGCAGTGTGTAGCTAGAGACTAATGAAGTCAGTGGTAGATTTTCTGACACCAAATTGTTCGCATCACTTGAAAAAATGATTCTATGTTTCTTGCAAATATGCTGCTATGCCATTTGGGAATTATAAAGAGATGACATTACTTTTATCAGCTCAGCTACTTCAAGGTGAGCAGGAATTTCCTTCTTTGATGTTTTTCATCTTGGAAATTATGGGTTAAAGCAAGACTACTGTCCTTCATGTTTTGTCTAAGATTCAGTGTTGGGACATATGACAGAACCAATTGCATATTGATTGGCTGTTTCTTGGAGAAAAGTGCCACTGCAGTAAATAAAATGGATTTCTATTGGTAAGGTATTTATTACATTAAAAAGGCAATTTTTCAACAGAGCTATTTTAAAAGGACATCATACGTAAATTCTTTTTGGAAAACTTCAAGGCGACAAAGTATAAAACCTTCTGTTACAGGAATTAATATGAAGCTTTAGAGCACATAACCCTGATGAAACATTTTTCATCCTCTATATATGTTTCTTGCTGCTTATATAACTCTTATGAAATAGCTTTTAGAGTTTGAAAACTCAATTAAAAATAATAACAGGGAAGTTCTACTGACTTCACATTAAACTTTGCACATATAAATATAAAATTTGTCTTTTCTAGTTAGGCTGCAAAAACATTTTGCCAGAGGTATAGTTTAGTGAATAAAGTGAACAAGGAACTGCAGAGTCCAGATGGTGGCTACTAACTAACAGTGTACCTCAGGGATCAGCCTTGGGAACAATACTTTTTAATTTCTAACATCTAATGTTTACAAATATAGATGACAAATTCGAGCACACTCTGCAAGTTTGTGGAGGACATCAGACTGAGGGGAGTGGTCAGCAGAGTGGAAGGGGGCACTGCCATCACAGGTGCTTTAACAAACTGGATAAATGGGCCAAACATGAAGTTCAACAGAGGCATTGTCGAAGTCTGCACCTGGGGAGGAACAACAGAATGCACCAGTACAGGCTACAATCCAAACATGATGGAAAGCAGCTATGTAGAAAATACGCTGTGGATCGTAATAGAGATATTTAACAAAAGCCAAAAACGTGCCTTGTAACAAGAAAAGACAGCAGTCTCCTGGGCTGCATTAGGCAGAACACTGCAAGCAGTTCAAGAGATATAATCCTTTCCCTTTCAAATTAGGACTTTCCCTTGATGAACCCATATTGACTATGCCTGGTAACCGCTTTGTCCTTTAAGTACCTTTCAATATCCCCCAGGACAATCTTCTCCATAACTTTTCCAGGGACTGAGGTTAGACTTACGGGTGTATAGTTTCCTAGGTCTTCTCTCATGCTCTTTCCATGGACAGGTATAACACTGGCTAGCTTCCAGTCATCAGGGACCTTCCTACACTCTCATGACCTTTGGTAAACTGTTAAGAGGGGTCCAGCTATAACATCCACTAATTCCTTCAGCATTTAGGAGTGAATCTCTTCAGGCCCCATGGACTTCTGAGTGTTGAGCTGGTACAACAGTTCCCTTACAATTTTGGTAACCACAGATGCTCCTCCAGTCACAGCCCTCCAACTCTGAGGTCTGAGCAGCCCAAGATCTGTCATTAATGTTAAATACTGGGACAAAAAGGCATTAAGTACCTCCACCTTTTCTTCCTCCTTATTTGTTAAGTTACCATCCACTCTGAGTACCAGTCCAATGTTTTTCTTTGACCTCCTCTTGCTGTTGACATACTTAAAAAAGCTCTTTTGTTGTTGACTGACATCACAGTAGCCAGTGCCAACCCAAGCTGGGCTTTGGCTTTCTTTGTTTTCTACCTGCAAATGCGAACTGCAGCTCTGTACACTCCTGGTGAAGACAGACCTTGCTTCCAGAAATAATGTATTTTCTTTTCTGAGCATTGCTCCAGGAGGAACTACAGTTCCTTTTCAGCTAGGCAAATCTTCTGCCCTGCTTGATTGACTTGTGATACAGTGGGATTGCCTGCTTTTGGGCTTTTAAAAGGTGGTTTTTGAAAAGTGATCAGTTCATGGAACCTAAAACACTCTAGAGCAGATTCCCAGGGGACACTGCTAACTATCTTCCCGAGTTTATTAAAGTTTACTCTCTTAAAGTCCAGGGTGACAACTCTGCTGACCTCTTTTCTCTTTACACCAAAAATTTTGAACTCAAATAATTCATGATCTTTGCGGACAAGACAGCCACCTACTGTCAACTCTCCCACCAGGCTTTCCCTATTCTCAAACAGATCTAGGAGGGCACCTTTTCTAGTTGGCTCACTCTGTGCTTGTGACAGCAAGTTATCTTCAACATACTTAGAGAATTTCCCAGTCTTATTTTTCATGGCAGTATGACATTCCCAGTTTACGTCTTGAAAGTTGAAGTCTCTCGTAAGTTTGGGAGCAACCGATCCCAAGATTAGTCCATAGCTATAGTCAACTTATTGTCTCACCAGCAACTTATAGTTATACTGGTTACAGTTTCGTGTATGAACAATCCGCTTGTATCATTTGGATTCTTTTGTAATGAAAGAATATATCGGAATGGGAAACAAAAGTAAAGATGTATCTTATGGTACTCATTGACATTCTGACTGAAGGAAATTGTATGATAAGGTAAATATATGTATTAGGGATGTCTGGTGCTATTTAATTAAACTTGCAAAGAGGTATTTGTGAAAGTAAATTCATTTCCATTGCAGTCTTTATTGATTTTTCATGCAAAGAGAGTGATTTTCTTTCCCGATGTATTTGGAAAGTGACAATCTTCGGGAACATCAGAAGAATTTGAGAGAAAGAACAAACAAACAAACAAAAAGGTTTGGCTTTTGAATATTTACTGGGCCATATGAGAGGAAAGGAAAGTATTTGTTTTCCTTCTTAATCTTAGGAAAGTTTCAAAATCGATCCAACAATACAAATAATGGAACTAGTCAAAACTAAGATAATTAAGATCAGATGAGTTAAAGACCGTGCCAGCATGGTGAATGAGTCACAAAATAAGAACCCTTGTACTCAGACTAATGAACGGGTAATGCACAATGATTCTGTACAGTGAATGTTTCCAGTGAACGACTATCTTAAGATTTAAAGACAACAGTTCTTCAGACAGAGGAAATGTGCTTTCCTTATATGTATATATGTATATATATTTATTTATTATTTTTTTGTAATGAAAGTTTTAGAAAACTTAATTGTTATTAATTTCTTTAAAGGTGTTATTGTTTCCATTGTAATATATATATATGTGCACATGTACATCCATATCCATATCCATATATAAGGTTGCTAGTAAAAGTACAGGTCATTGTATACTGGAATTTTTCACTAATAAATTAAATAGAAGATTCGTATCTGAAAAGGCTATTTTATTTTTTTTATATGTATAATAGTTGTTGCTTTCTTCAGTGTTAACATGCACCTTTATTTTCCTTTGAAATGAATTTGCAAATATGAGTTAAATTACAGCCATGTGTTGAAAGTACACAATTTGTTAGCTGCAAAGGAAAATAGAGATCCAAACTGTAATTATGCTGAATAGATGAGAAAATACCAACAGCATTTTAAAAATCCTGAAAAGCGGAGATGCGAACAGTACAACATTCATAATGTCAGGTCGGTTTTAGAGCAAGTGATAAATGAACAGAAAGGAAAGTGAAAATTTCTCATGGAGAGCATGTTAGAGGATCAGGCTTAAATTAAATAAATAAACCTTTCAAGACAACAAATTCAAGTCATGAGCTACTACTGGACTTCAGAAGATAAAAAAGTGGCTTCTAGATCATGCAACAGAAGAGCCCTGATAGGTGAGGAATGGTCAACAGCAAAGTAAAGAGATACAGATGAGCAAGGAAATGCAAAAGATGCACCAGCAGGGAAAATTCACAAGAATAATAACTAGACCTGTGATGGCACTTGAGGGCTATAAGACTACAACTGACTGCAAGAGGCTAGCTGTTGTTAATAAATTAGCATCAAGAGCACAGTTAAAATCATGAAAGGGTCTAACAAAAATGTCATATTTGAAAAATAACAAAAAAGCAAACCCCTCAAAATATTTTTTTTTTAAAGAAGCAAAATAAAATTTAAAAAATCTGGGTGTTGTATTGGGATTACATGGCAAGGTTTTGGTAGTGGGGCAGGAGCCACAGGGGTGGCCTCTGTGAAAAGCATTCAGAAGCTGCCTCATGTTAGATAAGATCCAGTTCCAGCCTGGGGGATCTGCTGCTGGTCAAAACTGAACCAGTGAGCAATGCTGGTTGCGCCTCTGTGAAAGCAGATTTAAGAAAGTGTAAAAAATGCTGCACAACAGCATCTGGGAGAGGAGAGTGTCATGATTTTGGCTGGGACTGGGTTAATTGTCTGCATAGAGGCTCATATGATGCTGTGTTTTAGATTTGTGATGAAAATGATGGTGATAACACACCAGTATTTTTAGTTGTTGCAGAATATTGCTTACACAGAGCTAAGGACTTTTCTACTTCTTGTAGAAAGTATAAGAGGTACTTTCTCATACTTGCCAGTGAGGAGACTGGGAATGCACAAGAAGCTGAGAGGGGACAGAGCTGGGAAAGGTGACTGAGACTGACCAAAGACATATTCCATACCATACGGAATGATATTCAGCAATAAAAGTTGGGTAAAGAAGGAGGAAGGGGAGGGACATTTGGAGTGATGGCATTTGTTTTCCCAAGAAACCGTTATGGGTGGTGAGCCCTCCTTTCCTGGGAGTCACTGAACACCTGCCAGGCAATGGAAAGTAGTGAATGAATTCCTGGTTTTGCTTTGCTTGTGAACATGGCTTTTGCTTTACCTAGTAAACTGTCTTTGTCTCATCTCATGAGTTCTCTCACTTTTACCTTTCCAGTTCTCTCACCCATCCCACCTGGGGAGAGTGATCAAGCAGCTCTATGGTGCTTAGCTGCCTGCTGCTATAAACCGTAACAGGGAATGAGAAAACATAAGAGAAAAAAAACTGCAGACACCAAGGTCAGTGAAGAAGTGGGGAGAGGTGCTCCAGGCACCAGAGCAGAAGTTCCCCTGCAGCCTGTGGAAAGGACCATGGTGGAGCACGGTGTCCCCCTGCAGTCCATGGTGTACCACAACGGGTCATATAACCATGCTGCAGCCCATGCTGGAGCACTCTGCTCCTGCAGGATGGACCCGGTGGTATAGATGCATGTTGGAGCAGTTCTTGAAGGTCTGCTGTCTGTGGGAAGCTCACACAAGATTAGTTTGGGAAGGATGGCATCCTGTGGGAAGGACCCAAAGCTGGAGCAAAGAAAATGAGTGAGGATGAAGGAGAGGCAGATACAAAGCGTTATGGACTGATCTCAACCCCCATTCTCCATTGTCCTGCACTGTTTGAAGGGAGGGGATGGGGGGGATGTAGAAGATTGGGGGGGGGGTGGCGGGAAGAAGGTGTTTTTAGTTTGCTTTTAGTTTCTCACTGTTCTAGTCTTTTACTAATAGGCAATAAATCACTTTAATCTCCCTACACTGAGTCTGTTTTGCCCAGGAGAGTAATTGGTGAGTTATCTCCCTGTTCTTATCTCAACCCTTGAGTGCTTTTTTATTGTATTTTCTCCCTGGTTAATAAGATGTTACTCAAAACTGTAGATGAACAAATCCTAGAGAAGCATGAAGCAGAGTTGTGGTAAAATGAAGGCAACTTAATTGACCACAGAGCTGAAGAAGTCTCCATCAACAAAGAGCTAAAGAAGTCACCATCAACAGTGGTGAAACTGAGGTCACAGGTACCACTGTTAAAGACAATTGCAACAATATGTGATGGCAACAGTGAAAACTCATGACTGTACCAGGTGTTCCTTTCTCATCCTTCTGTTGGAAAGCCATACATTTTTTCTACCCATTCATCTGCAGCTTCAATGCTATACCTTCCACATCTTTTATCCCTAAAATGTAAAATTTGGTAATCTACTTATTACCAGAGATTTATATCCCTTTCACCCCAAATCAGAGTACTGATCACTAGCCCATTACTGGTCTAGACCAACACATTATTTACATCTGCCCTGAAGCCTAAAAGAGCAGGATCTTTAAGTCCAGGGTGTTCTTGGAAGCTTTTAGAATATTACTTATTAGGGATATTGCCTCCTATCCATACATGCCCTGCATACCCTGACCTTTTCTTTTACTATTCATTCAGATGCTGCATTGATAGACCCTTGGAATTCAAAAAGAACCACCCCAATTTACCATCTGCTTTGTGACAAGAAAAAAGAATCTTGGAGTAGTACCCAAAAGAAGCATTACGTTGAAGTCAGCTGTTGACACCTAGATAATAGACAATGATTAACAAAGATTTGACACTGAAATTGCTTTTCTCCCCCTGAATGGGAAACTGCAAGAAAGACTATTTACATTGGACCTGTGGTAAAAAACAACAGTGCTGGCAGTCAAAGCTTCTACCCTATTGTTCATGATGGCAAACAGTAGGTGTTTTAATTTCACAGTAATGATGGTAATTTTCATTGGTTTGTTTTCTAGGATAATTAAGGAGTAGGAATAGTTGTTCAAGAAACAGAAGAAATCTACCGATTTTCTTTTTCTGTCTGTAAGGATTCAGCTCCACGTTTTTCATTCTAATAGATAATGAATGCCTTGAGCACTTGCCGTAGGATGTGTTGGCCAGAATGTGGGGAGCAATACACAGCCATGCCTACAAAGACGTGCTGTATTTGAGATTAATTGTACTTGGAAGAGTAGGAAAAGTTAATGCCTTAGCCACAGTTTCAGGTTTGAGGGGATTTTTAATGACTGAGATTTTTAAACTGGGCGCTGGTCATTTCTGCAGATGTTTTAAGAGAAAATAAGTTACAGTTTCACTGTTTTGGTGTATAAATGTATTCCTTGAGTCTCTACCAAAAGAAAATTTCTTGCTTTCTGATAATTTAAGAAAAAGCCAACCATCTGGGCATGAAAACAGACCAGTTCAGGATAAAAACTTTCCATCTGTTTTCAGTACCTCTGGATTAAGTGACAGCTGTAAAGTTTTAAGGTTTGCAGTTTTAAGCTTAAGAAGTAACTGAGGAAGATGAGCATCCAAATGTTATGAATAACTAGTTATGGAAAACAAACAAAAAAACAAACAAAAACCACCTTATCTAATGGAATGTACAACGTGAATTTTCTATGGTCTAGTGGAAGGAAGAGATTTTGCCCTTCTTCATAACTGGCCAGGAACAGTCACAGCTTTGTTATTTACACATTGTAAACACTCAAAATAATTTTTTTTTCTTTTTTTTTTTTTTTTCCTGAGAATCTCAACATTTCCAAGATGTTGCAATATAAGGACCATGAGAAATCTACAACAGGAAAATAATAACCTGAGGAGGCTACTAAAAGAGGAGGAATATACCAAGATTTCACCCATCCAGATCTCATTGACAAGAAAGCAAAGTATGATCAATAAAGAGAATTCTTTACAAGCTGTTTTCTATAGTGGCTAATCATTAATGTGGCAGGCAGGTTTTGTATTTATTTTAATGGCACATCTGGAGATGTAGGACAACATGAATGGTAGGAAGTTTAGGGAACAATCCAGCTATCCTTTGACACTTTAATGAAATACAAATATGGCCTGATAATCAAGCTTAATAATTTTCTGTTGACAATAGCATACAAAAAAAAAAAAAAAAAAAAAAAAAAGCCCCTACTAAAGGTGTCCATCTGCTGTATAACAAAAGCTCTAACACAGGTAGTGCACTATAAGTAACAAGCACTGTTAGAAACACTATTGTTAACTAAAGAAATAACAGAGGCTTGGGAAAATATTTTATAGAGTTGTTATAGTGATTTTCCCAAAAGTGAAATAGAAAGTACAGATACAGAAAAACATTAATGAACTAATAATCCCAGAGAGGAAATTAATCAATGCTCTGAAGAGAAACTAATTATGCCCAAACCACGGTTTTCAAGGCCAGAGGAATTTGGCCTGTAAAGATACTCATTCCAAAATAAATCCTGCAGTGCTAAAACAAAAGATAAAATAGCTGAATCATTAAGTCAAAATCCTGATAGAAGATGCTAACATTCTTTGCAAGAGCTGGACAAAACTATTTTCAGAAGCTGTGGTTTAACCCCAGCAGGCAGCTAAGCACCACACAGCCATTCACTCATTCCCCAAGTGGAATGGGGGAGAGAATCATAAAATAGTGAAAACTCATTGGTTGAGATAAAGACAATTTAAGAGGATGTATTGGGTTTATGTGGCAAGGTTTTGGCAGCAGGGGGCTGCAGGGGTGGCCTCTGTCAGAAGAACCCAGAAGCTCCCCCATGGTAGTTAAGGGCCAGTTTCAGTTGGCTCCAAAGGGACCCACTGCTGCCCAGAGCCAGGCCAATAAGCAATGGTGTTTGTGCCTCTGTGAGAGCAAATTTAAGAAAAGGAAGGAAAAAAACAACAACAACAACAACAAAAAACATTGATGCACAGGTGCTGCTCTCAGAGTGAGGAGTGAGAAAAAGCCGTGCAGGCATCAAGACCTTTGCGGAAGGAGGGCAGGAGGTGCTCCAGGCACGCAGCAGCAGTTCCCCTGCGGCCTGTGGAGAGGCCCCTGGTGGAGCAGGCTGTCCCCCTGCAGCCCATGGGTCCCACATGGAGCAGATCTCCACGCTGCAGCCCGTGGAGGAGTCCCCAGTGGAGCAGGTGGATGTGGCCTGGAGGAGACTGCAGCCTGTGGAGAATCCCCACAGCAGCAGGCCCTGGAGCTGAAGCCCGTGGAGAGGAGCACACACAGGAGCAGGGGGTCTGAGGGGAGCTGCCACCCATGGGGTCCCGTGCTGGAGTGGTTTGCTCCTGACAGATGGACTTTGTGGTATGGACCCACACTGGAGCAGTTCTTGAAGAGCTGCTGCCTGTGGGAAGACCCTGCAGGATCAGTTCAGGAAGGATGGCAACCCTTCAGCCCTTCTCACCGCATTTTCTTCCCCTTTTCCTTTGAGGAGGGGGAGTGGTTTTGGTGGAGCTCAGCTGCCCAGCTGGGTAAAACCTCCACACAGGACAAAAAAGGAAGTGAAAATAATGATGATACAAATATATATGTATGCACACTTATCTGTATACACATGTATCTATATACACATGTATACATGTGCATACAAAACAATGTGTACATATATATATTCACACAAAATAAGGGATGCACAATGCAGCTGTTCACCACCTGCCAACTGATGCCCAGCTAGTCCCCATGCAGCAGCCACTGCCCTGGCCAATCCCTCTTCTTGTGCATGCCCAGCTTCTTTGCTGGCAGGGCAGTATGAGAACCTGAAAAGTCCTTGACTCTGTCTGAATACTGCTCTGCAACAACTAAAATTTCAGTGTGTTATCAACATTAATTTTATGTTAAATCTAAAACACAGAACATACCAGCAAATACAAAGAAAATTAAGTCCATCTCAGCCAAAACTGGGACAGATGTATTTAGAACATCTCCATACAGTAAAAAGACAATGTTGTAGCTTCAAAGACTAATTATAAATTAGTCTAGGAAACCCAAAGTAACACAGTAAATATTTCTATTCCCTTGCCTCTCCTCTCACGGTTGATAAAAAATTCCTGTGTGGAAAAGGGAAAAAGAGAAAAGTAATTTAGAATAACTGGTTGTGTCTTGGGTCCTGCCTTGTGTGTTACATTATGTTTTTCTTTCATCTGTTTATAAACTTTAAATAAGCTATATTTATATGAGATCCTAATCCTATACATTTAGGAAGACATTTTACTCTTTATGTTGTTCTCGGTCTGGCTGGGATGGAGTTAACTTTCCCTGCATCTGCCCATGTAGCTAGAACAGCATTCGTACTACACTAGAGTCTTGTCTGTTGCAGCACAACACTGGCACCGCATCAGGACTCCCTCCAAACCCCAAGAGCCAGCAGTCTGGGAGTGGGCAAGAGATGGGGAGGGGATATCACTAGGGCAGCTGACCTAAACCTACCAAAGGGATATTCCATACCATGTGGTGTCACACTCAGCAATAAAAGGTGGGAAAGGGAAACGGGGAGGGGAGGCGGAAATACTCTCTTTTTGAAAAGGTCTGTCCCCCCAAACAACCACTATGTGTATTAGCCCTGCATTTTTAGGATGTGGCTGAACATCGTTCGCTGATGGGAAGTAGAGAATAACTGCTTTTCTCTCTCTGTGCTTCCGTGCAGCCTTTGTGGTTTTTTTTTTTTTTTTTCCCCTTTTCCTTTTCCCTTTAATTAAATTATCCTTATCTCAAACCTTGCGCCCTTTGTGTCATATTGTCTCCCCCTTCCCCTTTGAGGAGGGGGAGTGAGAGAACAGCTGTGGTGGAGCTTGGCTGCCCACCCAAGTAAAACCACCACATATGTCCAATATGGATATACATCAATGGATTGTAACTGCAAGTTATATTTGGCTCCAAGATGGAAAGTAATTTCCATTAGAATGTTTATCTTTTACAAATACCTAAAAACAGTTGTGTCCATGAATTATATGATTAATATTAATAAATATATAACTCAGCATTTTAAATGTCAATAACTTTTTTATACTATGATAATGTGTCCTGCAGCTGTACTGTTACTGTATTCTAATGGGTCAATTGAAGATGCTAATGCAAAGTTTGCTCTAAGCACAATTTCCAGTCTTCTACATTATCCTTATTGAAAAGAAAAGTAGTTTGAGAAGATCTGGTAAGTTGTTCATCAGCATGTTACATAGGCAGAAAGAATGTCAGTAATGTTTGCACAAAGCCTCAGCAAATTGCTTTCCTTTTTTACCCCACTTATGTGTCACAGATGCACAGGAATGTATAAGCAATCTCTCACTGCAAGAATAAAAGCTTTGAACAATTTGATCTACATATTGGTCGATTATTGCTTTCTTCCATAGTATTCTTTCTGGCCAATTCAATGCAGAAGGCCTCCTTGGAAGAACCTTGATCTGTTCAATTTTTACCCGTAATGACATGGTTATCAATGCAATAAATTCTGAACAAAACTATCAATGAAGATTTATGTCCTGTTTTCCCTGGTTTAAAATGTAAGTTTTGGGAGGGTGGTGGCATTGTTCACTGATGCATTTGAAACCTTATAATGACATTTTTATTTCTATGTATAACAGTGGGATGTATAACAGCAGCTGATGAGGATATATGAAGATTTACAGACTGAACCTGTTAGACATCATTAAGCATCAGTTGATGTATGCATCCAGACTGCAAGAACACTTTGGACTTTATTCTTTCTCAAACATATTTTTTTCATTGGAAATGTGTAGGACTCTTTTTCAACAGAAATTGAAATTTGAGATTCTTTTATTTTTTCTTTTTTTTTTTTAAATATATTTTTCTTGCATAGAGAAAAAAATATTTTCAGTTTAGTCATAATTCCATTGTGTTGTTAAAATGAGTATTTTCACAGAACTAGAACCATGAAAATCCTGTATTATTAGGTGCCTTAAATTAAGAAACTGTAGAGAAACCCAGCAGCATTTTAAAATCAGTCATCTAATGGGATAATACAGTTGAAGAAGGCTTTGTACGCTATTCATCTCTTATATTACCGAACATTATGGAATTAAATGCAGTTTGTGCTTTCTGTACAATGACTCAGAGTCCTATCTAAATTACTCTATTGTGCTGTGTATTGTCAAAGGGAAGAAAACCATCAGTGAGCCTGTAGGTGCTTTTAAAGGTGCTTGTTCATAGTGAAATGCAGTGTTTACAGTGCTGCTTTTATATGTTTGTGTTTTGGAAAAGATAGACAATATCCAATTATAGCTTAGCTATGATGTTCATCTTCAGACAAGACATCAAAATTTGTAACTGTAGTGGATTCAATGACAGAGTGAGTAGTTTAACCTTTGCACACTAATGTTCCCTTATACCCACACCTCAGAACAACCTGGTGCTTATCAGGTAGGTATCTTAACCAGCTGCTGCTGTGCAAAAGTATCAGAAGTGGTACTGAAGAGCTTGCCAAGGCATAATTTTTAGTGACAAAAACTCTCAGGATTTTCCACACCTACCTTTTTAAAGCATGGATTTACCAGGAGACTTAAGACTTGGAAGACATAGAACTTTTTTTTTTTTCTTTTTTTTTTTTTTTTCTCTTCACTAATAAGGCTCTAACAAAGTGCTTCACAGCTGAGCCGCATAACTGAGCAAACATTTCTCCTCCTCCCATCGCTTACATCCATCTTGTGATTACATATCTCTCTGCACAGAAAAGAATCATAGAATGGTTTGGTTTGGAAGGGACCTTAAAGATCATCTAATTCCAAGCCCTCTCTCAATGGGCCAGGATACCTCCCACTAGACCAGGTTGCTCAAAACTCCATCCAACCTGACCTTGAACACCTCCAGGGATGGGGCATCCACAGCTTCTCTGGGCAAGCTGTTCCAGTGCTTTACCTCATAGTGAAGAAATTCTTCCCAACATGTAATCTAAATCTATACTTTTTTAGTTTAAAACCATTAGCCCTTGTCCTATCTGTACAATCCCTGAAAAAGAGTCCCTCTCCAGCTTTCTTGTAGGCCCCTTTAGGAAGGCTGCTATAAGGTCTCCCCAGAGCCTTCTCTTCTCCAGGCTGAATAACCCCAGCTCCCTCAGCCTGTCTTTGTAGGAAAGGTGTTTAAGCCCTTTGATCATCTTTGTGGCCCTCCTATGTACCTATGGAAGCCTTTCTTGTTGCCCTTTATGTCCTGGACAAATTTAATACTAATAGGGCTTTAGCTTTCCTAACCTGATCTTTGACTGCTTGCTGTTCTCTGTAAAAAGTATTATAAAAGTATTATTTAAAAAAAAAAAATAAAAAAATCTAAGAGATTGTTCTACTGTCTACTAGAATTATCCATATAATTTGCTTGGACATTTTTGGCATGGAAAATAAGTGGTTAGAATCAGATTTTAAAATTAATAGTCAATATTTTCAAGTTTTAGTTTTAAATCTATGTGTGACACTGGTTTGGATCAGAATCCAAATCTGAGGTTAGTATTTATTACCACTTCCCTTTTTTATGCCATAATGACATTTCAGGTATGAGACGTTACATAAACTTAGTATTTTTCAGAATTTTTTTCTTGGTCTGCAGCTTATTAGTATTTCCTCAGAAAGAGAATTTCATGCAAAGCAATTTTCCTTTACAACTAGATTAGGACATTAAAGATAAGCCCCTTTTCTCTGTTTTTAGAAACAATAAAGTCACAACTCCTATTCTGGAGGAAGGGCTTGTTCCTAGAGTATGATACTATAAAGGAAGATCCTAAGCATAACTACATGATTGGATGCCTATGGCCATTTCTATATTTTCCCTGTAGATCCAACACAGGAAAAGCATTCTTAGAGAATGAGCTGGCTGTGTGGACAGCTCTGGATGCTCATTTATATTAATTCCCCTCTTAGTTCGGTCAGGAATGAACTGGTGGCTAATTCAGAGCCATTGGCATTTGAATGGAGATGTGCTTTTCAACAGTTGTTTTTTTTTTTTTTTTTTTAATAGTTCAAAACACCTAACATATTGAAAGAGCAATGCCTTTGATCAGAGGGCATCAGCAACATGTGTTGACATGGGGCACAGCATGAGGGCATGTTGACATATTTGGAAGTGCAAGTCCTGTTCAGAGAGTGGTAGAGGTCTGTACCAGGTGGAAGAAGTCATGCATGACACATTTATATCCTCTGTTTGACACACACTGTGGAGCAGCTATTCTGTCAAATCTAACAAGATTTTATTTTGGAAGGAACTAGCTGGAGTTACCAGCTCATTGCTTTCATGGGCCTTATTTCTTACAGGTGTTGCCAAAGAAAAAAAATTATATATAAATATATATATACACATATATATGAATTTATCGAAGTACTGCAGCACTTAAATCCCACTGAAGTCAGTGGGTAAGGTTGAATGTGTAAATATGTATTAAAAATATTTCAGTGTTTTGGGACAAACAGACATTGTTATATCATATTTAAACCAAACAACCAAATAAACAACCAAAAAACTGAGAACAGGAAAAATAATTTTGCTACCACTCCCACAAAGTACCTCCTCCCCAAATCCTACAGCATTCTCAATAATGAATGACAGGTAAGTTCAATAGTTGGTTCATTATTAATCTATGATGACAAAATGTACTTTGGATATGATTCTCATCTAACTACTTTTGAATTAAGTGTTTCTCCTCTACAGGCAAGAAATTATGATTTCTCTTTGAATGTGATTATTGTGCATCTTAAGTAAGTAAAATTATCCATTTTGATGCTTCTAGCAAACCTATTAATCACTAATCCTGCCTGAGAGGAAGGCCAAAGCCCAGCACAAGCTCAGCCTGGCCACTATGGTCAAGGATAACAAAAAATGTTTTTATAAATATATTAATATCAAGAGGAGAGCCAAAGAGAATTTCCATTCTTTACTGGATGGAGGGGGGGGAATATGACTACAGAGGATAAGAAAAAGGCTGAGGTTCTTAATGCCTTCTTTGCATCTGTCTTTACTAGCCAGACCACTTATCCTCAGGGTACTCAGCCTCCCGACATGGAAGTCTGGCACAAGGAGCAGAAGAACTCCCCCACAGTTCAGGTGGAAACAGTTAGAGAATTCCTGCTCCACCTGGACTGTCACAAGTCCATGGGGCCAGATAGGATCCACCCGAGGGTGCTGAGGGAGTTGGTGGATGTGACCACTTTCCATCATCTATCAGTGGTCTTGGTCATCCGGAGAGATCCTGGATGACTGTAGACTTGCTAACATGACACCCGTCTATAAGAAGGGTCGTAAGGAGGACCCGGAGAACTAAAGACCTGTCAGCCTGACCTCGGTGCCAGAAAAGTTGATGGAACAGGTCTAGAATCAAGAATGCAATCACACAGCATATGCAGAACCACTGGGGGATCAGGACCAATCAGCATGGGTTCATGAAAGGCAAGTCCTGCCTGACCAGCCTCATCTTCTTCTATAAAACCAGGTGGCCTGCCTGGTGAATGAGGGGAAAGCCCATTGATATTGTTTACCTATACTTCAGCAAAGCCTTTGAAATGGTCTCCCACAGTATTCTCCTGGAGAAGGTGGCAGCCCATGGCTTGAAGAGGTACACTCTTTGCTGAGTTAAAAATTGACTGGACGGCTGGGCCCTGAGAGTAGTGGTGAACAGAGTGAAATCTAGCTGGTGACTGGTCACCAGTGGTGTTCCCCAGGGTTAGGTGGTGGGGCTCATCCTTTTTTAATATCTTCATTAATGACTTGGATGAGGGAATTGAGTGCACCCTCAGTAAGTTTGCAAATGACACCAAGTTGGGGGGAAGTGTTGATCTGCCGGAGGGTAGGAAGACCCTGCAGAGAGACCTGGACAGGACGGGTGGATGGGCAGAGGCCAATGGGATGAGGTTCAACATGGCTAAGTGCCAGGTCCTGCACTTTGGCCACAACAACCCTATGCTGCTCTACAGGCTTGGGACAGAGTGGCTCGAAAGCTGTGCAGAGGAAAAGAATCTGGGGGTGCTGACTGATGCTTGCCTGAACATGAGCCAGCAGTGTGCTCAGGTGGTCAAGAAGGCCAATGCCATCCTGGCTTATATCAGGAATAGTGTAGCCAGCAGGACGAGGGAGGTGATCATCCCCCTGTACCCTACTCTGGTGAAGGCCACACCTCGAGTATTGTGTTCAGTTTTGGGCCCCTAACTACAAGAAGGACATTGAGGCCCTGGAACTTGTCCAGAGAAGGGCTACGAAGCTGGTGAAGGTCCTGGAACACCAGTCCTATGAGGAACGGCTGAGGGAACTGGGGTTGTTTAGTCTGGAGAAGAGGAGGCTCAGGGGAGACCTTATTGCTCTCTGCAACTACCTGAAAAGAAGTTGTGGGGAGCTGGATGTTGGCCTCTTCTAACAGGTAACTAGTGATAGGACCAGAGGGAATGGCCTCTAGTTGCACCAGGGGAGGTTTAGGTTGGAAATTAGGAGAAATTTCTTCTCAGAAAGAGCAGTCAGGCATTGGAACAGGTTGCCCAGGAAGGTGGTGGAGTCACCGCCCCTGGGGGTGTTCAAGGAAAGGTTGGGTGGCGCTTAGAGACATGGTTTGGTGGGTGACATTAGTGGTAAGGTGATGGTTGGACCAGATGATCTTGGAGGTCTTTTCCAACCTTAATGATTCTATGATTCTATATGTACCATTACAATTCATATTTTGTAAAAGATACAGAAAGATAAAGCTTAGAGACTGTTTATACAATTTATATTATTTTTAAAAGTGTTCATCTTGGATTAGTATAAAGTGAGTGCCATTTTCCATTGGTTGAGGATTGTTTACAAGCAAAATCAGTTACTACTGTGACAGTGACATTATAGGCTGTTTTCTTCTGAGCAAGGGGCTGACATGACCTCCTAAGAGACTGACTTGAAGTCAAAAGGAAGAAAAATGTCTCAGACTTTTGTATACTCTAATTGCAAATAGAATAATTTGCAAATGTCTTGATTAGCAGCCAAGTTCTGACTTTTTCTGAGGCTCTGGTAGTCAAGAACATATAATGAATAAAATTCTAGTTTCTTTCTTGCTACTGGTCACCTAATCAATAAGGCAGGTCCCATTTTACCTGCATAGCATATATAGTATATAACAAAACAAAACATGAATTTTCTCCCTTGTTATTTGAATAATTTACTTATGCAAGGATATAAAAATTAAATAATCATAATTCAGAAGCTGACCACAAAAGGAATCACACAGTCAAGACAGCAATGTTTTGAACTTTCAAAAATTATTTTAGATTATCTGCAAGTTCCCTAGTGGTAGGCTGAAGAAAAAGTCTCTCTGAACTTGGATGAACTCTGGATGCAGTTTTTTTGTTTGTAGATCTGTCATTTTTCAAAAGAAGAAAATTTTTTGTTGTTGTTCTGTTTTCTATTTCATATTTTCATTTTATTGATTTTTTTCTTAGGTGGATCTCAGGTTAGCGGAATTTAAACAAGAAGCATAAACTAAGCCTTCAATTTGTTGATTCATTCTATTTTCAAATAAAAATGTATGTGGTAATTTTGATTATTTATTTATTTGTTTGTTTATTTACATTTAATATGTTTCTGAACTGACACCACTTCACACTTCTATTAGCTGTTAAATGTTAAGAACATTCCAGCAGAACTGACCAAATCCAAACAGCTGGAATTTTTTGATGTGTTCAGCTGTGTTCACCAGTGAAAAAATTTGTAAACTTTCTCTATCCTCTGCAAAAAATTTGGAAGAAACCTGTAATAATTGCTAGAAAAAGATTCTTTTTATAATTTCAGTAAGAAGTTTCTATACTTTATATACATTTGTAATTTATTATAATTACTTTAACATCCTTCTGTTCAGTGCATAATTAGACTAGACATTCTACTCTTCATGAGAATATTCATTCTCATTAGAGAGTTTATTTTTCCTTTCAGAAAACTCTTCATTTTTGTGTATATTCCCTTCTTCCTTCATCTTCACTGTGAATTAAATAGTAGAAGAATATGTATCAATCCCAAAACTTCAAATTCTAGTTCCAAATTAGAAATATTCCCAATTCTGTCAATCATTCTAATGAATTTTGTCATGTCATGGTTAAGTGAATTTACACTGCTGTGAAAATGGTTTGGGTTATGGAGGTATCATTTTTCCATCTGGTCCTTTCAAGCTCACTTTCATTTTCTGACTTCTGTTAGTCTTTCTTTTTAGAATCTTTATTAATTTTTTGTTTGTTTTACAAACTACTCCTGATCTGTCCTTCTACTTCTTTCCAATTTGGCAGTTACTGCTAGATCTGGTCAAACAATAATATAGCCAATGAATCACACTGTTAATGTAAGATTATATTGGATTATTTTGTAGAGAATTTTAATAGAGTTTTACAGTTCTATGAACTTAGAATGACAGAAGAATGAATGGGAATATTTGAATGTGAAAACAGCAGGTGGAATGAGAGAAAATGTGTATAATAATGTCATATATTGATACAAAATAGTCTAACAAGTCAATAAGTTCACAAAACATCTATTTGCATCTTCTCAGGACACACAATCAGGAGACAAAGGATAGTGGTAAATGGGATGAGACGTACAGACATTTTCAGTCACTGAAGTATGAATATATATATATATATATACATATATAAACCCACACATTATCATCAAATTAAAAACAGTCAAGAAGATGTGGTGAGGACTTGATAGATGTCATCATTTGTGCTTAATTTTATTGCAAGATGCCTGAGCAGACCAACCAGATACATATGTCACAGTACCTGATATCCAGAGAGAGCTTGGATGTATATACCTTGGAGGATGACTGTTGAACAAACTATCACAAAATCACAGAATCACAGAATCATTTAGGTTGGAAGAGACCTCCAAGATCACCTAGTCCAACCTATGACCTAACATTAACAAGTCCGCCACTAAACCACATCACTAAGCTCTACACCTAAACATCTTTTAAAGGACTCCTGGGATAGTGACACAGCCACTTCCCTGGGAAGCCCATTCCAATGCCTAACAACCTTTTTGGTAAAGAAGTTCTTCCTAATATCCAGCCTAAACCTCCCCTGGTGCAACTTTAGCCCATTTCCCTTTGTCCTATCACCGGGCACGTGGGAGAATAGACCAATCCCCACCTCGCTACAGCCTCCTTTAAGGTACGTATAGAGAGCAATAATATTGCCCCCGAGCCTCCTGTTCTCCAGGTTAAACAACCCCAGCTCCCTCAGCTGCTCTCACAAGACTTGTTCTCCAGACCCCTCACCAGCTTCGTTGCCCTTCTCTGGACTCTCTCGAGCACCTCGATGTCCTTCTTGTAGTGAGGGGCCCAAAAATGAGCACAGTACCCGAGGTACGGCCTCACCAGAGCCAAGTACAGGGGGACAATCACTTCCCTAGTCCTGCTGTCCTATGTATACACTTATTTCTTGCTGCTTAGGAGAATAAGTGTATGAAAGTGTGAACAAGTGAAATCACTTCAAATAAATAGATAAATAAGTAAAATCTATAATTATGTTAAATCTATATTGTTTTCTAAGATATAAACAGTCTTATCCATTACAACATCATAGACTCATAAGAAAGTTGAGGTTGGAAGGGACCTCAGAAGAGGTCTAGTCCAACCTGTTGGTCAAGGAAGGATCAGTAATGAGGTCAGACCATGTTTCTAAGGTTGGTCGTTTGAGTCTTAATCACCTCCAACAATGAAGAGTGTACAATGTCTCTAGGCAATCTGTTCCACAGCTTGACTGGCCTCATCGTGAAAAAGTTTCTCTTTATATTAAGTCTGAACCTCTCATTTCAAATTAAGACCGTTAGCAAAATCTATTTATATGGATAACAGAAGCTAGAACCAGTACATTTAGCTTGGAGGTACAATGTAGAGGGGCTTCTATTTGGTCCTTAGATTAGAACAATAATTTGCTCTCTGGTTCTGTACTCCTTTGAATAGGTTTATTGTTCAGTAAATAATATTATGTCTCATATTTGGATCCATTTATTATTTACTCTAATGAACTATAAAGTGGACATGATTCTTCTGAGTCCAAGTTCAGACATCACTGTATAAACTCAGCATAAATAATTAATAATAATAATAATACTAAATTAATTAATTTTCCCTAAGCCTTTTGTTTCACAAAAAGTCTGTTCTTTAAGGAATCTGTTTTTAAAATATGATGACAAGATAGAGGTGTATAGTAAGTATCAAAATATATACATATTCCTTTTTCATTAGCAGTTCTTAAGTATGAATGCTTTATAGAATTGAGTCATCTATATTATTACACAGGCTAGACTGGTACATGGAACAGGATTGGACCGTACTACTGTTTGAGAGTTAGAACAGGGAAGAAAAAAAATCCCAGTAGGCAGTTTGAGTGTGGCCAGTGTGTAAAAGAGCTACATAGTATGAATATGGGCAATTTTGTGCCATCCGTTTCAATTTTGCAGAATGATCCTGGCATGTTTAGTTTATTAGAATAAATATAGCCTGTGGGTCTAGTCATTTGTCATCTGCTTATGCTAAAACCAAACCAAAACAAACCAAAGCAGAAACCACCAGCATTCCAGAGAACATGCTGAAGTGAAAGATAGACATCATGAGAGAAAACATGTCCATAAACATAGTATTTTTTATTTTGGTCCAGAACAGACATTGGCATTTTGTTTTGCTCTGGGTGCAACAAGAGGACCAAGAGTTTGATTGATTCTTCACTCAGAAACCTTCATGTATTGACTTCATTGATGTAGTCTTTTTTGCTGGTGAATTGGTTAATAGGTTGCTTTTTATCCATATTTCCATCAGAAAAGTTATTTCGTTTTTTTCTTCTTTCTTTCACCTTCTCTTTTAACAAGAATTGAGTAATCAGATGCTCATAAAAATGTCAAGATTGAGATAAATAATTGCTTGTGGGTAGAAAAGTTTTCATCACTATGCCTCTTTTGCTCAGGAGTGGAGACATAAGGTATAACTTATTGCTCTGAAGTTTATTCAGTTGATGCTGTGTTGGATGTTTGCACGTCTATGAATTTTTATTGTCTCCTAAATGAACTTCTAGTTTTGGAAGATGAACTAAACTTTGATTTACTATGGACCTTCAAAAATCTTTGGATAACAGGAAAGGAAGGAGAGAGAGAGAGATGGATGAAAGTTGTTTGTACCTGAATAGAAAATGTCTAGTATTATGTGCTTTTATAGTATTACGTGCTTTTATAGTATTACTTTTAACTTAATATTCTGATTTTCTAAAACCAAAGAAAATTTTGCCAACATGTTCTACTTTCTTTTCTTTCAGCTTTTTCTCTGGCTGTCTATTTGTTCTACTCCTCAAGTCTCCAGCATCTTACACTGAAGCCTGTGGCAACTTATCTGAGAACCATAAGGACCTAAGAACAAACTTTTACAATTCTTGGTTTATCAGAAGGGTCTTTAGGCACACTATATCATATATGTATGGCAATAGCATGAAATTGGCCACTAGATGTAGAAAAGGCAGATGAAGTTTTGTTTATGGATATTTTAAGCAAAACCTTTGGGGATATAAACTGGGGTGAATCCAGTCAAGGATGAGTTGAAGGAATTTACATAACATTCTCCGGCATGCTTTGGTAGCTAAAATAATTCACACCTAGAGAAAAATAAATAAATTAATTAAATGAGTTTGTGATTTGAATATTGTTAGAAAAGCAGTTTGGATATTGTTAAGAGTAATGAGGGAAGAAGTCTGTGTTCATTCCCTTTCATTTATGTCAAAGCTACTTTCTTTCCATGGGTGATTTTTTACTGGAGAAGTATAGCAGTTTCCTGGGCTTTTCTCAAATGTGGTGAGCTTTGATTGGCCTGACCTTCAAGGAGAGCAGAGTTCAAGTACCCCCCCCCCCCCCTTTTTTTTTTTTTTTCCTAAGCCCTTTTGCAATAAAATATCTGTGCCTGGAAGTCTGTTAATACATACTGCACTGGAAATTGCTGTAACTGCACACTGTGTGTATTGACAGGGATGCCAGCAGTTATTTCCATGTCAAGACCCTTAAACCAAAACATCAGGTAAGTTACACATAAAAATCAAAACTAAATTAATAAATATGTCAGGAAACATTTTTTTTTTCCCCCAGATACATTGTCTCATTATTCTTGTCAGAGGTTGGTTCCATGGTTTTTTTTTTGTTTGTTTGTTTTGTGTTTTTGTTTGTTTGTTTGATTGATTGATTGTTTGTTTTCTGCTAAAGATTGAGGTTAGAAGAGTGATAGCTCCAGGTTCCTGCTCAGGAATTTCTGTTTGGCCTCCAAAAAGCAGTAAGGCTTAAAGTCTGTGAAGAAGGTATTTCTTTACTACAGTTATGTTCTATTTCTTATTCTGATGATGCTTGCCATCATTAGGATGAGATCTGTACAGTTATGTGCTTTCAGCTTTTCAGTATATATAAAAAATAATAAGAATGAAAAATAAACAAATTACATCTAGGGGAAACACTATATATTACCTGCCATTAGTAGAAAAGAGCATTACCATGAATAAATATAGCTATCTCTGTCTTTTTACTTTTTTATCCCTCAACCTAACCGTAGATGGTTTCAGCCCCTTGTTCTTACAGTCTATTAAGTGACTGTAAATTTCTATTAAAATGACCTCTGATTTTCAGAAAATTTATAAAGAAGATTTTGTACTAACTGCAGATTTGAAAGAACATTATTTTTTACTGGCTTTTCCTATCACAAGAATACCTGAAAACACTATGACTCTAAGTAACAGAAGGGAAATACTTGTGAACTGTCCCAATGCAATCAGGAAGGGTTCTAGAAATGCAATGCAACCGATTGCCCAGCTGAAGTACCTCTGCACCAATGCACGCAGCATGGTTAACAAGCAAAAAGAATTGGAAACCACGGTGCAATTAAACAAATATGACCTGATTGCTATCACAGAAATGTGGTGGGATGGATCACACAACTGGAATATTGGTATAGAGGGCTACAAACTCTTCAGAAGGGATAGACAGGGAAGGAAGGGAGGAGGTGTTGTCCTCTTCATTAGGGAAGGGATTGATTGTGAAGAGTTGCCTCTGAGAAACAGCCACAGAGAAGCTGAGAGCTTATGGGTGAGAGTTAAAGACCACACCAATAGACAACGTCTTGTGGTTGGGGTCTGCTACAGGCCACCTGATTAAGGAACCCTGTGGATGAGGCATTCTTGCTTCAACTAAAAGAAGCATTGTGCTCACACACTCTCATCTTGATGGGGGAATTCAACCATCCAGATGTCTGCTGGGAAAACTACAGCAAGCTGTAAGCAATCCAGAAAATTCCTAGAGTGCATTGAGGATAACTTCCTGGTCCAGGTATTAAACAAACCAACTAGAGGAGAAGTGTTACTTGACCTGGTGCTCACCAATATGGAAGAGCTCATTAACGAGGTCAAAACTGGAGGCAGTCTGGGCTGCAGTGACCACACTCTTTTTGAGTTTGTGATCTTGAGGAATACGAGCCTGACAAAGAGCACAATCAGGGCCCTGAGCCCAGCTGACTGGGTAAATAACTCATTGAGACCAGCCCTGCAGAGAAGGACTTGGGCGTTCTGATGGATGAAAAGCTTGATATGAGGCATCAGTGCATGCTTGCAGCCCAGAAGGCCAACTGCATCCTGCACTAAAAGAGGAGTGGCCAGCGTGTCAAGGGAGGTGATTGTCCCCCTCTACTCTGCCCTTGTGAGCCCCCTTTTGAAGTATTGCATCCAGGTCTGGAGCCCTCTGCACAAGAAGGATGTGGAGCTGTTAGAGTGGGTCCAGAGGAGGGCCACAAAGATGATCAAGGGGTTATAGCACCTCTCCTATGAAGAAATGCTGACAGAGATTGGGCTGTTGAACCTACAAAAGAGAAGGTTCTGGGGTGACCTCATCGCAAACTTTCAGTACTTGAAGGGGACTTATAAAAAAAGATGGAGAGCAACTGAAGAAGAGGAGGCTCAGGGTCATACTCTATAGATACCTTAAAGGAGGCTGTAGTGAAGTGGGGATTGGTCTATTCTCCCACATGCCTGGTGATAAGATGAGGGGGAATGGGCTAAAGTTGCACCAGGGGAGGTTTAGGTTGGATATTGGGAAGAACTTCTTTACCAAAAGTGTTGTTAGGCATTGGAATGGGCTGCCCAGGGAAGTGGTTGAGTCACCATCCCTGGAGGTCTTTAAAAGATGTTTAGATGTAGAGCTTAGTGATATGGTTTATTGGTGGACTTGTTAGTGTTAGGTCATAGGTTGGACTAGGTGATCTTGGAGGTCTCTTCCAACCTAAATGATTCTGTGATTCTGTGATTCTTTGCTAAATCAGATATTGACAGGATGAGGGAGAATGGTTTTAAACTAAAAGAGAGGAAATTTAGATTAGAGGTTAGGAGGAAATTCTTCACTCAGACGGTGGTGAGGCACTGGAACGGGTTGCTCAGAGAGGTTATGTTTGCCCCATCCCTGAAGGTGTTCAAGAACAGGTTAGATGAGATGCTGAGCAGCCTGATCTAGTGGGTGGCGTCCCTGCCTATGGCCTCCCCACAGGTCACAGGGGAACTTCTGTTCTGGCACATAGAGCACCTCCTGCCCTCCTTCTTCACTGACCTTGGTGTCTGCAAGGCTGTTTCTCACTCCTCACTCTCCCAGCTGATGTTGCACAGCATTTGTTTTTTTTCCTCTGTCTTATATCTGCTCTCACAGAGGTGCAAACAACATTGTTTATTGGCTCTGCTCTGGCCAGTATTGGGTCTCTTTGGAGCCATCTGAAACTAGCCTTTATCTACCATTGGGCAGCTTCTGGATTCTTCTCACAGAGGCCACTCCTGCAGCCCCCCACTACCAAAACCTTGCCACATCCACTTAATTAAAAATCTGCTTCCTGATAGTCTACCTAACTTTTACTTACTTATTTAGATAAATACAGTGATACAAATACAATGGAATACTTAACATTGTAAGGAGTGTGAGGTTCAAAAGTGGAAAAATGCTCATGTCAGGATTAATTAAGTTTATTCATATTAATTTTATGGTAGTTTTTGTTTCCATTTAATGAAAAAAGTTTCATATTACTTTTGAAAGACAGCAAAAACAAAGCAGATTCAGTAGTTGTAGGCATGTAGAAGTACGCACACACAAAATATTGATATAAGGTTTGAAGAGTCACATCACTGAAAAAGCTGTTCACCAAGAGGTAAATCTTGGACCATATTTACTTCTTGGCCCAATAAATCTTCATTTTCATCTCAGAATATATCAGAACCTGTTTATTGTTTAATTAAAATTCTCAGGAAATGGCTTTTGTTCAAATAAGGAAAAAACAAAATATATCTGTAAAATAATAAAATGAAAATAGCAGAGCTTTCAATTTCCTAAAATTTAATGCAAGTGAAAATGAAGAGTTGAATTTAGAGTGCATTTACTCATCTTCAACAACTACAGCAAAAGAGGACCTTGCTAAAATAAACAGAAACTCAGTATTCTCATTGCTCAGTAAGAACAACTGTGCATTTGGATTATAGGACAGAATTATATTTAAAGAAATCATAAGGAAAACATCCTTGGGATTTCAGTGTACTGAGCTGAGAACAGAGCCTTGTCTGCTTACTGTGGTCTCGTGGACACGCAGACCTTAATGTTATGTCTGTTAGACACCAATCCTGCAATTAAATCATCTGGGAGAACATTATATACTATTGAAATTCCTCTCAGATGCATGAAACTGCATGCATCTTTATGTGAAGATTAGATGTCAGAATCAAAGCGAATGTATATATCAAAGAAGATATGTAAAAGTAGCAAGGACCTCCTCTTGTCCTCCTTACAGCTATATATACCATGACAACTTTTTATTGTTAAAAGGTCCTGCTGAGTCTCATAACTCTCTGACTCCATTCATTAAATGGCTGAAAAGAAAGGATAAATAATAGACCAAAAAAAAAAAAAAAAGCAAGAACTAAAGTGTTTATTTATTTATTTATTTATTTATTTATTTATTGTGACTGTTCTCAAGGAATAACTCATGTTATTGAGATAGTTAGAGCCAAATTTAATGTCTTATTTACTATTTATTCTTTTTTTTTCCAAGATTAGTGCTAACTACTGAAATTTTTTCTTTCATATTAATAAAAACACATCATCTTACATGCAAATATATGAATATTTTAATTAAGGATTTTAGCTTTGTAAAAATGTATTTCAGAGATCAGCATGTTGCAGTCATTTGTAACTAATACAGAAAATTCTTATTGTGCACAGACAAACTGAATTTTGGTTGAATAGCTATGCACTGTGGGAGAGAGTTAGATAAACAAATTATTAGTGTAGTACATAGCTCCTTCTGAGCAGGAAAGTGGACTTTCCTTTTTCAAAGATGTTGTACAGATTGTCTTTTGTTTAGTAGCAGTTTTCTAACATGAGCCTCAAAAGATATGTAAAAGTGATTGCTGAATAGTCCTTTTTTCAGATATAAGAACAGTCAGAAGTTTGAGAAGAAAGATATAAATTACATTTTGGTATACTATTCAACAGTTTGGAAAGAATTAGGTCACTATCCAATCTCAGGAATGCTCCGTTGATTAGAAACTTGTTAACCAATGTCAGTAATTATAAAAGACTTAGAGAATAGTCACTCTCAGAAATGAAGCTTCTCATAAAACGTGCAGCAGTGATTTTCAAGAAAAAAAATAATCTTATTTACTACAGGAATTTGGATTGTGTGTTTATCCTTATATTTCTTAATAAATATACATTTGTTATTGAGACCTTCTCATGATGTCTTTTTCACTAACGCTCTTGTAAACATATTCTCAAATATAAACTTTGATAGATAGCTTAATATTTTAAATCACATTTGGCATTTTTAGGTATTTAAATTCCTCTGAACATTTCCATTAAGTAGTAACAGCTGACCTGGAAAGTACTTCTTTCTTCTACTTTTGGTTATTTTTACACTGAGTAGATTTCTAACAATCTATGGAAAATTACGCGTGAGTAAAAATGTACGAGCTATGGTGAAACAGGTAGCAGCAGGTAAGGGCTGAGCAGACTAAAGTTCAAGTCTGGGGTACAGAGAATAAGCATTTATAATGATAACAGGGGTGTTATAACCTTTTGTCTCTACTTATCTGTTGCCATTCTTAATAGAGATGGTGATGTCCTCATCCTTCATTTCTCAGTGCAAGAAGGGCCAGAAGAGTCATACTAAATACTAAATAAAAACATACTGTTCAGTAAGGGCCATTATCTTTAATAAGCATTTATTAGATTTCAATCAAAAAGAGTAGGCCAATATAAGCTCCTTCTTCCTTCTTACTTTTAGTCTCTGAGGGTGTGTCAGAAGACAGGCATATCAACAGATACCTTCTCAAAATATACAGTTTCATCAGTCTCTGAATGTTCTTTCATATTCCTTTCTTTATCTTTTTGACTGCCCTCGGAACTTGGTTGTGTGCTGTCTGAAGGCATAATTTGGAATATATGACATACAAATATATGAGTATTTACAGTATGAGGTCTTACATATGTATAATGATATCTCCAAAGGGTGCAGGACCTGAAATACGTTGCGTTAAATGTTAAAGTAATTGGGACTGATGCCCAATTAGCCGTTATAAGTCCAGTCACGTTCAGGGTACTGAACTATCACAATTACAGATTCCCAAAAAATATAATACACCCTCAGTATAGTTGCTTTCTGTGAACTACCATGGCCACAATTAAAGAGTTTGATCACGTTCAATTAGAACTAGCATGGCTACATTTAACGAGTAGTGCAATTTATTAAAGCAACAGGTACACAGGTTCTTTGGATTGCTGGTGATAAATTCACTTCACCAAATGTCCTGGTTTCGGCTAGGATAGAGTTAATTTTCCTCCTAGTAGCTGGTACTGTGCTATGTTTTGGATTAGGATGAAAAGAGTGCTGATAACATGCTGATGTTTTAATTGTTGCAGAGCAGTGGTTACACCAAGCCAAGGACTTTCCAGCTTCTCGTTCTGTCCTGCCAGCGGGCAGGGTAGGGGTGCAGCAGGAGCTGGGAGGGGACAGACCCAGGACAGCTGACCCAAACTGGCCAAAGGGGTATTTCATACCATCTGATGTCATGCTAAACAATATATAGGGGTGGCTAGCCAGGGTGGGGGGGGTGGCTGCTCGGGGATAGGCTGGGCATCAGCCAGCGGGTGGTGAGCAATTGCATTGTGCATCACTTGTTTCGTACACTTTATATTATTATTATTATTATTGTTGTTGTTGTTGTTGTTGTTGTTGTTGTTGTTGTTGTTATTATTGTTATCAGTCTTAATAAACTGTCTTTATCTCAACCCACAGGCTTCATTTTTCTGTTTCTCTCCCCCATCCCAGAGAGGGAGGGGTGACGGTGAGTGAACGGCTGTGTGGTGCTTAGCTGCCGGCCGGGTTAAACTACAACACCAAAGCACAGAATTTTGTCAAACACATGACAGACCATTGGCTCAGGGTAGCAAATGTTCAGATATTTGGTCTCGGTATGCACAAGAACAATCAAGTTCCCATCTTATCACAGTGCCTAGCCGCAGTATATCCACTCGACTACACACTCGGCACTGTTCCTCTTAGAATCAACACACCAAGTTGCCCTGGTGTGGCCAACATCTAAGGTTGGAGGCCTAGGGAACTTTTATTGAGCTGCACTCCACCTTGGAGGCTACTTCAATGCTGTACCTTTTCTTAAAAATGTGACTATAAGCTTCATTACTAAGTCACCTCAGGCAATTATTCCACAGAATAACATAGGAAAAATAGAAGTCTGTCTTTTTATGCAGCCTATATATATATTTTTTTTAATATTTTGTCTACTATATTTTGGTAGTGCTTTCTATGTCAGTCTTCATGTTTTTTTGTGAAAAAATGAATTTGGTCTCAGGAACTCTCTCTGGAGTCTGTAGAGACTTCATTGGAAGAAATACAGAGATTTTTCTCTCTACAGAGGAGGCAGGTTAGACCTCATGGTGGTAGTTTCATACAGCCCCAGTTAGTTAGTTGTCCTAACTAGCAGACTGCTTCAGCATGTGTGCAAACAGAAGTGTTATAAGAACACTTGATTTTATGCTTTTCTTCATTTTCTTTATGGACAATAGGTTTTCATTGCCTTTCCATCTTCCTTTCCACAAACCATTCATTTCATCTACTTCTTCTTTGTTGATTGTTTTCTGATACTGTTCCGTTGCTTAGGATATTGTTGCACAAGTTGTCCTCACTTTGATGGGTGTGATTTGGTGGAATGGTGGAAAGGTATGAGAACATATTTCAACTTTTTAGATTATTATTAAGCCTGGAAAATTTACATGTTGCTATCAATGGCTTGTTCATACTTGTATCTAGTGGAAATGCATACTGCAGAGAAAACCATTCCATAGTTCTGCAGTTCTTCCTCCACATTTTGGTTCAGTCTCAGAACTATTATTGTTCATAGTAATAAAAGTAAATCAGCATTATAATTATGATATACATTCCTAAAATAAAATAGAGATGTTGGGCTCTTTTTTTAAATATCCTCCATTCCTGTGAGATGAAATGAGCCAAAAGGCAAAGCTAATTAAAATAATTATAAAAGTTCAAATATGAGATTTGTGTTAAATATCACAGAAAATCCCAGTCTGCAGTACGATGATGATATCTTAATTATCTTTTACTTTTACTTGTTACTGAAGAACATGTTAAATAAGATCTCCATAGACTTTATAAGTAGAACATCTTGAATAATGCTTACCCTTAATCCAAGAAATCCCTTCATGAAATAATTCTTTGGGCTTTATTACACTCACTTTTGTACTAATATATTCTTATCTTCTAGAAAGGTAAGTAACATTATTATTAATTTTAATTTTTCATTAAAGATATTTCTTTCTAGTTTTCTAAAGAGTATTCATCATAGTACTTTGGCTGAAACAAAGAGGCAAGTATTCAGAAATAATTTAAATGTGATGTTGGGAATGTCATACCTTTGCATATTGAACTTAAGTATAAGTCAAAATTCAGGGGTGACCCTGCCACTTTGATCTGCACTGGAATATTGTCAATCATTTTGGGTGAGAGTTAATTTTTTTATGATTTTTTTTTTAATCAATTCCCTTTCATTTAAATGAACTTATTTCTGCATTTTCAGCAGAAGACAGTGCTAACGGCAATGCCCTCAGTTCTTCTTCCATTCAGAAAAGACTTCCAAAATTCTCTCACCCTGTTGTCTTCATATTTCTCATATTTACATCATGTCATTAAATTCTTTGCTTCTGCTTATTCTTCCCTTTTTACTTAGTCCTCTGTTTCTTTAATAAATATATAAATTTTAAAAAATAATAGCCAATAAAATGTCTATGATCAAGTATGTTTTATAAATTACTTTGGTTGATTGACTCAAGCTATATGAAGACTTTCTTATGCTGTTTCAGTCATGATCCACTTTATTACCAGCAGACTCTCTAGCAGGTTGTAGCTATCTGGCGTATAAGAGTCAAATATGTTTTTTACAATTACTTTAACAGAAGAGTGGTTGATTGTCCCAAACCCACACCAGTACACATTTCTAGTATTATTACAAAATGTGGTCTGCCTGTGCACTGTGTATATCTGGGATGGAGTTAACTTTCCTTGCAGTGGCCCATACAGTGCTGTGCTCTGCACTTGTAGCTAGAACAGCATTAGCATCACACCAGTGTTTTGTCTATTGCTGAGCAATACTGGCACAACATCAGGACTCCCTCCAACCCCCCCGAGTAGCCAACAGGCTGGGGGTGGACAAGAGGTAGGGAAGGGACATCAGCAGGGCAGGTTTTTTTTGTTTTTTTTTTTTTTCCCTCTTCCTTTTCCCTTTAATTAAATTATCCTTATCTCAACCCATGCATGAGTGGTTTTTTTTGTTTGTTTGTTTGTTTTCTTTCTTTCTAGCATACTGTCTTCTCCCCCTCTTCTTCTGAGGAGAGGGAGTGAGAGAGTGGTTGTGTTGGAGTCCCAGCAAGGTAAAAACACCACAGTCTGTTGGATTGAACAGGGCCATGTGATCAGAACATAACAGTCCTGGAAAGCACCACCTTTGCAGCAGCTGCTATCTTCATATCATGGTCAGCATGTTCATAGCATTGGACATAGGGTATGCCTTTACCCTATGACTGTGCCATTTTGTTGTAGGAAATTGCATAATATGTATCTGAATATCTCTTCCATGTATATTAAAGATAGTGGAGAGCAACAAAAAAAAATAGATTCCAACAGTTCTGACTTAGGTCATATTTTATATGTATAAATAATCCAGTGAGAAGTGCAATATCTGTGGACTCATGTACCTCTGAAGCAAAGTGGCAGCTGCCCTTGATTCTAGGAATTAACAAATTTTGAAATGTTTCCAAAAAGCTATTTCAAATGTTTAATTAATCATAAAATACTTTTGTCTAAAATAAAACTGGACCTAATTGGCAGTTGGACTAGATGATCTTTGAAGGTCCCTTCCAATTCATCTATTCTATTCTATTCTATTCTATTCTATTCTATTCTATTCTATTCTATTCTATTCTATTCTATTCTATTCTATTCTATTCTATTCTATTCTATTCTATTCTATTCTATTCTATTCTATTCTATTCTATTCTATTCCCTTTTTCTTTTAGCATGGTTGTCACCATGTCTTTTTCAGAAGATAGCAGCAGGTCTTCTGTGACTGAGTTTCTTCGGGCATAACAGGTATATGGCTTACACAAAAAAGATGCCTTGAACAGGTCAGTATTCAGAAAAAGGACAGAGCACATACAGAATTTCTCTTTTGTTGTCATTTCAGTAACATATTAACTCCACACTTCTTGACTTTTAAAATAAGAATGCTTTTTCAAGTTGAGATAAAGACCCTCATTCTTCCTTTTCAAAAAAATCTACAACTCATTAATATTGAGTATGCTTATTACCTTATCTAGCCCAAGTAATGATTATTAGATTGTAACCTGGGATTTTCACATGCTACCTGCACACACATCCTCCATCCTTTTCATTTTCAATGTCTGGGACAGTTTTTGCCTGATTTGATGATTTTGTCAGAAATTAGAATATTTATTTATCTTTACTTTCTCAAGTCACAGTTATTTTATAGCCTAAAACACTCAAAAAAGATAACAGAAGCAAGTGTGATTCAGTTCAAGATTAATAGATTGCTTTGCAGAAACTGTACAGAGTACTAGATGGTGAAACAGAGACACCCCAAAATAAAAGCACAACATGATAACAACTTTCTTGAAGGTGCTGGTATGGAATGATAACAGAGGGTCCAAGGTGATAAACACTTCTGGTCAGTTACTGATCTCTAAAAGAATACAGCTATGGGAGCTGGACAACTGTGTTTTTGGTAAGAGCAACATGGAATAAGTATCCAATACATATAAAACATTGTGTGTGATAAAGCCAAGATATAATATAGAATTAATTTTCAGTGTTACTTACAGTGATGACTGTAAGTAGACTGTGAAACAAACACATAAAATCACATAAAAATAGCCTTTAAATAATGTTATGCATTTCTCAGCTATCTTTGAATTCAGTGAAAGCCTTGTCTACTCACAAATTATTTTTGCTGAAATAAGGTCCTTGTTGACATGTTTCCAATCTGCTGTGGAGACTTTCAGAAATGTTCAGGCACATGAACTAAAATGTGCAGTTTTTGAGAGACAGTAGTGGCTTCAGATGTCTCTAACAGTTTAGACTTTTTTAGAAATGCAGAAATTTCTAAGACAATTTTCTGTGAGTCTCAGAAAAATATTTGGCAGAACATTCACATGGCTGAACTTGCTTTTATAAATCATGTGAACCACCAAACTGAAAACTACTGGTTTGGAGGAAACATGAACTGTATGTTTGTTTTTTTTTGAGGGAGGCGGGCATGGGAGGAGGGAGGGGAAAAAAAAAAAAAAAAAAGAAAAAAAAAAAAGTGTAATTCTGTCCATGTCTCTGTCCTTTGTGGAACAATACAATAATTTGCTGTTTGGTCTTACATAAGAGAGGTCATCTTACCTTCCAGTTGCTCACAGGTTACAGTGAAAATCCATGATTGCAAGCTGAATATGAGCCATCAGTGTGCCCTTGCAGCCAGGAGAGCCAACCGTATCCTGGGGTGCATCAAGCATGGCATTGCTAGTTGGTCGAGGGAAGTGATCGTCCCACTCTACTCTGCGCTGGTGCGGCCTCACCTCGAGTACTGTGTGCAGTTCTGGGCACCACAGTACAAAAAGGATGTGAAACTATTGGAGAGTGTACAGAGGAGGGCTATGAAGATGGTGTAGGGCCTAGGGGGGAAGACTTATGAGGAGCGGCTGAGGTCACTTGGCCTGTTCAGCCTGGAAAAGAGGAGGGAGACCACATTGTGTTCTACAGCTTCCTCATGAGGGGGAGTGGAGGGGCAGGCACCAATCTCTTCTCTTTAGTGACCAGTGATAGGATACACGGGAATGGTGTCAAGCTGCAACAGGGGAGGTTCAGGCTGGATATCAGGAAGAGGTTCTTCACTGAGAGGGTTGTCGCGTGCTGGAACAGGCTCCCCAGGGATGTAGTCACGGCACCAAGCCTGTCGGAGTTTAAGAAGCGTTTGGACTGTGCGCTTAGCCATATGGTCTGATTTTTTTGGTAGACCTGTGTGGAGCCAGGAGTTGTACTCGATGATCCTTATGGGTCCCTTCCAACTTGGGATATTCTGTGATTCTATGATTATCTAACCAGTGCATTATAAATTACTTGTGGCAACACTTCATGAGACTATGAACCATTTGTCACCATTTTCATACATTTAAAGAGCTGCAAGACAACAAGATGAGTCTTGGTGACAGTTCACAGGCAGAAAAGAACAAGAACTGTCATACAGTCTTATATGTCTTTTATAGGAGCTGGGTACACGACTAACTAGCCAGGTGAATGTGACCTTTATCACCTCTGCTGGCTCATTTTCTTTTATAGTGGGAGTTCAGATTAGCTGCCCATCACTTACCTGCCACTTCAGCCTAGTTGCATAATGTATCCCAACCAGAAACTTACATCTTTGTCTTTACAAATCTTTTAAGCAGTTTCAGTCATATGTGATGAAGTAAAACGGAAAATAAATTCAGATGAAAATACCCTTAGAAATGTGGGAGAATTTGAAACGGCAATGCCTGTACAATATATCTCCAGATATCTTCTCGTGTCCCTGTAATTATGAATCCTACTGCACTATTTCCCCTATTGTTTTAAATTTTAATTAATTAGCCTGTGCTTCTATTATGATTTTCAGACAAGTATCTAAAAATGATACTTAGTTATGCCAGTAATTTTACATTGACTTGATTATTGATGGCTCAGTTTTGCAGTGAATTTAGTGCCCACACTGTAAGCCAGAAAAAGAGTAATAATAATTGAAACATCAATTTATTTTCTGAAAGAGATACAGTATAAATAATGTCTCTGAAACATTCCCCATGGTGCATATGTCTAGTGTCAGAAATGTGTGCACCTCATAACATGACTGTTATGAAGTGAAGGGTGTAAAAGCTTTATCTACTTGCTTGCCCATGGCAAGATAGATACTTATATCTCTGTATGAATTCACTCCTCATCTGTTTGGAAAAGCTTGTCTGGATTTTTTTTTTCTGTCCTCTTCTCTGGTGCTAACACTTATTGTTGCTATATATCATGAATATCAGTAAATTGAAAGTAAAGATTTTTCCCTCAAAAGCTGTCTGAAAATTTCTGAGGCCATTAGCAATATTATCTGTCTTCATAAATTCCAACTCCCCAAAGTGTAAAATTATGAGAAACAGATGGCTTGGTCCTTTGACTTGGAAAAGGAACAGGGAAAGCCAATCCTGCATATTTATATTGCACTGGGGATAAAGTCCTGTTCAAATGGAATTAAAGGGATGCCAACCAAAGGGACCTGGACAAGTTTGAGAATTAGGCCCAGGTGAACCTAATGAGGTTCAACAAGTCTAAATGCAAGGTGGAGAACCTGGGTCAGGAAAATCCCAGACATGAATACTGCGAGAGCTCATTGAGAGCAGCCCTGCAGAGAAAGACTTGGGAGTTCTAGTGGACAAAAAGCTTGACGAGGCTCTGGGCAATCTGCTCTAGTGGGTGGCATCAGTGCCCATGGCAGGGGGGTTGGAACTAAATGATCTTTAAGGTCTCTTCCAACCTGAGCCGTTCTATGGTTCTTTGATTCTGTGATTGTTTGATTTGCTGTTGCCTATAATAAAGCAAGCCCAACAAAGACATGTGTTCAACATATGTCAACCTCAGGGGAAGAATACCTTGCAGACTGGTGTGTCTTCTTGCAAATAGAGATGACTACTGTCTTTGTTCTCTTTTCCAGAAACTATGCTGTCTCTACGACCTAGCTTCTTCTGCTAGAATTTTGTGTGTTGGTCTTAATGCCTCTGTCTTTTGTAAAAAACCAGCCTATTTCCATCTTTGTAATTCCCAAAGTGAAGCTGAAAGATATTGGAAAAAGGAGAAACTGATCAATGAAAACAAGTGGACGTACACAGGCATCGTGTTCTGGATCATACTAGATAATGGTTTCTGTGGGACCCTTGTTAGATCACTTCTATGAACATAAAAGTCTGGCATTGAGTTACAAGGACACTGGTAAACTGGAAGAAACACAGATTAAGTGGAGAAAAAAAAATTCTATGGAGGCATAAGTGGAGGTGGATTTTTTATTGCTGCTGAAAAAGGCATGATGTGTTGTATAATAGAATAAAATTGAAAGACAAATTTTAGGGTAAGTGTAACAGTTTGTCAAAAAAATGGAGGTCTTAAATTGAATTGTTTCAGTAGGACTGATTAAAAACTGTCCATAATTTGGTGTAAATTATGTTTTCTGTCTAGAAAACCTACCGGTTGAGGAGGTTATGTGCAGAGAGTTATATTATTACTTTACAATTATATGTTTAGAAGAAATTTTGAAGTATATTTCTATATTGCATTTTTGGCCCCAAAATATAAATAGGTTACTGTTGTCCCAAATTATGACTGAAAAGAAATATTTAGTTGAAAATTTTACTAAAATATTTACTTTAAAATCCAAGCATATATTGTTGGTGGCATGCACTATTGTAATTTTAGCATGTGATGATTTAATAACAAAGACAGCAAATAGACTTTCCCATTATAAGCAAATAACCTATGAAAAAAAGCAGAAATCTAACCTAACTTTTCAGTCATATTGTAATTAAATCATTTAATTTCTCCTTCTCCTTCTCCTTTTATTTTCAAAGTCTTTCATGGTTTTATACATTAATTATATTTTTTCATGGGTGGGTCCACAGCTAATGTCAATATATTGTGCTGCAAATAGTTTCTTTAAACATTTACGTGCCAAGTGGATGATGATTAGCTTCCTTGAAGGCAGACCAAAGAGCCCAAAAGCACTCTGGGGCTGTTAAGGGCTTCTAATTATTCTAGTTATTAGGATGTGAATCAAATAAAATTTTCCCTTTGAACATAATAGATATCTGCAATATTCGGGTTTAGTATTTTTGGCATTGCTTATTTTTAGACCTGGAGTAATACTGTATTAAAGTCTGGAATGGGAGTCAATTGTGTAAGTGTTTGTAGACCCCATGGAGGGTAAACAGATTGGTGACTCTGTAGCTCTATTGGAGGCGTGAAACAGCAAGACTTTTCTGTAGAGTATGTGACATCAATTTACCAGCACTCTAAACTGATCTACAAAACATAGTATTGGTTCAAATAAAGTGAAATGCTGAGCTGTGACTACAGAGGACTTGCTAATAATTTGCATTTTTGACACTCACTTAATATCAACCAGATAAAGTTTTGATTGTTCATTTGTTTTAAGTGGGAAAAAGAATCCTGCAGTTTCCATAAATCCTTCTGATAGTCCAAGCTTTCAATCAGCTTCAAGACACTTTCAGTTACAATAACTCTCATGAAGTTATTCTTATTAGTCATATTAAAGTTCTAGTGGATGACAGGGACACCATTTTGGGGATTCATGTGATGCTTCTTTATGTGCTACCACTGAAATTAAAATAACATTAAAGAAAACAAAATTGAAAAATAAGTTAAAGGTAACTGAATTATAAATAAATAAATAAATAAAAGGGGGAAGGATTTCTAATTCGTATTTCCTTGACATGTTCCACAGAGAATTCTTGAATACTGAGGCTCCCATTCTTTAGCAGTCTTTAAATATAGCATTTATGTGTAGTGCATTGGCAGGACTATCTGCATACAGTTCACAATTAGAAAAGAATAAAAATACAATGTATAACAATGTGTAAACTTTTTATTATATAAATGTCATAACTATTCCAGTATCTGTATCTAAGAATGGCCATATGAGGCCAAATATCAAGGAAAGTTATCATGTATCATATTTAGCAATCTCATACTACCAATTATTTTCTGCTCAGAATTTCTCATCAGATTCAGAGGTAACTGACAGACACCCCATAATTCATTATACTTTTAAGACCTAGAATCTCTAATCCATTTTCATTATATGTAAAATTGCTTAAATTAGTGTATTAATTTGATTCAAAGCTCTGCTGAAGATATACTACGGTTCTTGACTAGCATAGTCTGCTTTCTTATTTTCATATGATAATATTGCAGTGTTCTGTTAGCTGTCTTCTGCTTTGTTCACAGTATGTTTAATACATTAACGTCTTCACGAAGACCAAGGTGCCTTATGTCCTGTATTATTTCTTAGAATTCATGTTCAACTCTTGTTCCTCTAGAATCCTGTGTAAATGACAGTTTGTTTACAATTTCTTATTTGATCATTCCATTCTTTGAATTTTCCTTTACATGAGGATACTGTTAGGTTATTTGATAAAAGCTTATCTGTATACTCACAAAGGGGCACAGTAGTATCCTGCTTGGCTATTATTCTCAGGCCCATTGCAGAAGAAATCAGCCTATCCCGGGCCCATCTTCATGAGCCCTGAGGATCACAGGGACACAATGGCAGGTAGGAATACTTATTAAGGACTCAGACGAAGGACACTGTCAGTCGACCCTCTCATGGCAGTACCAGAAGAACCTCAGCCCCAGTGTCTAGGTGTGAAGCCTATCCAGATGAGTCATCAGGAGCTCTGTAATCACCTTTCAGACTAAATAAGTGTAATGGTTTACCAATCAGGGCAGCTGAACAGCACCACAGTTCTCTCATTCCCTCTCCTCCCCCTGCAGCCCATGGGGTATCGTGGCAAAATAGATCACCATGCTGCAGCCCATGGCAGAACCCATGGTAGAGCAGGTGGATGTGGCCTGAAGGAGACTGTGGCCCATGGAGTGCCCCCACAGGAGCAGGCTCTGGGCCAAAAGTTCAACCTGTGGAGAGGAGCCCACAGTAGAGCAGGTGATCTGGTAGGAGCTGCTATGCACAGGGGAGCTATGCTGGAGCAGTCCATTCCTGAAGGACTGCATCCTGTGGTACAGACTGATTCTGAAGCAGTTCTTGAAGAACTGCAGTTTGTTGGAAGCCCACACAGGATCAGTTTGGGAAAAACTGTATCCCATGGGAGGGAACCCAAGCCGGAGACGAGGAAGAGAATTAAGATGAAGGAGAAGGAGAGACAAAGTGTTATGGACTGACCACAACCCCCATTCCCCGTTCCCCCTGTGGAAGAGGGTGGATGGGGGGAAGGTGTTTTTAGTTTGGTTTTAGTTTCTCACTGCTCTCATCTGTTAGTAATAGGCAATAAATTGCATTAATTTCCCTCTTTTGAGTCTGTTTTGCCCATGATGGTAATTGTTGAGTTATATTCTTGTCCTTGTCTCAACCCTTGAGCCCTTTTTTCATCATATTTTCTCCTTCTGTTCTTTTGATGAGGGGGAGTGAGAGAGCAGTATGATGACCTACTGGTGTGAAACCATCACATCTGTGAATTTCTGCCTGTGATTTGTGTGTCTGGCTGTTAGCCCTGGGAACATGGAGCTGCAGCTTCACTTATCTCAGGCTGTTGGATCTGGCATGACATATTTTCTTCTAATGGATACAAAAAATGATTTTTTAATCTGTAATAGAACTAACATCCCAAATGTTTGTGCTCCTTCACTTTCCAGTATTCTCCTGTTTTTCAGTTTAAATTCTCTCTTCCGATTTTTTTTTTTTTTTTTTTTTTTTTTTACTGTAAGTGACACCAGCTTGGCTCCCTTACAGTTCAAATGAAATTATTTCTCCTGTACTGGGACCCTGTATTCCTACTGTATCTCTAGCTCCTCCTGAATCTGCTTCTTTTACTGTCATCTCTACCAGCCATGCAAATGGTCTTCCTACCCCTCTCTCTGGTCCTATGAGCATGGTGGAATCACTTCAGCAGATGTTACTGAAGTCCTGGTCTTCGGCTTCCTATATTTTTTTGCCTCCAGACCTCCAGAACATCTTTTCTATTGTTTCCTCTTTTGATTTTTTTATTATTATTATTATTTTATTTTTTTTTATTTTTTATTATTATTATTTATTTTTTTTGATGAATGTGCAGAGGGCACATGAAGGAGTGAAAGTTTTCAGTGAAAGGTATTTTCCCCAGGAGTTAAATCTGCTTATTACTTATAAAGCATAAGAGATTATATCAGTGTATTATTTCCTCTGAGCTGGGGCTTTTCTTACTTGGAAAGTGCTTATTTATCTGTTTTTCACTCTATTTTTCAAATAAAGCAAACTTCTAAATATTGAAATCCTTATGTATGCCCTGAGAAGGTAAATACTTTCACAGGGTGAAAACACCTGAACTTCAGCTTACTAAAAAAGTAAGGCATATTAATAAATGAGAGTTTTCTCAGCAGACCTTGAGACTGAGGGGACTGAGGACCCTGACCACAAACCAAACATCTCCCAGCGAAGACCTCATATGCTGATTACTCACTGTCTGGGGAAGACTGGTGATGCACAGGACACACAGGGAAAATGAAGGCACAAAGTGCCTCACAAATGCTCACAAAGTCCATTAATGAGGCTTTTCTGCATTCTTTTTGACTATTTGTTATTATTATTATTGTAAATGAACTAATGATAATTGAAGTATTTTAATTGGACTGTTAAAGGAATAGATGATAATATCTTGGTTTATTATATTTATATATGTTCACTTTAACCCTTACAAAGATTATTACAACACTTTCAGTAGCCCTGAAACCTCAAGTCATGAATTGAAAACAAAGCGTAAATTGAAAGAGAATATTAGCAACTTAAAATTGGTCACTTTCTTAATTTGAAGGAGTCTTTCTTCAATGGCCCAGAACTCTTCTTCTTTGGTGGCTCACCATCTTGTGTGGAGAGAATCAGGAAACTGAGGTACAGATGCAATAGAGTGAGTTGGTGTACCAACGGACAACAGGAAGAGCTAAATACCCACAGATGTCTGAATGCCCATCCATTTCACACCCTGAGTTACAGATTTAGAGCCTTCCCCATCTAGCAATCCAGAATTTCTCTGGAACAGAGAGCACTATCTCCAATCCTACAAAGTGCTGTGGATACGTCTTTCCCTTAAGCAGAATATCTGGCTGTTAGGGTGCCATCAAGAACAGCTGTTCAAAGGCCAGGGGCTGAGGGAGGAAATTAGCAACACAGGTGTCTTGCCAGCTGAAGGCTATCCCCAGTGAGGCAGCAGCACAGATTTTGTGACAATAACCAGCCTCAGCTTAGAAGCCAGATTGCTAGGAAGTCCACAAGGATGAAGCCAACCTGTGGTCAAGCTGGTAGGTCAGCTTGCATCTCTAGATCAGTGGGGTATATGGACAAACACAGGCATAGATCAGGCAAGGATCAAGCATGAGTGCTTTCACTTATACATCACTTGTGAGCAAAGTGAGGAGAAACCTTGCTGAAATTTTTCCACAGAACTACAGTGGAGGAAACCTCCATGCACCTTCTTAGGACTTTTAAGGAGACTTGTCCGCTGGCCGCCATCGGCATCAATTCTAGATTGCCCTGCACCCAGGAGAGGCTGGGTACATTCCTTGTTCTGGCACCGGCACCTAGCTGCTAAATGCATGCCTTGTCTAGCTATATTCTGACAGAGGTTTTCAGCTATTGGTTAATTTATTTTCTGCCTCAATAACTTGGCTTGGAACACTCATGATTCTGAGAAAAATCAAGGCTATGTGTCAACTATTGTCTGGGAGAGAGCATATTTTCCTTTCCATGTCCAACAGTGAAACTGAAAATTTTGCCATTTGTTTTGTTGACTTAGCTTGTGAATGTCTGGGGCAAAAACAGTGGCACTGAGAATGAAGTAATTTCTGACATTCAAAGATTGGTCTTTGGAAAATATTTGAAGAAAATGCCAACTGTGTGGCACCAAAACTCACCATAAAATGTGAAATAGAAAATGTCATAAAAATACTGCTTATATATGAATTTGTCTTGGACACACTATATATAAAGAAACACAGACAACCATATGTGTATGCTTTGCCACCAAATAATGATACGAAACACTGACCAGCAAGAATTCCTGATGAGTACCGACTATGTGGCAATTCTGAAACACATAAGTCAGTTAAATACACAAAGAACCAAGACTTGCAAGATATGAGGAAAAAAGAAGAGTTACCAGAAGAAAGTACTTCAAGAATGCTTATTTATTTAAATTAAATGATCGATCCTGTCAAACACTTAAAATCAAATTGGTGGTAAAAGAACTTCACACTAGGGGGAAAACATAACATATCTTTGCAAAAGAAAATTATAAAGTGAAAGGTGCATCAAAAAATAGCAGCACTAGAGTGGTTCATGAAATGAGTGGTGTTGCCATGTTTCAAGTAAATATACTTACACATAGACTTGTGCATTTGTCTATGAGCTCATTAAAATTGAATCATTTCCTACCCTGCTGTAGCAGTTATCACCTTACTTACACCATCATAAGACGACAAAAATCTCTTTGAGAAACTAAGAAGTCTCAGCAGATTGCACACTTTCCACATAAATAGGATACTTGGATGCAAACCACATTTTTCATCTCCCAGAGCATCTCTGATGTTCTTTAAACATCAGGACATAGCATAGTCTGGACTGGAAACAGTGAAGGAGCAAAGAAGAAACTCTCTTGCCCTCTTGTTTAAGCTCTGATGCTCTTTATAAATAAATAATTATTCGTGGATTCAGGAAATCAAACTGGAAGATATCTTTAAGGCTTTGGAATATTAGGACTTGGTGACAGCAGTCTTTTTTTTTTTTTTTTTTTTTGTAGTGACAGCAAGAATGCTTTTTTTGATGTACTAATACAGCTTTTGAAACCAGTCTATCATTATTCAATAGAGAGAACACAATGCAAAGAGGATAAGTGTAATAATGACCAAGTACAAAATATGTATTTTCCCCATCAAAACACTCTGAGAATAAAATGAAATATGCAGTTTCTGAATTTTTACTGGGTAAAAAATAAATCTTCTACAAGAAAAAAATAACAATGAACAAAACTTTGATGGTAAATAATAGGCATGATCTTGTGAATTCTGAAAATATCTAAATTATTATAGTTAATTTCACAAGATATTTTAAACTTCATATAACTGAAATAGATACAGTTGTGATGGAGGGAAACACACAGCCCAGTTCTTGCTGTGAAAAAAAAAAAAAAAATCATGCCTCTAAAGTACAAGACAGAACTGAGACAGAAGAAGAACACTGTAATTGTTAGGGTACTCATAAAAAATAAATGGTATATCACCATTTGGGGAATTCTGATTTGCAGTTATAAGTATTCCTAAATGAAAAAAAAAAAAAAAAAAAAAAAAAAAAAAACCACTTATTTCAGGTATGGAAGTCAACAGAATAACTGCAGTCCAAAGTGAGACAATTCAATGTAATTAGAAAGATCAAACTACCTGAGGTGAGAAACATTTAAAGGAATTGTAGAAAACAGAAAATTAAAGGGAAGACATAGATAGGAATGTTTTGAGATGTCTGAGTGTTTCCCAGTTTCATTTCAGGGTAGGTCAAAGATTTCATAGATTCATAGAATGCTTTGGTTTGGAAGGGACCTTAAAGATCATCTAATTCCAAGCCCCCTGCCATGGGCTGGGACACCTCCCACCAGATCAGGTCGCTCAAAACCCCATCCAACCTGGCCTTGAACACCTCCAGAGATGGGGCATCCACAGTTTCTCTGGGCAAGCTGTTCCAGTGCCTTACCACCCTATGAGTAAAAATTTCTTCCTAATATCTAATCTAAACCTACCCTCTGTTAGTTTAAAACCATTGCTCCTTGTCGTATCAGTACAATCCCTGACAAAGAGTCCCTCCCCAGCATTCCTGCAGGCCCCCTTTAGGCACTGGAAGGCTGGTACAAGGTCTCCCCGGAACCTTCTCTTCTCCAGGCTGAACAACCCCAGCTCCCTCAGCACATCTCCATAGAAGAGGTGCTCCAGCCCTTCGATCATCCATGTGGCCCTCCTCTGGACTTGTTCTAATACATCCATATCCTTCCTTTGCTGGGGGGCCCAGAGCTGAACACAGCACTCCAGGTGCTGCTCATGAGAACAGAGTAGATGGGGAGAATCAGCCCGACCTGTTGGCCACGCTTCTTTTGATGCAGCCCAGGATACGGTTGGTTTTTTGGGTTGTAGGCGCACATTGCTGGCTCCTGGTGAGCTTCTCATCAACCAATACCCCCGAGTCCTTTTCCTCAGGGATGCCCTCAATCCATTTTCCACCCAGCCTGTATTTGTGCTATTACTGTGCAGTGGTAGAAAACCATATATACTCTTCACCTCTAAAAGAAGTCATAGAAACTGGAAACTACCCAGAAATTACTGGAAGAGAATGTAAAGCTGTCACTGATACACAGAACAAGGCAGGGCTGGTTCAAGGGGTAGTTCATCTCCTCTGGACTCATTGTACTTCTATGTCATTCTTTTGCTATAAACCCCAGAGCTGAATGCAGTACTCCAGAACACTGTAAAATAGCAGTAGGACACCAATTTCAAAGTGATTACAATTACTAATTATTTTACAGCTTTAATCTTAGTAGAGAGAGACACACTGTGGTGTAACAAACATATAGGCTGTATGGTTTCAAAAATGATGTCTTCTGGGGAAAAAATAACAACCTAAAATTACCTCATATTAGAGGAACTTGATGCTGCAGTGACATGATTATACAATTATACACTTCCACATAAGTTTTGGAAATAACTAAAATAAAACAAATCTCCTGGCATAGATTTCACATTATAAACTAGTTAAAGCAATGCCCCCTAAGCACTGGAATTGCTTTCTTGTATGAATTTTATTTTCATTTTTTAGGGGAGCTTTATGAAAGAGCATATGATATAGTAGGATGGTCAACTTTTTATAAATGTAAAGTCTATTATTACCTTGGTATCTAAGCATATATATATATACATATAAAAAATTAAGACAATATTTCCTATGGCATTTTACAGCCTGCTTCGTAAACATAAGCCTAACTAAACAGAGTAGCATGGCACTCCTCATAATTATCTCAGTTGTTCTGTAGATGCCATGGGTAGATGGTTCACTCATGCAGAATATGTCCCAGAGTAGTCATGTCTTGAAAAAGACAATGCTTGGGGCTCTGCTTTGACACTGGATGGGGAAGGATACCAGTGAGACACATTCAAGGTCAGGATTATGACTGTTTCAAAGTATTAAAAATGAGAGGGGAAAAGGGCAGTTAGAATTATGTTAGAAAAAAATAGCTTGTACAGCCTAAAATCTTGACTAGAAAGTCAGAGACTGACCTTGCAGATTTCTAGTTTATAAAAAATGATCTGCATTCAGGTTAGCTTTTCTTTACCTGATTTTTCTCTAAATGTTACTAGATGTTAAGTCTCTTTGTTACAAAAACCCTATATGGTGCAGGACCTAAAAATGACTAGTTTCAAACTCCACTGTGGAGAACACTGGAAAAAATTCAGACAGTACCTGCACATATTTTGATTAACTGGCTGCATGGACACATAGGTGTTGGAAGAAAATGCTTCTCATTGTTTCTAGTGTAAGTCTTTCAGAAAGACATCATGTGTACAATAGTTCCATTTCCCCTTGGTTACCCAGACCAAGACAATGAAAGTGAAATCTCTGGGAGGAAGCACAACCATGTTACTCTAGCACTGGTTTCAGTTATACTAGTTGAGGCAATAATCAGCAAACCATATGGGCTTTTGGGGCACTCAAGTCCCTCTAGATTTTGCAGGTAGTAGTTGTGCATTTACTGAGGTAAGCTACAGGAAAGAGTTGAACTTCACATTGTAAAGAGACCAACAATGCTTGTTTTCTAAGAGCTGGTGTTTGGGTTTGGTTTGGTTTGGTTTGGTTTGGTTTGGCTTGGTTTGGTTTGGTTTGGCTTGGTTTGCTTTGCTTTGCTTTGGTAGGGTTGTTTTTATGTCCACTTAGCATAATCATTTCATGATTTCAAAACATGTGTTTCATAAACTTATCAAATGAGAACCAGTAAGTGAAAAAATAATTTTGAAATGTCTGACTTTTGCCACTTCCTACCTGTATTGACATTGCTGGTACAGCAGCCATTTCCAGTTAAAAAAAAAGTAATCAAAAAATCTCTCTTCATTTCTGAAAATAAACTGGTCTTCCTACCAGGATGTTCAAATAACGAATAATGTCTATTCTATATGACTATTCTATTTGTCTATTCTAACAATGTCTAATAAAAATCGTAATAATAAAACGGTCAATCCTTTGTGAACGAAGGTTAATGACAGATGAAGTTGGCAACCCTCAGTGTTTAAATGAGTGTTTCACCAGGATTCTAACTGGAAGCAGATGGCAACTTCCCAGAGACTGTGCATGTTCCCCAGGGGAGAGGAGAAGCATTAAAACACTACACCATTGCACTGGAGCAGATAATTAGACAATTAGATCTATTAAAAGCTGACAAAGGAAAAAGTTTAGATGAACCTTCTCCTTAGGCTTCAATATGGCAGTGTTTTTAATAGCCTATATAGAAAATCACATTGAACACCTGATTTACAAATTTGAAGATTGATTTATTGTAATTTATGTATATATGTGTGTAGGCACACCTAACATACTAAGTATATTTTACATAAACACATACATATATATATGTTTATACAAATATGTTGTATTGATTTTGAATAGTTATTTCTCTTTTCAGATAATAACGGTTTTGTCCAAAGGGCAAAATTTTGTCCAGTGGACTTAATTCCACACAGATCTATTTCAAGATGCCAAAATTTGAGTACTAGAATGTATTCTCTCTTCATGGAGGATAGTTATCTGACCCAGTGCATCTGGAAGATACAAATGTTCTCAACAGTACAAGAGGAGAGTGAGTTTCTCCACTTCTTAAGGAATATATTTGCTGATCCACTGGTCCGCAATGTGGACTCTGTGTGCGTGTGTTCATTTGTTTGTTCTTCAGCACTAGCCAGATGAGCCAATTTAATGACTGATATCATGGAATGAAAGATTGCTGTGGAGTTTTCAGCAAAGATTTGCAAAGTATTACTAGTTGTAGGGTGTAACGTAAAGCTTTTTAAAAGCTTATGAGAAGAAGTAGATTTTAGCAAAGGGTATCCTTGTCAATGTTACCATAGAAACGATTCCACAAAAATATAATGCATTACATGAGACAGCTCTGTCAACAACTTTCTGTTCATATGATTTTGCACCTAGTAAAGATAGTCGTGGAACTGGAACTAATTTTGGTGTCATTTTCTTTGTTTGGTTAAATGTGAACACTGTAGACGCTGTAATTCAATTGTATCAATTAGACCTGCTTATTTTCAGTGCACAGTTGTCAATAATAGATTTTACAACTTGTGTCTTGTTTGTTTCTTGTGGCTAGAAGGAGAAAGGTCAGATTCAGAGATTCTTCTCAACCTTCTTTTCATTAGACGAAGGTGGAAGATGGAATTATAAAGAAGACTGATATGCAGAGCACGTTTATTCATAATTTTCTCTCTTGTCTTCTTCTCTCTATATATCCATATATATAGGCATGTTATTAATAACCTATTATTAGTTATATATATTTACATATACTCAATATAATTATAATATATTGATTATTGATATATTATATATCAATATATATATATTTCTGTCATGGCTCAGGAGCCAGTCATTGTGTCAGATTTGACATAAACACAGGAGAAAACAAACAAACAAAAAACAAACAAACAAACAAACAAAAAACACTTATGAATCCAGACTTTCAAAATCTACACTACAAGTATTTTAAGAAATACATATAACAGTACAAATACAAGAGATAACTGCAAGTCTTATAATCAAATAAAACCAAATCAAATGACACAAAATAGATGAACATACAAGAAAGAGTAAAAAAAATTCACCAGAATTAAATTAATAATAAAAAGAACAAGCATAAATAAACAGAGAAAGCAGTCACTAGGAAAAAAAGCAATAGGAGGTGATCAATATCATCAGTTTCTTAAGACCTCAAGTTTCAAAAGTAAATTTATTTTAAATAACTTTTCTTTTTAAAAGGCAGGAAAATCGAATGGCTATAGCCTCCATGTTACTTCAGAATACCATACTTAGTTTACAGTTCAACAATACTTTCCTTCTTGCACACAAGAAAACTGCACTTATTTCTCTGCAAGCAATGATACATTTTCTCTATTACTTCTTGGTTTTAGTTATTTTTAAAAAGCTGTTATCCTTGAACCAGCCCTGCCTTGTTCTGTGTATCAGTGACAGCTTTACATTCTCTTCCAGTAATTTCTGGGTAGTTTCCAGTTTCTATGACTTCTTTTAGAGGTGAAGAGTATATATGGTTTTCTACCACTGCACAGTAATAGCACAAATACAGGCTGGGTGGAAAATGGATTGAGGGCATCCCTGAGGAAAAGGACTCGGGGGTATTGGTTGATGAGAAGCTCACCAGGAGCCAGCAATGTGCGCCTACAACCCAAAAAACCAACCGTATCCTGGGCTGCATCAAAAGAAGCGTGGCCAACAGGTCGGGCTGATTCTCCCCATCTACTCTGTTCTCATGAGCAGCACCTGGAGTGCTGTGTTCAGCTCTGGGCCCCCCAGCAAAGGAAGGATATGGATGTATTAGAACAAGTCCAGAGGAGGGCCACATGGATGATCGAAGGGCTGGAGCACCTCTTCTATGGAGATGTGCTGAGGGAGCTGGGGTTGTTCAGCCTGGAGAAGAGAAGGTTCCGGGGAGACCTTGTACCAGCCTTCCAGTGCCTAAAGGGGGCCTGCAGGAATGCTGGGGAGGGACTCTTTGTCAGGGATTGTACTGATACGACAAGGAGCAATGGTTTTAAACTAACAGAGGGTAGGTTTAGATTAGATATTAGGAAGAAATTTTTTACTAATAGGGTGGTAAGGTTTCAGAAGGTTTGAAGGTTTCAGAAAGAGAGTTCACAGAAATGGGTGTTTTACATATACAGTTGTTAAAGGGGAAAGAAACTGAAAGGGATTAACTAGCAAATGGAGTGAAAAATCTGTATTTAAAAAAATTATTAAGATGTTTCACTATCATTAAGACAGATTTAATTAACTGTTATTAAAGCAATAAAAATGTTTGTCTATTATATGGAGAGGAATCTATGAAACTTGTGGTAAAATAATTATGAAATAATGTTTGAGTAAGAAAGTTAATGAATTTTGAAATAATCAAGATAAAAGATTTCAAGCATGTAAAAAGGAAGCAATCTAGCAGGTACTGTAAGCTGTAATGTTAGATTTATGATTATTTATGGAAAGTCATTCAGTTTTAAGTTTTACTGTAATCTGTATACCTTAAAATATTATAAAGAATACACTGAAGACTTTTGTACTGTGTAAATTTAATGTTCTTTGAATGAAGTAGAATTCACGTTATTTTTCCAGCTGCTACTCAATATAAAAAGTTACATAAATTGCATAAATAAACTTGTTTACTTCATTTTATAAATATGCACAGTTTCTATTATATAGAAACTTGATTCTGAATGGTTCTGTACTACTTCTGGGGACATTCTGTTTAATCTCTGTTCTGTTTAAGACAATACATAGAGTCACATGTATAGTCACATAGAGGCTGGATGGGAGTACATGAACATAACTAATTCATTTTCTGTTTTAGTTGCATTAAGTTATTTTTGGCAGATGTGTCTCCTAGTCTGTTTCAACAAACAGTAGTAGTGGATGCTCCACAGCCTTTCCTATGTACTGCAGTGCTGTTCTACCCTTACCACGAGATGTCTCGTCTCTTGCTTAAATTTTCTTGCTACAATTAATTTTCATGTTATATATACATATATGGAATATATGAAAACATGAAAGTGTAATAACTGGTTTGATTATCTGCTCCAATATATTTTCAAGAAATGATATTAACCGAGTATATCTCTGTTTACTGATTCCTTCTCTTCTGATTTTATAATAGGGATCATAAAGCTTTTTCTAGTCATGTAATATCAACTTTTCCTGAGTTCTCAAGTGACAAAGGGCTTTAACTTCGAGATTCCACTAGCCAAGCTCTAAGTATCTTTATATGAAATTAACCTATGAGATTAAAACATGCAATTTACCCGAGTACTATCTAACTTGTCTCTTTCCTGTTCTCAACTATGTTCTCAACTTTCCTGTTCTCAACTATGATGCTATATTTCTCATTGTAATTACCACCTGATCTATGTTCATTAATTTAGTATGATATGATTTACTTCATTTTTGTTGGCAGCATTATCAATTTCATAGTCTCTGTCTTGCAATTAACATACTAAAAGAATAATTTTCTCCTCTCCTCTCCTCTCCTCTCCTCTCCTCTCCTCTCCTCTCCTCTCCTCTCCTCTCCTCTCCTCTCCTCTCCTCTCCTCTCCTCTCCTCTCCTCTCCTCTCCTCTCCTCTCCTCTCCTCTCCTCTCCTCTCCTCTCCTCTCCTCTCCTCTCCTCTCCTCTCCTCTCCTCTCCTCTCCTCTCCTCTCCTCTCCTCTCCTCTCCTCTCCTCTCCTCTCCTCTCCTCTCCTCTCCTCTCCTCTCCTCTCCTCTCCTCTCCTCTCGAGTCTCCTCTCCGAGTCTCCTCTCCTCTCCTCTCGAGTCTCCTCTCCGAGTCTCCTCTCCTCTCCTCTCCTCTCCTCTCCTCTCCTCTCCTCTCCTCTCCTCTCCTCTCCTCTCCTCTCCTCTCCTCTCCTCTCCTCTCCTCTCCTCTCCTCTCCTCTCCTCTCCTCTCCTCTCCTCTCCTCTCCTCTCCTCTCCTCTCCTCTCCTCTCCTCTCCTCTCCTCTCCTCTCCTCTCCTCTCCTCTCCTCTCCTCTCCTCTCCTCTCCTCTCCTCTCCTCTCCTCTCCTCTCGAGTCTCCTCTCCGAGTCTCCTCTCCTCTCCTCTCCTCTCCTCTCCTCTCCTCTCCTCTCCTCTCCTCTCCTCTCCTCTCCTCTCCTCTCCTCTCCTCTCCTCTCCTCTCCTCTCCTCTCCTCTCCTCTCCTCTCCTCTCCTCTCCTCTCCTCTCCTCTCCTCTCCTCTCCTCTCCTCTCCTCTCCTCTCCTCTCCTCTCCTCGAGTCTCCTCTCCTCGAGTCTCCTCTCCTCGAGTCTCCTCTCCTCTCCTCGAGTCTCCTCTCCTCTCCTCGAGTCTCCTCTCCGAGTCTCCTCTCCTCTCCTCTCCTCGAGTCTCCTCTCCTCTCCTCTCCTCTCCTCTCCTCTCCTCTCCTCTCCTCTCCTCTCCTCTCCTCTCCTCTCCTCTCCTCTCCTCTCCTCTCCTCTCCTCTCCTCTCCTCTCCTCTCCTCTCCTCTCCTCTCCTCTCCTCTCCTCTCCTCTCCTCTCCTCGACTCTCCTCTCCTCTCCTCTCCTCTCCTCTCCTCTCCTCTCCTCTCCTCTCCTCTCCTCTCCTCTCCTCTCCTCTCCTCTCCTCTCCTCTCCTCTCCTCTCCTCTCCTCTCCTCTCCTCTCCTCTCCTCTCCTCTCCTCTCCTCTCCTCTCCTCTCCTCTCCTCTCCTCTCCTCGAGTCTCCTTGAGTCTCCTCTCCTCTCCTCGAGTCTCCTTGAGTCTCCTCGAGTCTCCTCTCCGAGTCTCCTCTCCTCTCCGAGTCTCCTCTCCTCTCCTCTCCTCTCCTCTCCTCTCCTCTCCTCTCCTCTCCTCTCCTCTCCTCTCCTCTCCTCTCCTCTCCTCTCCTCTCCTCTCCTCTCCTCTCCGAGTCTCCTCTCCTCTCCTCTCCTCTCCTCTCCTCTCCTCTCCTCTCCTCTCCTCTCCTCTCCTCTCCTCTCCTCTCCTCTCCTCTCCTCTCCTCTCCTCTCCTCTCCTCTCCTCTCCTCTCCTCTCCTCTCCTCTCCTCTCCTCTCCTCTCCTCTCCTCTCCTCTCCTCTCCTCTCCTCTCCTCTCCTCTCCTCTCCTCTCCTCTCCTCTCCTCTCCTCTCCTCTCCTCTCTCTCCTCTCCTCTCCTCTCCTCTCCTCTCCTCTCCTCTCCTCTCCTCTCCTCTCCTCTCCTCTCCTCTCCTCTCCTCTCCTCTCCTCGAGTCTCCTCGAGTCTCCTCGAGTCTCCTCGAGTCTCCTCGAGTCTCCTCGAGTCTCCTCTCCTCGAGTCTCCTCTCCTCGAGTCTCCTCTCCTTGAGTCTCCTCTCCTCGAGTCTCCTCTCCTCTTCTGTTAAATATAATAGAATATATTTACGGTATACCTTGATATTTAGATTTGATAATGTAAGTCAATTGTTCAGCTGAGTATACAGAAATTTCCCTTGCTCAAAAAAAATATACATTTTAGTCTGAAACTGTATCATCAGGCAATATTTCTACATACTTATATATGTACATGCACACACAGACACTTAGGACTTTAAACCCACAAATTTTATTCTTATAGTTTTTAACTTTGAAACAAAGCCCTCAAAAGTTAGAAAATGACATGAGTCATGTGAAGAGATATCATTTTACCCATTTATTATTTAATTTCTTTACAAGAATTCTTTGCAAGTCTGTATTTATGAGACCATAAATTTCATATTTTCCACAGGATTCCTGCCTTAGTTTGTGTAGAAACAGAATTGTTCTTTACGTGAATCTTGATAATATAGAACACCTATTATGTGGAAAAATGAAGTTTCCTTTTGTTACTGAAGCTGAAAGGTGTATAGTTAGAGCCAGGAGATTACAGGAAAATAAATAATCTTTTATAGACAGTCAGTTGTATACTACCTTCAGAATTGTATGTTAAGCTTGCATTTGCTGTTCAGTTTGTTAATAATGTTGCACAAAACCGTTGTGACAAACTTTACATTTCTTTTCTAATTTCTAATAGTATGATTAGTGAAGTCAGGGAATATTCCCAGTCATTGGAACTTGATTGTCTCTAAGTGGGAAGAATAGTTAGAATTGGAAGCAGTTAGATAAGGACTTAAAACTCATGGCTTAGTGTTAATTTGGACAAAAACATTCTGAAACAAACTCTAAGCAAGGCTCAGAAGTTAGTATGGGCTAGGCATAATTTTCAGGAGGCATTTTAAATGTGATGAAAATCTATTCAGACAAATAAGATGAAATAGTTTGGACAGGGGGTGCTCTCAGTGCCATAAAATGGACCAAGGTGTTCTTAATTTACTTCATGTAGTATCCCCACATTTAATATTTATTTATTTATTTATTTATTTTAATGATGGAGTCTAAAGAGCATTTCAAGTTGGCACACAGGCATTTTTGGCAATGAAACAAGGTACTTGTTTATAGTCACAGTAAACTATTTTCTTGATCTAAACTATGCACTGGTGTCTTTACTTTGACTTTGACCTGACTAGAGTAAAAGGATAATACAATTGTCTAATGAAAGACCTCCTAATAGAAACTCAGTTTTCTTTGTTTATTCCAGCTTCTTGACAGGATGTTCATTATCCTTAACAGTATTGTTGTTCTGTTTTCCGTCTCTTTCTTTTTTTTTTTTCCCCCCCCCCAGGAATGAAGGATTATGTGCTCATAGCAAAGATAAGACTGGGACACCTAGAAAGGAAAAGGCAACCATCCCGGAGTTGCTAGCCTCACAGCCAGAAAACAGTCATATTGAATTTACAGATAAAGACTTAGCTTCATGCTGCTTACAAATGCAAGTCTGGGTCTCAAGACTCCAAATTATAAAATAAAGGATACTTTTAATCTTAATCACTTTGTACACAGATCCATAAAATTATTTGTTTAGACCTTGTATATGACAAAAAGAAAAAAAAAAAAAAAAAAAAAGAGAGAGAACTCTGCTCAGCAGGTCCCATGCCCTGGAAGCACCTAAAACTCAGTAAACAAGTCATTGTTCCCTACTTCTAGCCATTTGATTTTTAGAATGTATACATCTTGACAGATGGCTATCTATATCCTGTCTGAGTTATACATAAAAACATATTCTCAGCTAGGCAGAGGAAAATTGCATTTCTCAGTGGCCTAGTTTATTAAGAATGTGATTAGATGAAATCTGCAGCATGCCAGAAAATTTAGAACATTTCAGAAATGAATTAGGTACTGTATTTGCTTAAAATAAAGTTCACCATGGAGAAGGAGAGAGAGAGTCTACTAAATTCCAGGCCTGGAATTTAAAGCCTCTGTTCATGAAGTAGGAGAACAAAAAATTCAGTGCTCTTCCTGGCTTCAGATCTATTCAGCTTTTCAAAGCAGTTGCTTAAGCTCTTTCCTGAGTATGTTTTCTTTGTTTGTTGTATTTCTAAATGCAAAGGCTTTTAATCCAAAGGCACGGGCAACCCTGGGAGTGGAAACTAAAATATGACTTCTCTGAACACACAGATGTTCCTACTGTTCTTTGCTACTTGAACATTTAATCGTATAAACTGTTCATTATTTTCTATACAATGGCACAGGTTTAGAAAGGTATGGAAAAAGTAGAGGGTCATTACTGAAAATGAGCTCATATTTAATATATGCCTCCTGGGAAGTGTCTGATTAAATACCTCAACCAGTAGAAGCTTTTAAAACAATTTGTAATGGATGATTCTTTACCTCCTTGACTGTTAGACATGAAACCTTCAACATGGGAATCTACACATAATTTGATAGGAAAAAGCACACATAAATACCAATATACTGCATTGTACATCTACATTTGAATAAAAATAGTAAAAAAGTATACTCTCATGCTGAAAGGAACTGGTTAAAAATAGTTTTTGCATTTGTTTCACAAATATTTCATCTAAAAAAATGAACAATAACTCCGTTGAATTTCTTTTTTTTTTTTGGAAATTGGCAATCATAAATAGCAATTGGATCTGTTCATTACAGAACAGAAAACAAAAACTTTAGTTATTTATGCCATTGCATTATAATTTTGCCAGCTAAACTGCTTACAGCACTGTTGTTTCAAACTTTAACAATAAATTATGATTTTATTTTAGCATTTTATTACCTTAGAGAATTCCCCAGAAACGTGTTAATTACTGTGCTGTACAAATGTAAAATCTGATCATGATATTTGCCTACAATTTTCTTACAATTCTGATTTGAACAAATAGGTAGTGGATGAGGCAGAAAGATAGGGAAGAAAAAAGTTTGGACCCTGATCTTCAAACACCAGCACTGTTATAGTTGTCAATCTCCTTCTGTGTAATGTAGCATAGTAGAGTATCTTGAGGAGAGCAAAAAGAGAATAAAAGCTCTGATTCCTATGGCTTTGATGGCATCCATCCAGACAGAATATTTTAAAAAATGATCAAAAGTGAGGCAAAAAGTAAGGTCCACTGCCACATCTCTCAGGATTGTAGTATTAAGTCCTCTGGATGTTATGAGTCACAAACTCAAACCTTCAGAAGCCTAGTGGCTTTGAAATGCATACTTTAAAATAATAATAATAATAATTAAAAAAAAAAAAAAAACAGAACAACAACAAAGCAACCAAGGATTTACACATTTTGTATTGACTTTTCATAAGTCAATCGAAATCCATGGGAGATATTTGAAAGATTCAAAAGCAAGTCATATCAGGAAATGCTCCCCTCCTCCATCTCTCCCCCTCCCCACCCCCCCTTTTTTTTTAAAAAAGATACCACGAGTATTACTGATTACAGGACTACTCCCTTACTGAATTTCAAATCATGAAGATATGAAAACTATCAGTAAAGTAGACATCTGTTTTTAATAGAACTTTAAAGTTATTTTTTCTCATCATTTCACCCTGAGAACGCCAATATATGGCATGCTGTATCCTGAAAACTTTAAAACTTAAAAGAGCTAAAAAATAGGCTTTAGCACGAAAAATTGCTGAGCAACTGCTTCTTTAGCTGCTTTTGTTTATCTGTCTTTGACCGGTTTTGCCTTTTTCATTTCAAGCAGTTCCTTTACCTTCTTGCTGTGCCTACCCTTGAATTCATATCTCCCAGGTTTATAAATCCCCTATGAAAATCATGGATGTTTACCTATATGCCATCTGAAAATTCATGTTCATGTTGAAACTTCACTGCCATCTAAGACAGTGGCAATATTTCCTAGATGCAAAAGGCTGTGCATCTGGAGATGCACAGAAAGAAATGTGGGGACTATGACTAAAAAAAATTAGTTAAATTAATGTTGTAGCTAAGTAGAGAGACTAGTAGTAATTTCATAATCAGGCTAACCTATTACAAAGATTTCATCTCTTGGGAACTAAATGAATATTTATCCATGTATGTTGGATATATATCTTCATTCTTTATGGAAGAAGATTCAGTAAAGAAACAATCAAAGTTTTTGAAAGAAAATTTGTCAGCATATTTTCAATACATTTTTTCTTTTTTTTTTTTCTTTTTAGCTCTTTGTGACAGAAGTCTTATTTTCATATAGTTCAAGTATATAAGAATAAGAAAATTTTAAAATTGTGTACTTGAAGAATATTCCTGTTCATTCAGATCCCCAGCAATTTGTAGATGGCACGTTGAACATGAGCCAGCAATGTGCCCTTGCCACTAAGAAGACTAATGATATCCTGGACTGTATTAGACAAAGTGTTGCTAACAGTCTGAGGGAGGTGATCCTTCCACTCTTCTGAGCACAAGTGAGGCCATACCTGGAGTAATGTGTCCAGTTCTGGGCTTCCCAGTAGAGGAGAGAAATGTAGCTACTGGAGAAATGCCAGCAAAGGGTTACCAAGATGATCAAGGGACTGGAGAACCTCTCCTGTGAGGACAGACTAGGAGAGTTGGGGTAGTTTAGCCTAGGAAAGAGAAAGCTTGGGGTGGGGGGGGGGGTGGGGGGGGCAGGTCTTATTAATGCATATTGATATCTAAAGGGCAGATACGAAGAAAAGGCCAGGCTCTTCCCAGCGACAGGACAAGAGGCAATGGGCACAAAGTGGAACACAGAAGGGTCCATCAGAACATCAGGAAGTACTTTAACGTGAGGGTGACCAAGTCTTGGCACAGGTTGCCCAGAGAGGCTGTGTATTCTTAATCTTTGGAGATCCTCAGAAGATGCCAGGATGTGGTCCTGGGCAACCTGCTCTAGGTGACCCTGCTTCAGCAGTGTTGATGAATCAGAAGACCTTCAAAGGCCCCTTCCAATCTCAACCATTCTATGAGTATGTGAATTTGTTACTGACTTCATGTAATTGAAGGAGCAAGACACACGTGCTATTTATTATATTTATTTTAGAATAAATACCATTATTCATGAAATATGTGTAAGGAGAGGGTTTATTTCTTTATTATATCAGCTTATCCTACAAGCACAATGGGGTGTTAACCTAAACAAAATAATTCCCTAGCTATTATTTGAGGTTTGCATTTCAACATTCATTAATCCTATTTGTACTCTTTGCACTTTAATTTTAGCTAATTCTTTGCCTGGTTCCATTATGCACCTTTTCCTTTTCTTTCCTTTTTTTTTTTTTTTTTAGAACTTCCTCCTCTTAGAGTACTTGTTTTATTTTATTTCTAAATTGTTTCGACTTTATCTCCATAATGACTTCCAAGATTTTATTGTTTTTTCCTAAATGAAGAAAGACTTTACAAGACTAATCACTGAGGTATCTGAACATGTAACACATAGATCACTGTTTTCAGACAAATATTCATTTTAAATATCATTCTTCCTCCCATATTTCTGAAAGGTATCTTTCTGTAAAATTTTAAGAAACTTTAATAGATGTCAAGAATTTTTGTAAGAATTGATGGTTAAATCAAAATAATTAATACATTCATCAGCTTCTACTTATTCACACAGAATAGTGTTTCTAGAGTCTTGTCACTAAAAGCCTTTGATTTTGAAGACTTCTCAGAAATCTTTGAAAGCATATCATACCTCCAGGAATAAACAACCTTCCAGAGTAATCAATGGGACATTAATTAAAATCCCTAATGATTCATATTTCAAGCCTTATTAAAGACTTTTCTTATATGAATAAAATATTTTTCTTTCTTTTCAAGAATCCCAAGAGGTCTGCATTCTCCTTAATCTTTGTACTTCACTACATCCAGATACATTCTCCAGATACATTTTTATCTTATGTGGTCACAATGTAATCACTTATTCTCCTTAATAAAAACTATAACCCCTGGTGTGGTTTTCTCCTCTTTTTAAAATTTCTTGGTATATCAAAATCAGAATTATTATCAATTACCTGTTTCTTTTAAAATGCAGAATGTAATGTGTATTGCGTAAGTTACTCAAGCAGCTGCTGGAGTTTGAAATGACATTTTAAAGGAGGATGTACAAATACTGTAGTAAGGCATGTGAGATAAGAAAGCAGGTGCTCACACATATGATCCAGTGACTGTAGCCTAATAAATTACTATGAATTACTTGATTTGAGAACTGCCTGTCTCTTATTAAGAAGAAATAAATAAATAATAAAAAAAAAAAAAGGATAAAAAACACTTATCTTGGGCAATACTGAAAAAGTAATCTGAAAAAAATGGATTATTGGACTTTCTGTTGTGGAGCTAGCTTAGTATCTTCTGATAAAGTGATTCAAATTCTCATGCAATGTATATTATTTGCTAGGTTAGAGGACTAATTTAAGGATGATTCAAGAATGAAAATCTGTTTTAGTACACTTATTTTACTTTAATTTTTACTGGAGGGGCTGTGAGCCTATATATTTATGACTCTCAGTACAAAATCACAGAATCACAGAATGGCCGAGGTTGGAAGGGACCTCTGAAGATCAGAGGTCCCTTCCTGAAAAACAGTCTTCCCAAAAACCACAAAGCATAAGCCAGAGCAAAAAGTGAAGGCTGTACCTGTTAATCTATAGACTTGTCATGTGGTATTGCCATTGCTAGTTACAGTCTGTAAGCTTTATACTAAGTTTGCAAGGCCTATAGTCTGTGGTTTGCCAGGTATGCTTTTATGAAATTTTTCTCTCTGACCTGCAGATATGTTTTATTTGGTTTCACTGAAAAAAACATTATTATCATTATTTTAATTTACATGGTATCTATAGCTAACTTGTATGGTAGCACCATGGTTCTACAAGTCTAACACAGTGATGCAGGCCTGATATTATAGCATAGTTCTTGAGAACTGGGGACACAGGATACAGCATAGAGTATGGGCACAGGCTGATAAGAACACACTTGTCAGTGGATGTCCTCCAACTATAAACCACTCACCTGTGATCAGTTAAAGAAATGCTGACCTGCCTGGAACTGGACATAACTGGTTCTGGGGATAACAAAGAGAAGAGAGAACAAGTACTTAACATACATAAAAGACACCCACTCGATCTGGATGTAACTTGGAGATGAAGACAACTGAAGAAAGAGGATTCTACCAAACACATGAATATGACACAAAGTGTACTATAGAGAGACGAAGAAAAACATAATGACATGAACATCATATCTTCCCATCTTGGCAAAGGTCTCCAGATGCTAACAATTTACTGTAACACCCCACCCACAACTATCAACACCAGAAAGAAAACTTAGGATACAGAAGCAAGGGAAGAGCGAGCATAACAACAGGAGACATCAATTCTTCTGTGATATCAGGAGTAGGAGCTGCGGAGAATGTATTTAATAAATTTAATAATAAAAATATTAATGTATACATTATTATTTCTTTTAATGTAATAATTAACTGGCTAATAATCTTTAGATTTAACTTATACTAACAATAAAATCTTGGTTTGTATGTACGTAAAGTATTTTTTCTCTTTGCCTATAAACAAAATTTTAAGCATAAAAATCTATGCAAATAAGGTCCATAAACCTGTCTTGTTTTGGTATTAAAATTCTCAGGGATATTTTTAAAGACTTTTTTCAGCTTCTCTGTTCCTTATGAGGCACACAAGTGTAGTACAAAATCTAGGAGTGGGATGATGACTGGATGAGTCAGGAGTCAGGAAAGAATACCTTTGTTGTTTACAGTGAAGAAGAACCAGTGCATGCTGTACACATTCTGCATAGATATATGAAAGCTTTTCAGGGGTAATTTCATATGTACTTGTGTGCCAGAAAAAACTCTTCGACAAATTCACAGCATATATTCAGAGAGCTTTCTTCTGAACTGAGGTTAGTCAGTGACTGTACTGGAGTTACTCTTAATTTACACCGTGGTAACTGAGATTACAGTTTGGTCCAGTGCTTGAAGCAAGCACTTAAGAGGAGTTGAGCATGCAGTAATAGATTCAAGTGACATCCAAAATATCATCAATGTTATGCAACTAATAAAAGCAACAGTTAACAAGCCCGCTGAAGCAATCATAAACTGGGACTTGACATTCCTCCCTTGTCTCCAGGCTGTTGGCTTGTGCAGTACAGAGCACTAACTGTCTGTTCATTGAATTTTGTCAGTCTGATTATCTTTTTTCACCTGCAGGGACTATCCAGTGTAACAAGGCCTTAGAAAAAGATCATCATTCTTTTAGCCTTTTAAAGTAATTGAAGAGACAACTTCGAGATGGTTTAACCCTAGTGCCCTTTTATGAGATGAATATGTGGATGCTAGTGGGTCTCTGGAGCTGTTTGCTGCTCTTTTTTTTTTTTTTTTTTTTCTGTAGACACGTTATAATCCAGAGACCTAAGCTCCCTGAAAGCCCATTACTTCACTGTGCTTTTCACTGACAATAATTGTAGTGGTCCTATTATTCCCTTCAGTATCTGTTCCTCTCTATATCTTACTGCGCAAGATGGAAAGTCTAAACATATAACTTAACAACACTCACTTCACAGTCATTACCTAACATAGAACATATCTGTTAAATTACAGTGTCTGTGCCCTGCAATCATATTCTGAAAACTGGACTATAAACCTGACCATAAACATCTTGACAGACAAAACATTTGCCTACAGGCCCTAGTCTATGTGGCCTTATCATTTTCCCATTAACAGTGATTCATCCAGGCTTCCCCAAGTGATACATCTTTACTCTTACTTTGGTCTCAGTGAATATCTATTTAAAAATTAATGTCTCCCTTGCAGATTCTGAAGTAATTCATTTAGTTCTATTTCTCTGCTGTTGCTCACCAGGATCTTGGCCACTTTTTTTCTTTAACTATTTTTTTTTCTTCTGTCTTAATTTTCTGTGGATAACTATTACTGGGCCTTATTTATTATAAGGTTGTCTTAAAAACTTCAGCAATGCTTTGCCCACAGAAAGGAAATCGTGCAGATAATAGTTAACAGATTTGCATGCTTGTGTTATATGTCTGTTCACATCTGCTAAATACTGCTGTGTGTCCTGCAGTCTGCAGTGTCCTGTGTCCTGATTTCTGAAGGACTCTAATTGTTCGTAAGATAGTTTAATCAGAAAATATCTAGTCCAACTTCCTGCTCAGAACAGGGTGAACTATGATACTGTTGATGCGTACTTTCAATTACTTTTGCTAGTCCTCCCCTAACTTTTTCCAATGCTACAGAAACTCAATTACTCATTGTTAGGTAAACTGTACATCTATAATAGTGATATTCTTTTTCTTTTTCTAATAACTCTTATTTACTTTATTGATTGCTATTGAAAACTGAGCTGATGTTTGCATGAAACTGCCTATTGTATCCGCAAGGTTTCCCTTCTGACTGCTAATGATCACAACATTTTGTTATGTCTGCTGATTACCTGATTCATGATGGGAGACCTCAATTGTATCAAGTGACACAAATAATTAACTTTCTCCAGGACCCCGAGCAGTAACCTAGTCTTTGGAGCCTAACAAACATATGAAAGAACTGTTCTACGTTTGTCTTGCTCCCTTCTCCATTGGGAAGATCCTTCATAATCTGTTGCAACCTGAGTTGCATCACTTGTGTGCTCTTACATATCATCCTAGAATAATTAGAATTGTATAATTTCAGAAAGTCATGTTGGTATTTTAGGGACAAAAAAAGCCTGCAAAAGTGTCTGAGCAGTGGTGTTTCATGGGCAACTTCACCACTCAAATTGGATTTTTATGGGCAATTTCACTAGGTGAAGGTAGGGATATGCATCTCCAAGGACTCATAAGAATATTGTATAGAATTAATTTCACAGTGGTTGACAAAACAGGCATACTATGGTAATGGGTTCAGCAGGGTAAACGTGTATTGGAAGTATATACAATTCCTTATTTTCTCTACATCCCCAATATACCCAAAGGCTCCCAAGTGTTCTATTCACAGATCAATTGCAGGAATAGACCAATATACAATGCCTAAAACCTAAGATCTTCCCAGGTATTTTAGACTCTGTTTGGATAATAATGGGACTGTGGTATTTTATAGTGCTGCTCTATGTCCGAGGATCTGAACAAAACCTTATCTCATACTCACTATAGAATTACACACATATATTTACAGTTGCCTGGACTCAGTAGCCAGAATAAATTATGTGCCTCAAATTAATTGCTGGAACAACACCTACTAGTCTCAACACAATTTCTGCACTTCTCAAATAAGCAAAACTGGACATTTGAGTGCAAATTTTGTGGGGAAAAAAAATGTTCAGAGGGTTGTACTCTATACATAATTTCTACCCAATTAGCAAATCTCTGAGAAAAATATTTTTATGTTTAAAATACAGTAGTTGTACTTAATTGCTGACATTTTAATTTGGAGAGTATAATTCAAAATACAGGGATCTACTACAATTTCATATCACTGATTGTATTTTAAAACTAAATTGTTTTATTGTCCACAATATTCATTTCCTTTCTGACCCACAATCATCCTTGCCCTCCCTTCTCAATAATAACTCAATAATTTACAGAAAAACATAATATTTGGAAAGTTTACTAATTTTATTTAGCTACTGAAAATAGGGTAGGTATCAAGAGTACATCATCACATGTCAGTCTATCTCCAGTGAGCTGAAAAAAAACATTTTAGGAAGGTCTGTGGTGACTAATGTTTTGAAAAAATATATTTATTCCTGATATTGCCTGGAGAAGTTGGGGGTGCCCCATCCCTGGAAGTGTTCAAGGCCAGGTTGGATGGGGTTTTGAACAACCTGGTCCAGTGGGAGGTGTCCCTGCCCATGTCAGGGGGGTTGAAATTAGATGATCTTTAACGTCCCTTCCAACCTAAATCACTCTATGATTCTATATCTTTCAGATGAAGCAATACAAAGTAATGATTCATAAGACTTCTAAATAAAGTTAATAATTTGTTTAGAATGCATAAATGTTTAATCTAATAACTTTAATTACACACTGCTATTGCAGGGCAGCAATTTACTGCCTAGTCAATTACTCACTATCCTACAATCCTGCTTGTAAACCCGCCCCTGGATCAAAACACAGTACTACACAGTTATGACAATTCTGTTAAAGAAACCATGCCTTTCATTTGGGCAGTCAGTGTTATATGTATGGCACAATTAAATGGTCACAGAATCATAGAATCACAGAATGGCCAAGGTTGGGAGGGCCCTCTGAAGATCATCTAGTCCAACCCCCCCTCCTGAGCAGGATCACCTAGAGTATGTTGTGCATTATGACATTCAGTCAGGTCTTGAATATCTCCAGAGAAGGAGACTCCACAGCCTCTCAGAGAAACCTGTTCCAGTGCTCTGTCATCTTCACAGTTAAGAAGTCTCCCCTCATATTCAGCTGGAACTTCCTGTGCATCAGTTTGTACCCCTTGCCTCTCATCTTGTTGGGCACAAGTGAAAAGAGACTGGCTCCAACCTCTTGACATCCTCCCCTCAGATATTTATACACATTATTGAGGTCTCCCCTCAGTCTTCTCTCTTCCAGGGTACGAGCTCTCTCAGCCTGTCCTCATATAATAGGCACTTATCGTCTTAGTAGCCCTCCTCTGGACTCGCTCCAGTAGTTCCATGTCCCTCTTGTACTGGGGAGCCCAAAACCAGACACAGTCCTCCAGGTGTGGCCTCACCAGGGCTGAGCAGAGGAGGAGGATCACTTCCCTTGACCTGCTGGCAACACTCTTCAGAATGCAACCCAGGATACTGTTGGCCTTCTTGGCCACAGGGGCACATTGCTGGCTCACAGTCAGCCTGCTGTCCACCAGGACTCCCAGGTCCCTCTCTGCAGAGCTGCACTCCAGCAGCTCACCCCCCAGCCTATACTGGTGCTTAGTGTTATTCCTCCCTAGGTGCAGGACCCTGCACTTGCCCTTATTGAACTTCATGAGGTTCCTCTCAGCCCATCCCTCCAGCCTGCCAAGGTCCCTTTGAATGGCAGCACAGCCTTCTGGGTTATCAGCCACTCCTCGGAGCTTTGTTTCATCAGCAAATTTGCTGAGCGTGCACTCCATTCCATTGTCCAGGTCGCTGATGAGTAAGTTGAACAAGACTGGACCCAGTACTGACCCCTGAGGGACGCTGCTAGCTCAGGCCTCCAGCTAGATTCTGCACCACTAAGCAAAACCCTCTGAGCTCTGCCATCCAGCCAATTGCCAATCCATCTCACTGTCCACTCATCTAGGCCGCACTTCCTGCGTGATTGATTGTGACAGTAATTTTATATGGAAACTCTACATGTAATGCCAGAAAAATAACTAAAAAAAAGCAAAACATACATCATGAAAGTGATATTAGGAGCAAGATGTTTGTAGTAGACTAATGGAATATTCCATATTTTGCTGTCTGTGCTGAGCATGATACAGTTGTGTTGTTACATTGTACATCATCTACAAGAATAAGTTATGATTATCACAGAAATTAATAATATAGTACTTGTATTTTTTTTTACTATTTTAATATCTTTTTAGATATTTATCTATTTTTTTACTAAGCAAGGAAAATAAATACTGACAACAAAAACACTGATGAGTTCTATCACTTTTTTTTTCTGTAACATTTTGCATTAATACACGATTTTAGTGTTTTGTGTGTGTGTGTGTCTGCTTAGTATGTATTCAAAAAACATTGTCTTTAGTAATGTAACAAATTTTAGAATAACTTTTTCTAGTCTATCTAAGAGTCATGATCATAAACTACACAACTTAATAGTCATTAATTAAAAATCTATATTGATAAAATGCCAAACATCATATTAAATGATTATAATATTCTGTGATATCTTTTATATTCATGCAAACATAATTAATGTATTGTAATTAGACTACTTAGGAATCTAACTATATGTTTGTATGTGCATTATATAATTTTATTTTCCTAGTACCAGTGGATTCATGGTCCCATGCATGGTCTCTAGAAAATCTATTGTGATGATGTTGGACATGTCATTTTCATTGATATTTGATATTAGCTTATTATTTGATGCAAGAAGTTATGATGTAAAATTATCTACATTATCTACTGTAGAGCAAAAAATGGCTTTTAATATTTTCATATAGCCAGTAGAAGACAATATATACTAACACTGAGTTGTTGCATTGCCTGCAGCTGTCTTCTCAACAAGATAAGCAATTATTGTCTAAGATTCAATATACTGAACCTGATAGCATGCATTTAAAATGCTTCATTGCTTTTAATTTTGAAGTTTCAGTGAAGTTGGATTGACTTCTTAAAGGAGACAGGACAGGTATGCTAAATGCAATAATAGAAGCTTTGAAAACTAAAACTCCTTCCCACCTTTGTGAGCACTGTACATTTTTTTTTATGTAGTACATTTTTTCCAGTATAAATTATAATGTAGACAGTTATTTCTGTTTTATAACATACTTTTCTTATTCTTATTTAGAAATTGTATTATATGCGCTTGTTTTCATTGCTACCAAAGGGAGCTAAGATGGAAACAAAAATCTATCCTCCTTAGTGTATATTGAAATATATATATATATTTATTCTGCATGCACAATAAATAAATACATACATACATACATCAAAAGTATGGGTCCATATGGGTTGAGTCCCTATGGGTTAGGATCAGAGGGAAGGCCAACAAGGCAAGCATCCTGGTGGGGGTCTGTTATAGACTGCCGAACCAGAATGAGGAGACAGATGAGGAGTTCTACAGGCAGCTGGCAGAAGCCGCGAAATCGTCAGCGCTTGTTCTCGTGGGGGACTTCAACTTCCCAGACATATCCTGGAAGCACAACACAGCCCAGAGAAAGCAGTCCAGGAGGTTTCTGGAGGGCGTGGAAGATAGCTTCCTGATGCAGCTGGTTAGAGAGCCTACCAGGGGAGGTGCCCAGCTAGACCTTCTGTTCACAAACAGTGACGGACTGGTGGGAGATGTGGTGGTCGAGAGCTGTCTTGGGCAGAGTGACCACGAAATGGTAGAGTTCTCTATTCTTGGCGAAGTCAAGAAGGGGACCAGTAAAACCGCTGTCTTGGACTTCTGGAGGGCTGACTTTGAGCTGTTCAGGACACTGGTTGGCAGAGTCCCTTGGGAGGAGGTTCTGAAGGGCAAAGGAGCCCAGGAAGGCTGGGCACTCCTCAAGAAGGAAATCTTAATGGCTCAGGAGCGGTCTGTCCCCACGTGCCCAAAGACGAGCCGGCGCGGAACTAGACCGGCCTGGCTGAGCAGAGAGTTGTGGCTTGAGCTTAGGAGAAAAAGGAGGGTTTATAATCTTTGGAAAAGAGGGCAGACTACTCAGGAGGACTATAAGGATGTTGCGAGGCTGTGCAGGGACAAAATTAGAAAGGCCAAAGCTCATCTGGAGCTCAATCTGGCTACTGCCGTTAAAGATAAAAAAAAACGTTTTTACAAATACATCAACACAAAAAGGAGGACTAACGAGAATCTCCATCCTTTACTGAATGCGGGGGGAAACTTAGTTACAAAAGATGAGGAAAAGGCTGAGGTGCTTAATGCTTTCTTTGCCTCAGTCTTTAGCGGCAAGACCGGTTGTTCTCTGGATACCTGGTACCCTGAGCTGGTGGAAGGGGATGGGGAGCAGGATGTGGCCCTCGCTATCAATGAGGAAATGGTTGGCGACCTGCTACAGCACTTGGATGTACGCAAGTCGATGGGGCCGGATGGGATCCACCCGAGGGTACTGAGCGAACTGGTGGAGGAGCTGGCCAAGCCGCTTTCCAGTATTTATCGGCAGTCCTGGCTATCAGGGGAGGTCCTAGTCGACTGGCGGCTAGCAAACGTGACGCCCATCTACAAGAAGGGCCAGAGGGTAGACCCGGGGAACTATAGGCCTGTTAGCTTGACCTCAGTGCCAGGGAAGCTCATGGAGCAGATTATCTTGAATGTCATCACGCAGCACTTGCAGGGCAACCAGGCGATCAGGCCCAGTCAGCATGGGTTTATGAAAGGTAGGTCCTGCTTGACGAACCTGATCTCCTTCTATGACCAAGTGACGCGCTTGGTGGATGAGGGGAAGCCTGTGGATGTGATCTACCTTGACTTCAGTAAGGCTTTTAACACTGTTTCCCACAACATTCTCCTCAAGAAACTGGCTGCTCGTGGCTTGGACTGGTGTACGCTTTGCTGGGTTAAAAACTGTCTGGATGGCCGGGCCCAAAGAGTTGTGGTGAATGGAGCCAAATCCAGTTGGAGGCCGGTTACTAGTGGAGTCCCCCAGGGCTCAGTGCTGGGGCCAGTCCTCTTTAATATGTTTATCGATGACCTGGATGAGGAGATCGAGTGCACCCTCAGTAAGTTTGCAGACGACACCAAGTTAGGTGCACGTGTCGATCTGCTCGAGGGAAGGAAGGCTCTGCAGGAGGATCTGGATAGGCTGGACCGATGGGCTGAGGCCAACTGTATGAAGTTCAACAAGGCCAAGTGCCGGGTACTGCATCTGGAGCGCAACAACCCCAAGCAGCACTACAGGCTGGGACATGAGTGGTTGGAAAGCTGCCTGGCAGAGAAGGACCTGGGAGTACTGATTGATAGGCAGCTGAATATGAGCCAGCAGTGTGCTCAGGTGGCCAAGAAGGCCAACAGCATTCTGGCTTGCATAAGAAGCAGTGTGGCCAGCAGGTCTAGGGAGGTGATTGTCCCCCTGTACTCGGCTCTGGTGAGGCCGCACCTTGAGTACTGTGTTCAGTTTTGGGCCCCTCGCTACAAGGACATGGAGGTGCTTGAGAGAGTCCAGAGAAGGGCAACAAAGCTGGTGAGGGGTCTGGAGAACAAGTCTTACGAGGAGCGGCTGAGGGAGCTGGGGTTGTTTAGCCTGGAGAAGAGGAGGCTCAGGGGAGACCTCATCGCTCTCTATAGGTACCTTAAAGGAGGCTGTAGAGAGGTGGGGGTTGGTCTATTCTCCCACGTGCCTGGTGACAGGACGAGGGGGAATGGGCTAAAGTTGCGCCAGGGGAGGTTTAGGTTGGATGTTAGGAAGAACTTCTTTACTGAAAGGGTTGTTAGGCATTGGAATGGACTGCCCAGGGAGGTGGTTGAGTCGCCATCCCTGGAGGTCTTTAAAAGACGTTTAGATGTAGCCCTTAGTGATATGGTTTAGTGTAGGACTTGTTAGTGTTAGGACAGAGGTTGGACTAGATGATCGTGGAGGTCTCTTCCAACCTAGACGATTCTGTGATTCTGTGATTCTGTGAAAAAAACCAATAGTCCAGAGGTCATTTAAGTATGTCATGTTAATGGTGAGTGTTTTTAATAGGAAAGTGTGGTATCAAAAGCTCTGTTTTGACTGATTCAAACCAAAGATTTGAATTTCAATGCTTATCATCCTAAAGAGGCATAACAAACGTTAATATTGACTGTTTTGGAATAGAGCATGGTCATTTAATTTGCATCTGATCAAAGACAGAAACCTGGATTTCCCATTTAACTTGTGATTTTCCTATTCACTGGCATAGTGCATTGCAATGTTCTGGCTTTCCCAAAGACATAAATGAGGTTCAGAACCCTTTGGACAATCTATGTATCAGTTCCTGTTTAAATTTTAATTTTCTTTTTTTTGATAATGTGATCAAAAAAAAAAAAAAAACACTAATCTGTTTTCTTACTACCTTAAGAATTGTTATTTAAACTGCATGAGAACTCAGGATAATCCTGTAGAAAGATAATAATCTTCCATAGTTTGTGTCATATTCTCTTTCTGTGTGGGTTTTGAACAGGAGGGTTTTAGTTGCACTGGCTGAATTAAGAATTACCAAAAAGGTTTGTCTTAAAAAAAAAAAAAAATTGCAGATAATACATAAGCACCACTGTTTAGCCAGTGTAACACCAGTTACCTGTTACCTGTGCAACACCATATATATATATATTAATAGTGCTCTTTCTTTTAATAAATTTTATTTAGTGATTCATTAGTTGCTAATATCAAGGTTTGCCAGGTACATATCAGCTTTCCTAAATGAATTAATTTTCTAAAATATGGATTACAGGTTTTGGACAGTTTTCCTTTGGAAAAACCGATTGCGTGTCAGGGCTCTGAGTACATTCCCTTCAGGTAGGGCTTTGGTGGCCTGGGCTCCACGCCAACTCAGACATGCAAGTGGCAGGTCTTGCAATTACTCAGCAAAATTCCGCCCCTCTTTTACTTGGTGCTTGCTTTTAAATTCAAGAAATTGCCTTTGGTCTCTGCCTGACTGACATGGCAGCTTTGCCCTGAGCCCAGTCTTGTATCTCTGAGTGGCCCACCAACTTTCCCTTCTGGCTAGAGCTTGAGCCTGCCTTGTTGTACAGGTGTGCAGGGTGAGTGTTGGACTTGACCAACCCAGACTGCTGCCCCCATAGCTGCCCTTGCCCTGCTACTCTTCCTCCATTACACTGGGACAGTGCCCAGACAGCCTAGTCCCTTCCCCATGGGCCCTGAAGTGACTCCCATCCGTCTGTCTCTATGGCTTAAAGAACCACCTGTCTCTGTGTGATTGTTTTACCCACCTGGGCAGCTGAGCTCCACCACAATCTCTCTCTCACTCCCCGTCCTCAAATGGAAAGGGGGAGCAAATACAATGAAGAGGGCTCAACGGTTGAGATAAGGATAGGGAGATCACTCAAGAATTACCATGACTGGCAAAACAGACTCAGAGTAGGGAGATGGTAAGATTTATTGCCTATTACTAACAAGCTAGATAAGTGAGAAACAAAGAAAACAAACTAAAAACACCTTCCCCCATCCACCCTCTTCCACCTCCTCCCTCCAAACAGCACAGAGGAACAGGGAATGGGTGTTGAGGTCAGTCTATAGCACCTCATCTCCGCCGCTCCTTCACGGTCATTCTTTTCCTGCCCCAAATGGGGTCCCACCCACAAGATGCTGTCCTTCCCAAACTGATCTTGTGTGGGCTTCCCACAGGCAGCAGTTCTTCAAGAAGTGCTCCAAATATGGGTCCCTTTCACAGGGTCCGTCCATCAGGAGCAAATTGCTCCAATATGGATCGCCCATGGGTGGCAGCTCCTGCCAGGTCACCTACTCCTGCGTGGGCTCCTCTCCACTGGCTGCAGCTCTGGCCCAGGGCCTGCTCCTGTGGAGGGCTGTCCACAGGACACAGCCCCCTTCAGGTCAGATCCACCTACTCCACTGTGGGATACTCCATAGGCTGCAATGGGGAAATCTGCTCCGCCATGGGACCCATGGGCTGCAGGGGGACAGCCTGCTCTACCAGGGGCCTCTCCACAGGCCACAGGGGAACTTCTGCTCCAGAGCCTGGAGCTCTTCATCCCTCCCCCTCATTCTGCACTGACCTTGGGGTCTGCAGGGCATTTCAGTCCTCACTCTACCATCTGCTGTGTACAGTATTTTTTGTTGTTGTTGTTTGCTTGGCATTCATACAAACAACAAAAAAAAGATGATATCTGGAGTCTCAGACTTCTCATGATCTTGAAGATTTACTAACTCTGAGGCTTGTAGTCTTCTTGGAACATGAAATCAAGGAAACAGGTAATTCGTAGTTTTATGTTTTAATTTTAAAGCCTCTTATTAGTCTAAAATACACATAGGCTTACTTGAATTTGATATTTGAATAATTAAAAATCTTAATTAAAAGAAGAAACTATCCAAACCATCTTATTTTTATTATAAGTGCTATAAGAATAACTGATACATAGCATCATTCCACTTCAGCAGGTCCATCAAACCATAGATCCATCTGTCCGGATCACATCTGCCCAGAATAACTGCCCAGGCCCTGGGCCCCATTTGTCCAGCCGCCAGCCAGCACTGGAAATGCTTTCAAAACTCTGATCTCCTCTAACTTGCTGGCCAGTCCAAATTGAAGTTAAGTCGCAAGTCCTGTGAGAAACAAAGTTGTGTTTTTGCAGTAGAGAATTACTTTTCTGTATTCCAAGGTAGTTGTGTAGTCATAATAAGGAGAAATGCTAAGTAGATAAGTGTAGATAAGTGGACAGTAGAAGGCTTCCCTGTTCCAAAATAAGGTAGAAGCTTGAGAAAAACAGGATGAGCAGTATGAGAACAGTAAAACAAAGATCACAAGTTCTCAAAACATAAGAAAGGAGAAATTAAAGGGTTGAAAAAAAAAGAAAAATTTTACTTGTATGGTATAGAGGAGCATCGAGTAGCTTGTGAACCTGTAGTACTCAGCGAGTGAGGAAACAGGGGAAGTGATCAGGCGTCAGGTAATAGGGAATAAAAGGTTATGATTTGTTTACTAAAATGCGCTCCTGATTGACAGGACGCCTGCCATTGCAATTGCAAATAAAATAGCTTCACAGAAGATCCTGTCTGAAGAAAATTATTTGAGATTTTTCTCACAGTCCTACACATAAACACGTCCACAGACATACACACACACAAAACAGATGTGATTGAACTTCAAGTCTATGCTGTACTGTTTTCTTCAAAGACCAGTCAGTCTGTACATCGTGAGGACCATGCAGGAAAAACTTATAAGCTAATACTATTTTAAGAGTTTGATCTATTTCATTTCCCAAATAGAGACTTTGAATTCACTGCACAAAGAGAAGCATCCACTTTAGTTTCACGAATGAATTTGATAAATAACTTGCAAAATGAGATTGAATACTTGTACAGTTCAGGCTATAACATGTACTTATGCTTAAGTACCATTCCTATGCTAGCTTTCTGAAGTACTCTTAATTCTAATCTGAAAAGAGATGTTATGTAACTAAATGGGAAAAAAAAAAAAAAAGGCAAAAGAAAAAAGCTGTTTTGCTTTCTTCAGTGTATAAACAACTGGATTTGTAAATCCTTGTTTTTACAGAAGACTAAAAGGCATTTAGCCAAATTAATGTTTTCTTATTAATGTAAAGCTGTTGTTGATATTGACAAATATCTTCTCCGTGAATTTCCTGAATGTCATTAATGAGTAAAATTTTGCAAGTCAGTCTGCAAGATTTTTCCACTGATGCTAGTGGGGACAGAATTTCACTCAGGAGTCATTACTGTTTTTTAAATAATTACCGGCCTTGAGAGTGTAGGAGCAAGATGAGAAACAAAAGACTTTCAGAGAATCTTTAAGGTTGGAAAAGACCTCCAAGATCATCTAGTCCAACCATCACCCTACCACCAATGTCACCCACTAAACCATGGCCCTAAGCACCATGTCCAACCTTTCCCTAAGCACCCCCAGGGATGGCGACGCCACCACCTCCCTGGGCAACCCGTTCCAATGCTTGACTGCTCTTTCTGAGAAGAAATGTCTCCTAATTTTCAGCGTAAAACTCCTCTGGCTCAACTTGAGGCAACAGAAAGGATCCTTGGTCCATGACTTCAAAGAAGTCATGTAGCTGCTGCTAGAATACAGTAAGTAAAGCAACAGCATTTGATAATAGCTCTGACTAAAGATTAACACACTAGGGAAGATGTCTCTAGTTGTTGATCATTACAATGATGTTTTCTTTTAGTTTCTTTAATTGTCTGGCAATATTATTCAAATTACTGAAATCCTAAGCATTTATTCAAATAAAATCCTTTAAAGCAATTTATTGTTTTATGTATGTTAGTTCCCATATTATTAGAATAAGTTATATCTGGCCTCTCTCTCAAAAGATTCATGCAACCCAGAGAAGCTTTAGCCTTACCAGTGCTATATTGTCTCTTTTTTCCCCCAAGCTATTAAGCAAAATAAATTTACCAAAACCTGCAAACAAAACAAAAGATTCAACAAAAGAAAATCAAAAAATTTCATGAAACTGCCGTAGGAAATCATGTAATGGAGAGGCAGATAATTCCTTTGCCTAGACTGGTAGGCAGTTAATTAGATAATGCTTTATTCATTTTCAATTAGACAGGAAACCAGTGCTGAATGTCTGAAGGAAGAAAAAAATCCCAGTATTTTTGTATTGTCATGTTAGAAGCTGGTAAAGCCCCTCTGACTGATCTTTTAATCTTGGAGCTGTCAATAAATATGTCATCTGCTATAATCCATGTATAAAACCTCTTTTCAGCTGCCCTGTATTACAATGGTCCTCACCATTGATCCTCACCAGCTTCTTTCACAAAGACAAAAGAGACAAAACAAACAAACTTTTTCAGTGCTATTCTCCTTTTCCTGGAACACATACAGGGTGTAAGGGTATACCCACAAATTTCTAACAGACCTCCTCTTCTCTAGGCTGAACAAACGAAGTGACTTCATCCACTCCTGATACATCTTGCTTTCTAGATCCTTCACTACCACTTGTATCTGAAATAAATATTGGTACTGTGCTTTACTGTCATATTATGTATGGTAATTAAAGATCAGTTGAAGTGGCGACATGGAATATGGCAGAGCTAGACATACAACTTCTTTCTATGTTTAAAACATACAGTAACATATAAATAGTAAGAATTTCTATTGAAACAAGTCTCAGAACATATTTCAGAGTCACGGTAAGTTATTTGGATTGATTTCATTTGCAGCTAAAATAGCTTGTCCATTTCTGTTCATACTTTCTTTTCATTATGTTGTTTCTTTCATTGTTTAAAAATATTGCTGGATGAATAAGCTCAGCTCTGCTGATTTACTCTCACCTAATGGGTTCTTGTGTTCCAGGATTCTGGGAGCTTTATTGAAGGATTTATTTTATGTATTATTCATTATACATCTAGCATACACCAACTATGCTTCATGTTATCTAACTTCAGCTATTTAAAAGACACGTTTTCCAGGCTCCTTTTCCAGTTCATAGGAAAAGATAGGCTCCTCCATAGGATGAGGCATTCCTTCCATTTTACACAATTATTTTGAGATTAACTACTGAGGAAAAGTTGATGAGCTTAAATATGATTCCTGTTTTAGAGCCTCAAAGCTAAGCAGTATTTTTTCATTCTGTACATCAGGGTCCCTGAAAAGCAGCAAAACCATCTGGTGTATCAAACACTCCTCCTTTTATCAATTACAAGTTTTCTGAGGGTACTCTGTCCCAAATTCCAAATCATTAATGTTCTTTATAAGCAGTATTGTCCCAAATGTTGACCTCTGAGTTACATTGCTAGTGAGTACTATCATAAAGCCAGCTGTGTTTTATGATGCTAATTATAACCCTTTGAGCCTGGTAATTCCACCAGTTTTCTATCCACCTCGTTGTCCAGTTACGTAGCCCTTACTTTATCAGCTTGTGTAAGTACATAATGGGAGACAGTATCAGAAAAAGATTCCCTGCTCTCCTCTTATCCACTAAACTAGTCATCTCACTGTAGAAATCTAGCTTGTTTGTTAAGCACAATTTTACCTTTGTAAATCCTGACCACCTTCTGGTCTGTAATATATTTGGAAATGGTTTCCAGGAAGAATTACTCCACCACATTCTCCAGCACTGAAATGTGGCTGATCAGCCTGTAGTTCCTCAGATCCTCCTCCTTACCCTTCTAGAAGATAGAAGTGACGTTTGTCTCACACCATTGACCAGTTTTTACAGGGAGCATGCATAGGAGAAGAAGAAATTTGCCAATCTCTATTTTATGCACACACTTAAAACAAAACTGCAGTCTTGAAACATCTCCAAGTGGCATGGAGTGCCCTGACTTTGTTGCCATGCTACTGAAAATCCCAGTGTAGTGTCTATTGCACTGCCCTCATGTTACATTAGAAAAACTGAAAAAACAACAACAACAAAAAACCTTGTGCTCTGTTTTGGATGTATCTAACAGTGCAGCCACAGTTTCATATTGTATGAAGCATATATTATATAATATGAAACTGTCGTGTGCATCCTGGTAACTGAAGCAGATGAGCACAAACTAAAGCAGTCCTGAATTTCTCTGATAATTCTGAATGTCAAAGCTCTTAAATAATAATAATAATAATTATTATTATTATTAATAATAATAATAATAATAATAAACAATAATATTAATAATAAACAAATGATAAATAAAGATCTGGCACATATTGCAAGTTTTAATAGTAAGTCATTGACTGTTGAGATTATTTCTTAGAAAATCTGATGTATTTTATGACACTTGAAGGCTTTAAGACTTTCCTGAAAGTAATGGGAAGTTCTCACTGAATTCATTTAATGAGGAAACTACTTGATATGAATTTGTGGCCTATGTTATGCATAAGAATATATATGATCATAATAGAACTTTTAATATTTGATTCCAATATTTTAGTTATTTTCAATGATACTTAACTAAATCCCCTAGAAAAATCTGATACATCTTGACTGAACATCTGGAAATATATATCAATTTTAATCTACAATTATTTATATTCTCCAATTGCTGTAAACATAAGCTTGACACAAAATTATTTGCCCCTTTCCATGTTCCAGTGCAATGATTGTCCTTTCTTTCCACCAAAGCTTTCCAGTTATTCATGACCATTCCTTTCTCTTTCAAAGTTTTGTTAACTTTGAAGTAATGATCTTCAATAGTTCCTTACTAAAATTAATTCATTATTGCAGAATGTAGGTATTAGTTTCAAAATAAAACAGTGTGGGTCATATTTCCCCAGTTTACTTCTTAATACCTTAGTTCAGAATGTAATTTTTGCAAAATGTTATGGTAAGTTATAGGAATGGAGGAGGAAACATAATTCCAAGCCATTTCCCCTAGCCCTAATTTTCAGTAAATTTTGCTTAAAAGTTGCTCTCTTACCAGCTGCTAACAACTGAATCAGATGTGCCCTGATGACCCCAGCACTTTTCTCGTAGAACATAAAAACAAGAGCCCATCAACTTTTCTACCTGTTTAGAGATATCTCTGTTCTTAATTGCCAGACATGTCAATAACAGTATTAATAATAATATTAATAATATACATATATATTTACCAGTGAAAAATTAATTTGAAAGTAATAGTTGGATTGATAAAAGTTTCATAGAGACTAATGAGCCTCTTTGGCCTCCAAATTTATTGTTCTAGAAAATGGTTATTGCTTTGTAAACAAAATATAGGAATAAACTCTTCCATTTACCATGAATAGAATGTTTAAAACTCTAGAATATTTCAAAACTCTAGAATATGTCAAAGTAAAAGAAAGGATAGATTTGTTCTTTCCGTATTTTGGCCTGTGTTTTTTTGTATTTCTAAAGAGAAAATCTATGCACCAACCACCAATTTATTGGAGCATTGCTAATTTGCATATTTAATTTCAAGCTGTACTAATTGCCTTTGAAAATGCCAAGCTTCTTTATTAGTCATTTCTTATTTTCCTGAATGAAGAGTCTATTTGCACAAAAGCATTCTCCATAACTGAAAAATCATTATCCTGGGACCCAAGAAAAAACAAACAAACAAACAAAAAAACCACCAACATTTAATATGTATCGTGGCAAGGTACAGCTCTTTTGTCTTATATAATAAAATTTTACAATTAAATTAGCAGATGCCTCCCAGCACTTTGATCTGGAGAGGTAGTTCTATTAACTTTTTCATCTGTTTTAAGTATAATAACTGAATATTTGCATTGTTTTTCAAACAGCACATAAATACTTTGCTCTGTATTTTTTTATTATTATTATTTTTATTTTTATTTTTATTTTTTATATGTATGTATCACATTTAGTGGAATTGTTCCAGACAAATAATGTTATCGAGTTTAATTTGCATGTGCCTGTTTTAGGTGAAAAGAAATAGTAAATCACCAAGATGTTCTAGTCATGAAAAATATTTACAGAATTGTCGTCTTTAGTAAAACAAAATTCCTTTATTATTTGCAGCCTAAAATGCCCAACCATAAAACAGTGAGTTCTGTTGTGCCTGAATTGATATGCTTTAATGTTTGAGGTTTAATTTTATCTATGATAAGTAAATATAAACCTCTAAATTTAATAGTTTATGGCTGTCTCTATACTGGAGTCTAATATGTAAATAGAAACCACTGTGGGGATAGTGAAGAAAAACATTTAATAAACTATATTAGTATTTCTTATCAACTTTGAACAAATGCAGTAGTAATATTTTAAGGGCATCTACAGAGCTACACCGTACGATTCCATGGAAATTTTGCACATTCACTTTTGAAGTGTTCTAAGAACATAAAATATAAGATTCTGTCTAGATTTTTGAATCTGTGAACTGCAGAAAGTAAAATAAGATTTTTATTTTTTATTTTTGGTAGTGAATTTTTGGTGCATGCCAAGTTAATAAAGCATATTTCACAAATGGTAGTAATAACAACTGTTTTAGTTGGTTTGTACTCATTATTTTTAAAGTAGGAAATTCACTGTCTTGCCTTTTCACATTCCATTTGAACATGAAAGACCATTTGTCTCTTTTGTGAAGTGAACATTACACTATTAACTCAAGTTCAAGGTACCAGAAAAGTTAGTTTTCAATTACACAACCAAAACCTGACATAAGAAGTGAAGTATATATATAGTGAAGTATATAGCAGATGTCCTGATTTGTCCATGCAAGTAATCTTAACATTTAATTGAAACTTTTTGTTTGTTTGTTTGTTTGTTTATAAGTAATTGTTCTGCTTTCAGCTAGGATAGAGTTAATTTTCCTCCTAGTAGCTGGTACTGTGCTATGTTTTGGATTAAGATGAGAAGAGTGTTGATAACATGCTGATGTTTTAATTGTTGCAGAGCAGTGCTTACGCTAAGCCAAGGACTATCCAGCTTCTCACTCTGTCCTGCCAGCGGGCAGGGTAGGGGTGCAGCAGGATCTGGGAGGGGACAGACCCAGGACAGCTGACCCAAACTGGCCGAAGGAGTATTCCATACCATCCGCTAAACAATATATAGGGGTGGCTAGCAAGGATGGGGGGGGCCGGCTCCTTGGGGATAGGCTGGGCATCGGTCAGCGGGTGGTGATCAGTTGCATTGTGCATCACTTGTTTTGTACACTTTATTATTAGTAGTAGTACTATTATTATTATTATTATTATTATTATTATTATTATTATTATCATTATCATTATCATTATCATTATCATTATTGTTATTATCATTATCATTATTTTCCTGTCTTAATAAACTGTCTTTATCTCAACCCACGGGCTTCACTTTCCCATTTCTCTCCCCCATCCCAGAGAGGGAGGGATGACGGTGAGCGAAGGGCTGTGTGGTGCTTAGCTGCCGGCCGGGTTAAACCACAACAGTAATAAATAAAAGGGACAGCATTTAACATTTATTATACATCAAGTTATGTTGATTTAGATATCGAAGTCATCTAGAATGTATGGAGATATTAAAGATCATCTTTTAATATGACCCAGTTTATTTGTATCTATGTAAAACCATAAAAATAATCACACAAAAGGTACAAAATGTACCGTACAAATGACCACTGTATATTGATATTCTGCACCTAAGTTTTGTCCTTTGAAATTTCATCTGCATTCAGGATACTAAAGATTCACTACATATGATAATAGGCATGACATTTTAGCCTAAAGAATGTCTTCATGACTGTACCACTTGTCAGGTTCGTGCTCCTATGTAATTTCATTAATGATGAACTCTGGGGAGGAGAATAAATACAAAGGAGGGAAAAAAAAAAATGTAAAGATATTTCAGAGGTGGTTCTACATGCTTTTCTCTTGCTATGCATTTTAGTTTTCTAATGAAGCCTTCAAGCCTTGATCTTGCCAAAGAAAAGTTGATACCTTCTCACTTTGTATGACAACTAAAATTTGAAGTTTCATAAACAGTGGTTTCTTATTCCTCCTTCTTTTGAGAACTGTTCAATTCTCACATTTGTCTCCTAACTATAATAAGATCTGCATACGTATACACTCTGAAAATAGTAACTGTTCTGATATATCAATGATAATACAAAGAGATGGCTTTATCCTCTATTCCACAGACTATCTAACCAACTTATGTATGTACCTCACTATTGGCTGAGATACCGAAGCTGTTCCTTTATCTCACCCAGTGAGATATCTGTGTTTTGAGAGATGAAGGTCATGAGTACTATTTCAGATGCTGCTTAAATGTGGTGGGTTATGTCGTTTCTGTGTGTGAAACTGTGCATTATTACATTATCCTGAAAAGTGTAAAGGTTGAAGTCATCTCAATGCTTATAAAATTAATCTGCATTGAAATCCATTCTATACAGTTTGATTTTACTAGGTATTATAATAACTTCATTAAAAGTGTCTTTAAAAGGGCATAAATTGCTTATTTTGAGTGCCTGACAAATTAAAATGTTAACATTTGGCATAGACACTAAGAACACTCTAGACGTGGATAATAAAATAAAACAGATACATTGATGAAAACAACTAACACTCAATGAGGCATACATTTAGTAATTCATATGATTACTATTATTATTTTTTTAATTCATGTTAAATCCTGCATAGATAGTGTCATGGTTAATTTAACTTATATTATTAGTGAAAGTTGAAGAGGCCTATTTTTCATGGTAATGTTGTCTATTTGATATACAAACAAACAGCTAGCCTTTAGTTACAAATGTGATAATTGGCCTGAAAAGCAGAGTCTGGATTTACAGTTGAAAAATAAAAATATGTGTAAGCAGATTCACTTTATTAAGCCACTTTCTTCGTTATTCATATTGTGGATAGGTATTCAAAAATAGTAAGGTATTTGAATAAAGTATTTTAAACTAAAATCTAACTCCCATAGTCCCCCCTGCCCCTCTCTCCCCCCAATAAAAAATCCATCAAGTCTAAGCACATCAAGTTGTTATAGTATATTGTCTCTGAGACCACATCATGCATACTAAGGGAATTGTATGCATCAGTATTTTCCCATGTGTCTGCTCAGATTCTTAGACCGCCATTGTAAAATAACATAACAGGGTAATGTATCAGAATAACTAGAATTCTTAAGTGTCTATATGAACCTTTCCTGAGACACTTTAACAAGGAACTGATATTCTTAGAAGGACTGATCTGTACTTTCCTTATTCATCGTTCTTGATCATTTTGGCCTTAATTTATTCGTCCCTGAGGGTTTTTCTTTTGTTTTGTTTTGTTTTTCTGATAGCCTTCTTCAAAACTTCCCTTTCTCAAAATTTGGTAAATAAATAAATAAATAAATAACTTGTACATGCTGAATTCCAAAGCATGGTGCAAGATGTTTCATCACATGAGTGTCTTGTAGGTATCATCAGAATGGAACCTATATGCAGAAAATATGTTATACTCCTTTACTGTGAGCTCTTTATATTGCAGTGTGTATTTCTGTTTTCCAAGTATGTCTTTAAACTTTTCTTGCCAAGTATAACTGGAACAGCATTACAATAATTGTGAGTGACAGTTCCCCCAGTATTAGAAATATGAGAAATACAAGGGAAGCAAGTTTTTACTCCAAATGTCTAAATGTCATGGACTATTTTGTGTGAAACTGTATTCAATCCCATTTTCACAAATGCAAAACAGGTTATATTTAAGAAGGAAGACAGAAATAATATGCTTTTTATTTCTACATTAAATGTAACATTCATGATGAAGTTAACTTTTCTGTCCCCTTCAGTGTTGTCACCAAAGTCCATTTTTTCATTACATACCACCTTATACCAGGGATAAAATGGAAGTTGAACTTGTGTACAAAAAACACATTTTATAAAAATAGGAGATTCCTCCCCCACAGTAGCTGCTGTGAGTTAGGTCACTTGCAAATTTGCTAAGTTTTCTGCTCTTCAGAAATAATATATTTAGAGAAAATCATCTATCTACACACCCACATACTGTCAATTAGTTTAAAAAAATATATATACTGTGTATGTCATCTCTGCATTAATTAAATATCTCTACTCTTACTTGAAAAAAAATCACTCATACTATTTGTGATTAAACTAAATGAAAGATATATGGATGGGTGATAGTTTTAGCTTTTATCATTTACTATAATATGAATGCATGAGTCAAAAACATCTCTGGTAATCTGACATAAGTTTCAGATGCACTGAAATACTTCAAAACCACAAAGTTAATATCAAGAATTACTCTGTATGTTGCACTGTAGCAAAACATATGCACTGACTTATATTACCTCAAAACTGGAAAGGCAAAAGAAGAAAACTGAGATTTGTTCTGGTGCTTCCTCTGTGTTTGTAACTTTTTCCAGAGGCTACCAAGATATTTCAACTGATAGATACAAAAATGGCAGTCTGAATATACAAAGATTTCTTCTGGTGGGAATAGGTTATAAAGTTCCCACAGATTTTTTCCTGACACCTGGTTCACTGGATTTGGATTAAAAATAATTTAAAGATCCTATCTTTGTATGCTTTATATCAGCTTGAATAAATATGAACAGGCAAACAGATACAAATTTAACCATAAGCTGGAGTGAAAGTAAATGTTTTTTATAGGGATGATATCTGGGAAGATCACTGAAGCAAAATTTTCACTGTTTAAGAGGAAGGTAGATTCAAAGTCAGGTGGAAATACATACAGTGCAGACAATAAGTATCACAGGCAAAGGGTAGTGTTGTGATCAGATAGTAGCCATTTCCCATTCCCTTTTTAGGTTCTATTTTATTTTATTTTATTTTATTTATTTATTTATTTATTTTCTCATGTCTACACAAAAGAAGTGACTCCGTTTGAACTCATCAGCTTGAGGTGATACCTCTGTCTGTGTTACAGGGACCTATGCTGTTCAACAGCTGTCAAGGCGTTCTCTGAAATACATATAAAAAGAGTTAATCATTTCAAAGAAAAAAATGCGTATTCCTTCCCATTTCTATGAAAGATTGAAAGGTATTTTCTCTGCACTTGCTTATACTGTTTTTTACTAAACTAAAATATTTTTATTTTTAATTTAGAGAGAGTAAATAATGTGCATTTTGTTTAACTCTCTCTTTGCACACATAGTGCATGACACAGAAAATCAATCAATCAATGATCGATTGATTGTTTCCATCCTATACCACTGTTTCCATCCTATACCACTATCTGGTTATTTGGGAAACTCTTTATTCCACTGTTTTCTGGAAAGTCACATTATACTATTTTAAATTTTTTATTTCCCTTCAGCATTTTGTCATGGTTATTTGTTCAAATAGTCATATTGCCCAAGTGATAAAAAAAAAAAAAAAAAAAAAAAAAAACCAGACTTGCTAGAATTGAGAACTTAAAAAAATGGCTTCCAAAATGAGTTGCCTGTTCAGCAATGATAATTTTGAAGCATGATTTCTTCCTTTGTCACAGTACTTCTACAACTTTCTGTAAAATATAGGATGCTAGGGTACAAGAGTACCTTCCTTCCTTCCTTCCTTCCTTCCTTCCTTCCTTCCTTCCTTCCTTCCTTCCTTCCTTCCTTCCTTCCTTCCTTCCTTCCTTCCTTTTCCTTCCTTCCTCCCTCCCTCTATCCCTCCCTCCCTCCCTTCTTCCCTCCCTCCCTTCTTCCCTTTCTCCCTTCTTCCCTTCCTCCCTTCCTCCCTTCTCCTGCCGTCCTGCTTGCCTGCCTGCCTGCCTGTCTTCCTGAAAGAATCTGAAATTCTACCACACCATAGAGTGATTGGTAGAAAAATTAAAAGTTATTTCTTAATGGGTAAGCTGTTCTAGGTGGTTTTGATTTGTTCTCTGCATTACAAAGGTCAATACTAGTCTGGATTCTTCTCTGTCTGCACACCTTATACACAAAAAAGGGGAAAAAATGCAATTTAAGTAATTCTTCAAATTTCCTAGTAGAAACCTCAGCTGAGATATGATGTTACTTATCTACCTAGTTCAGTTTAGTTTACTTTAGTTTAGCTTAGAAAAAAAATTTTAGCCTGATTGCCAATTGCTTTCTTCAGCAGCAAAATCTACATATTTTTTTCAGTATTTGTTTCTCAGCTGCTATGCAGAATCATACATAACTAGTTTTACAATTACTGTTCAAAATATTCCAAAAGAAAGCATTTTCCAAAACTACATTAATCTTTCTGGAAGAGCGTATATTTTATGTTTTAATTCCTCTAGCAGGGGATCTTTATTCATTGACCAGGAGAGATTAACTTCCAAATTTTCTGTCTAGTTACCAAGCAATTATTTGCTTTTGTTTCCATTAATAAATAAACCTTTCTTATTGTATTGAGACATAAATGCTCTTTATGAAAAACTAACTTACAAAAATATATACCATGGGAACATGTTAGTTATTGTGTATATTTTGCCCTCCTCATTCCATGACATATTTTGTCATAAAAGCAAAAATCTGGTTTATTTTCCTTCACAGGATATAAGGATTCTTTTTGTGTGAGAATTACAGCTAAAATATCCAATAGAAGTAAACCCTGAGGTGTCCTCTGAAGTGAAATAACTTATGTCTGTGTAGCTTTCCTGAACAATAATGAATATGAGGTAATTCAAGCACAGACACAGGACTACAGACAAAGGTTCAGATGACTGCATCATTTCAAGAAAGGAGAGTGTCAGTGTGGACCATAGCACCAGACAGATGAAAAGGAAGCAGGTGCTAGAATCTCTTGTAGCAAAGGTTTGATTATAATTTTTATCTAGAAGGGAAGGATTAGCACATTACTAATTCCTGCACAGGAAAAATGTTTGCTCTCCTTCCATGTGATACCCTTGTGTTTGAAGAATATTGTATTTACCACATATAATATCACTATAAAATGTAAGAGCAATACAGAGAAAATATATTTTATAAGATATCAAAGGACATTATCAGAGAAGTAAATTTTCTTCCTGGGTGACTGACATTCAATAGATGGTATCAATTTTTTATCAATATTTTTAATACTTTTCTAAGTATCATTCAGTAGATGGCATTGTAATTATTTCCAACATTACTGTATGTTAGAGAGAAAGCAAACTCCTTCATAAAGATATTTTCATCATTATGTTGACATTCCAATACATTAATATTAGCCCATATATACCAGCAACTCACAATTTACTAAGTCCCTTCAGAAGAATGATTTGAGTTATTATTAGGCTGCAAGGCATCATTTTAATACATCCAGACAATTTATCGTGGCACCACATCTTCCTGTTTTCCAGACATTCACTATGATGAAACAGTCTATTATGACAGTATATTCCTGGACCACATTGCTAACTCTAGTTGTACCCACTATGAATTCCACTTTTAATCCAAGTTCACCTTGTCACAAGAAAATGTTAAATATTTGCTTTTTGCATCACACCTACTACTTGTTAGTTAAACAAAATTAACTACAATCAGAAAAACAAACAGAGTAATAGAGGTCTTTTGTCATCTGTCTTGTGCACATTATGACACATAAATTGGCTTTCAGAGTGTCATAGGTCTACAGAATAACTCATTAAGTAAAAATAAAATACAATAAAATAATAAAATGTATAAATTTAAAAATAAAATAAACCCTAGATATCATTACTAAAACAGTGAAGTTATTTTATGCTCAGTTTCTTCTTTTCTGATTAAAGATGCAAAAGAGGCACCACAGTTTTATTTGCAAGTACTTCAAAGTTGTGTCATATGCTGCCTAAATATACAGTGATATACAGTTGCATATTACTTTATAGATCAACAATTTGATTAATCTACAGAATGCACTATCTCCCCAGTAAGAAAATTCAGGATGTTTCAGAACAAAAATTATAGCATAAATGATTTGCCATATAAATGGTAGCTGATGAAAAATTGTAGATATATTCACTCAGCTTTTGGAACCAATTAATTCACTCCAACTGAGCTCCTGTTCAAGACCTTGATAACAGGGTTGATAGAAAAAGTGTGAAAACAAAAATGTTAAGTAGTTTTCATTCATGACAACTTGGTTCTAAGACTTAAATCCAGTCAGTCACCAGATGAGACACTATGATTGATTCTACTTCATAATTTCAGCAGTGAGTTACTAACTTTAAATATGAAATAGGAAGAATTATTCAGAGACATTAACTGGACGATCATGTCAAGGTTCCTCTGGCTAATTGTTTTTGCTGAAGACTTTAAATTAACTTGAATTAAGTTTAGTATTGGAATTCACATTTCACATTTCATCAACCTGTTCACAATCCTTACATTGATTTATCCAAGATAGGCATCAGCCAATCTCTTGTAGCATTAAACTAATTATTCACATTTCGTTTATTGTCCAGCATGACAGTGAAATCACCTTCAGAGCCTTTACTCTTCAGTGTAGCATTCAGTGTATCTTTCAACAGTTTAACATAATTTTCTGTTTTGATTTTCAGTTTGTCCAGAAGGCAGTTTCTGTTGCTTCAGAGATCTTCCTAAAATAAAATAAAATAATAATAATAATAAAGTCGCTGAAGGATCAAAGGACCAAAGCCACATGATATTCAATTGATTTCAATAGAATTACCTTCAAAAGCATTCGACCCTCCACTCCACCCTCTTTTTTCTGAGTTCTTGGCCACGCTGAAAAATTCTGAGCATGTAAGAACATATGAGTTCAATATTTTTTCCCATAATTTTGTAAAATCTGAAAGTATTGATGTGCATATTTGAAGTCTACAATGTTCATTGTTAGAGGAGTTATGATTCATGTTTTTAATTCATAAATGTAATCAGTATAATTATACATCAATGTCAATTATTATCCCAATTGCACAGATGGTGAGCAGAGGCAAGGAGATTAACATAAAAATAGAAAAAATAGAGCTTATTGAGTGATAAAACTTTTTTTTTTTTTTTTTCATTCACTTAAAAGAGTGCTGTGGAATTTCAGCAGGTGCTTTATCAGTAACAGCAATCCTTTCAGCCTGTTCTTTATGTGGTGGGTAGTTCAGAGTGTATTGCCATAGGCTCTGTTCTGTCTCCCCCAGACTCAGAATTTCTGCCAGTCTTCTCCCTTCATTTCCTGCCTGTAGTCTTATCAGGACATCTCATAAATCCAGTTACTGTATTATCATATCAAGAGCATAGAGGTTCAAAACTGTCTTCTGTCATTTCTTGTGCAGAGCCTTAATTTTGAGTATCAAATGAAGAAAAGATACAGTTAATTCCTAGGCTGGAGTCTGTTCAGTTTGCATGGCATCACAGGTTAACTTCTTTCTGATTTAAAACAAAACAAAAACAAATAAACAGAAAAAGCTAAATAATATGAAGTTTAGTTTTTATTTTTGTTTTTATTTACATTTAGGAAGATTTTCACAGGGATAAACAAGAGGGAGGAATGTCTTCTTTCAAATGTCAAGTTCCAACTTTGAAACATGGTCTTATTACAATTTATATACTAAAATAATAATAATAATAAACTAAGCTAAACTAAACTTCCTTTAAAAATCTATGTATTTTACCTTAACATAATTCATGAAAAGATGTTCACAGTTTGGGTTTGAATTTTCATAAACAGATGTCGTTCAACCTAGGATAGAGGTACAGTGAAAAATTAAATGCAAATAAAAGTTTGAAGAAAAGTTGATAAAGTATGGAAAGAAAACAAATGTTAGCTTTATGTGATCCTGCAAAAGAAAGGTATCAGATATACTTAACAATGACCAATAGAAGTTCTCTACAATTATGATAATTTATGAATTTTGAGAACATAACTGGAAAGGCTATGCTGTTGTTACAGTTTTATTAAGTAAATCATAAAATGCCACACAAGTTGGCTTTCTGCTGAGACCGTCTTTATAGTTACTAATGGGTTACTATTTCATTTCAATTATACAAGTGAAAATCTTTAATAATTACTGGCAATGACAAGAATGAACTTCAAATAGCTCTAAATTAAATATTAACGCTGTAATTATTCAGAAACATAACAAAAGCACCTTCTTAAAATTCTCACAGGATTTATGTTCATTATTATCAAATATATGATTAACTAGAAATGTCATTAATATTTATTAATTATAGAAAATACCCTGTTTAAATGCCTGACAAAGGATTTGAATTTACATTTCATCTGCCAAGCAGTGGCCTTAACTTTCTGGCTTCTGTGTGGTTCTATATGTACACAATAATACTGAAGATAGTAAGAGGCAGTTATAGTTTCAGAAAAGAACATTCATTTTAGCCAGATAGCTAGGTCTGTTGCCCCTTCACAGTGTTTAAAACACTCAGTCTTTAAACTATAAATGAGATGTACAATAAAAACCTGAGTTTTCTATTATTTTTATTTCAGTGTTAATCTTAGCTTTTGCAGATGATGTGTCGCTTTAATCCTGTCACTCAAATAAGTACGGATTTTAACAGTATACATAATATATATCTATTTGCAAGCATTTAACATAACAGTTTAATATACTTTAAAGCCCACAATTGTTTAACTCGCAGTAAAATATGTAATAAAAGAGCATCACTTTTATGAATGTAAATCAAAATGCTTTCTATAAAAAAATATAAAAAAATAAAAAACCTTGTTTGAATTCATAATTTAGAGTGAAAAAAATCAGCACACATAATTTGGAAGGATACTTTCTGTACTTTCTACAGTTGCTCTACAACTTTCTGTAGTTTCAGTGTGGAATAGTCTGTCTGTGTGATCTTTATATATTTTATATATATCTTAAATTATATCTTAAATATATCATATATATCTTAAATTGCCACTCTGGAATCAATTCTAGAAAGCAATGTTTATATTTTAACCAATATCAAGGAGTTCAAATTAACAATCCTGCTATAATGATACATTGCTGTCTGTTCTTTTTCCAGCTTCCTCCTTATAGAACAATTCTGCACATGGTATCAGGTAAATGCTTTGGCAGCAGAAGAAAAACAAATAATAGTTTAGTATGGATTAAGTTATTCAATGAAAAAATAAAACAGAGATAATAAGGTAAAGAAGTAGCTGGAAATAAGAATTAAAACAACCAAGCAGTTTATCACTGTATGTTTATACATACAGTAGCCTAACCCAGATTATTCATATACTGTTAGGAAACTATTATTTGTGACCAGAACTGGATTGCCTCCTTTCCAGCTCAAACTAATGGTCCTAGTTTGAGCTTTGAGGTGCTTCAAAATAGAGGGGAAAAAAAAATCATGTCTGATGGCAGCAGTGAGTACACCTGTGGGAGGTGCACCCAAGTTGAAGAACTGCTCAGTCTGGTGGACAAGTGTTTGGACAATGCTCTCAGACATATGGCTCGATTTTGGGTGGTCCTGTGTGGAGCCAGGAGTTGGACTTGATGACCTGTGTGGGTCCTTTCCAACTCAGGATATTCTGGATATTCTATGATTTTATGATACTACTATCTGTGCTGCCACAAGTATCACTCATTTTGAAATGGCCATGGTTTTCCCAACAGAAATCTGGATTTTGCCATGTTTAAATTTACCAAAAACTTAACCAAGCACATTTCATATGAAATCTGACCTCCATTTGAGAAAAAAAGTGCATAATTTCCTCACAGTATGGGAGTTCCACATAAAGCTAGCACACACGAGCTGCAATAAGAAGTAATATATCTTCTACTCTCTTCCACCACAACCGTTTTCCCTTCAGTACCACTTTGGCTGCTGTTGGAACAGCTACAGAACAATACATTTTAAAGGGGTGATTCGCTCATCAGGACATGTTTTGGAGCCCTGAGTGACTGCCCAGAAGATCTGTTTCTGTAACAATTGGAGACAGAAGAATCTGAAGAGAGTATAGTTTCGAAAGTTAGTGTAAAATAAAATGTCAAACTGTAGAAAATGCACTTTGGAGGTAAAGACAAAATAAATGGAAAGAAAAGGATTTGATATTTAATCAAAACCAATTTGTTACTTCTCCTTGGAAGCAATTTCAGGGGAGTAAAGGCATAACGCATTTAAAAAAAATAAAAGGGGGGGGGGGGAGAGAGAGAAGAACAAGAAGGAAAAGAAGATGAAGAAACAAACCAATAAAAGCAGCACATCTGCATGCTCACACATTCTCAGAGAAAAGCTGATTTTAATAGTTTTAATAGTTTTTTTAATAGGGTATAATACTATACTCCAACATCAGTACATGCAATAGTCTGAGTTTTATAGAAAGACACAAATGGGACAGTATTTCAGAAGACTGTTACAATGAGGTGCTTTTGAGAAATATCAAGATATGTCTGTATGCAAGGGAAAGAAATAAGCAAAGCATTGAGTTAGGACCAAAACCAGCAAAGAATAATAACCTGAGACCAATGACATAAAATATCAAAACTATTTTTTTAGAAGTTGAGTCATTACAAGGAGGATACAGTTTTCCAAAGGAGAAATGAGTTTGCTTTGTACATATTTTACCTCGTATGCATGTTACTATCTGGTATTAACTAGAATATAATTTATTTCCAAATCAGCAGCACAAAATATGTAACTAGATAGTAATGTAAAATTAGGAAAAATGGTCTGCTTGAATTTCAAATTTCAAGAATAAATATTCAATTAATTAAAGACCTATTTAAATTTTAAACTTGCACTGTAAAGCATGTCTTTGGAAAAGATGCTCCACTAGGCAGTTTAGCTGAAGATTAAACAACGGCTGCAGGCACACTTTTGTTTTGTTTTTTTGTTTTTCCTTGGAATATGCACTAACTCAACATAGTATAGCATATTATGTTTGTAAGCAAAGTGTCACATGATTTTGTTCATACTAATTCATTCATCAGCTAACTGAGCTTTTGCCACTCTGAATAAGAAAGAACGTGAAGGTTGGGGTTTGGGGTTGTTCAGCCTGGAGAAGAGAAGGCTCCACAAGACCTTTTAACATCCTTCCAGTACCTAAAGGTGGCCTACAGAAAAGCTGGGGAGGGACTCTTTGTCAGGGAGTGTAGTGATAGGACAAGGTTTTAAACTTAAAAAAATAAAGAGTAGTTTTAGATTAGATATTAGGAAAAAATTCTTTACTCAGAGGATGGTGACACAACGGATCAGGTTGCTCAGAGAAGTTGTGGATAGCCCATCCCTGGAATTAAGGCCAGTTTGGATGGAGCTTTGAGCAACCTGGTCTAGTGGGAGATGTCCCTGCCCATGGCAGGGGGATTGGAATTAGATGATCTTTAAGGATCTTTCCAACACAAACCATTCCATGCTTCTAAAATCCATTTTAAGTTTCTATTCTAAGTTTCCAAATCCGTTGTTATTTTGTATTAAGTAACTCCATCTTAGAAACTAGCTTTTTCTTTGATGCCTAACCTAGTAAAAATGTTTCTAGCACTTGTCCTGCAGGATGATTCTAGCCAGATGTCAAGGGGACAAACACAGCTAAGATTATGTAATAATTAGAATTCTTCTGCAAATTTTCCCAAAGTGGAACTATTAAGCTTAGCAAGAGTTTATCGAGAATGACAAAATTGCTTTAGTAGACCAAAAGCTCTTGCTACCTACTTGACTTTTAAGTCTCTGTGTCTACTGTGTGCAAACTGTGTAGGCAAAGATGTGTGGAGGCATAGGCAGTGTATTCCTTATCATATATGCATTTACTCTAGTACTTATTTTTTAAGATATAGCATCTCCCACCCTGTTCAGCTAGATCGGTCTGACAGAGTACTGTGGAAATCTAGAGTGCAGAGCTCAGGGACGTGACCAGCCTGTAGATGTAGCATATCTAAATCCTCTATTAACTTGGGGTTTTGAGGTTTTACTTTTAATATATATTTAGTATACATTTTTGCATTTGTGCATAAAGTGTTCCCTTCAAGCTAATGAATCCAGGTGGGGAGGTGTAATATTAATAATGGAAGAAAATACTAACTATGGATAACTAGATGAAAGGCTAACATATGTGTGTAAAGACTGGTGCTTGTCATGACATTGGATAGCGCTTTTACTGACTTTTCCAGGTCATTAGCATACTTTCAAAAGTCTTGCAAACAATTAGTATTAACTAATATTAATTAAAAATGAAGCTGTTTTTATCAGACTGACCTTTTAAAATAAACTGTAAATGATCTTTCAGAGTTAAAAGCATGTGAGTTTTAGTATCAGAACGAAAAAGAGGTGAAACAAATCTTACCTTGTGGGTTCCCTATGGATTTTGGTATGTACTAGATATCAATCAGATCAGAATATGGATTTGGTAGGCATAAATTTATAAACAGCTTGTGAATTTTTAATCTATTAGATTTCTTTATTAGCCTCTTGAATAACTGCAGTGTGATACATGGAACATTGAAGTGGATGGAAAATCTCACACAAAAATCAATAAGTTTTGGATCTGACCTATAGTTCCTAGATATATTTGAAATTTAACTGGATGATATAACAAAAAATATCCTAAAAATGATATCTTTATTGCTTTTGTTGGGTTTGACTGTACGTTGCTCCACTTTAAGATGTATGCCAGAGATCTCCTAAGCTGCTGCTTTTAGGACACAGCTTCAAGCAATCCAGGCCTGCTTATTTCAAAATGTTTATTCCTAACAGATGTTTAATAACTTCCTGATTGTCAGAGGACTAGAAAAATGTTTCATACACAAGAGACACATGCATGTCATAACACTGCTTTTCAAATATGTGGTGAAGATAACCCTTCATGTTTTTAATATAATTCTTAACGTACTACTACTCCTTTCTGATAATGGACTAAAAACTTGATACAACTTCTTGTCTAAGATAGCAATGTCCTATTCCTTTTTTTTCTAGTCAGACTATAATGTATGATTAAATCAGCGTTTCCCAACTTTTTCAAGCCCAGAGAAAACAATGTTGAACAACTAAGAATACAATGTGCTTTTCTGCAATAACCTTCCTTTAAAGTTTTATATCCTATATGTCAATAATATTAAAGTATCTCACAGGTTCCATGTCTACCACGTCTTTGGAACCACAGGCATAAGCAGTCATTTTTGCAAAAGAACAGTATCCATGAGGATACACAGTCATATTTCTTTTCTCTATAATTTAATGAATCATAAATCCATTGTTAAGAGGTCAGAAAAATCTTCTAATAAATAAAAATAAGGATTTGGATCCTCCAGACATAGATGGCATGAACTGCAAATCTTCTACACCTTAAAAATTCTTGTCTTCCCTTGTTATTTTTGTAAGAGTGATGCACAACCCTCTTTTAAAACTTACATTTATGTAAGAAGAACTAATCTCATCTTAAATAAACACCCCTTCATATCTTAGCATCAGGTGTATATATCTGGGGAAGGAGGATGCATGCATTTTTATTTTTTTTTATGAGTTTCTGGTTAGCTGATCAGTTAAATTTGAATGGACATTGTAAACATCATTGTTACCCGATGCACTTTATAGAGTCCTATTTTCTTTTGACTTATTTAGTGATTTTAGACCTTAAAGAATGTCTGAACAAAGTCCTTAGACTGGACCATTAGACTTTATGAAATTTAGTCATAGTATAATTTCTTCAGTTCAGGAGAGCAGGTTAGAAAAGCCCTGCCTAAAACATACGGTTCTAAAACTTCATTAGACATGCAAGGTGCTGCCATTGCTAAGCATGAATCTATTTCTTACCAAAAGCTATTTAGGATAAAGAAAACAGATATTTTAGAGTTTTAAACCTCTCTTTGGGGGGCCTATTCAGAAAGACATAGAGTGAAAGGGACAACTGAAAGTCATCTGGTTGAGTGCTTTCTCAGACTAAGGCTAGCTTTGAAGTTAGGTCAGGTTGTTCAGGGCCTGGCCTAGTAGTGTTTTTTTGTTTGTTTGTTTGTTTGTTTTTTGGTTTTTTTTTTTTTTGTTTTAATCTACAGGGGTAGAGATTCCACATATACTGTCTATCCTGTTGCAGTGCTATAACTGTGATTTATTTTTCCTTATATCTAGTCATAATTTTCAGTACTACAAGTTGTTTCTCATATACTTTACATTAAGCAAGCAACGTCTAAGTCCTTCTGCCCTGGTAAGTAGTGCTATTTTCTGTTCACGTGGGACCTTCATGAAATTTGCAGCCTGGCTTTGTAATGACCCAGTATCAGTGGGAAAGACTGAAAATACTTTAATTCTAGTTATGAGGTCAGTTTCAAAGCAGACATATAGTAGGCAGTTGAATAAAGCAGCAAACTGCCAGAAGTGTGACAAGCAGAAATAACAATGTATTGTTTTGCCATTATGCAAAACACTCTTTTAGATCAAAATAGCAAACTATGTGCCTAAGTAAATAACAGTGTTTGAGATTCAATACCATTTTCAGAGGGGCACATAACAAATAAGAGATAGCCTTTTTTTTTTTTTATAGGCTTTTTAACAGCTGACAGGTGTTAAGAATCCCAGTCATATTTTTTATCTGCTATTCTTTTTATAAAGGATCTTATGTCCATTAAATTTTAGGCACAGCATTGCAGAGAATCAAGTTACCTAAATACATTTGCAAAATCTAATCCTTTTTCATTTAGTTTTGCGGAGGATTAAGGATTAAGAAACTTACCTCTGCTGAATATCACAAAAATAACAAAAAAATCAAATGAACCACCTTATGTTTTTGTTTGTTTGCTTTTTTTTTTTTTTTCCTTATTAATTTGTTTTCAGCAGACCATTCCTTCTGCATTATCTTGAATGTCTGTTTATTTTGTTTTCTACTTGCTGGTATGTATTACACCATAACTTTATCAGGCCAGACATTTTGCTATTTATTTGACAGAATTAATGTTTTTATATCATAAAGTCAAACATTTTAAATAAAGATCACGTTCCAAGAAAACAATGCTGAGGAGAAGGAACAGTTTGATTCTCCTACCTAAGCAGTATTAATTTCTTTTTTCTTTCTTCATTCAATAAATTTTAACAGCTCATATTTAAAACTTAAACTTAGCTCTTGTTTTAGAGCTTATATAGCTTACATAGACCTGATTTCTCTTCTAGCTCTTCTACAAAGATGGTAATTGGAAGTGGTAAAGCCATGAAATAAATGTTTGAAATAATTCATCTTTGTAAAAATAATTGAAAAGGCTGAAAGCAGAGTGATCAGACTGTTCAGATCCCTGCTGGCAATATTCTGGCTGGTAAAAGAGGAATACCTACCAAAGTTCAGTACCATCTATCACAATCATCTTGGAAATGCTGGGAGTTACTAAAGAACAAGCCTCACAGACTGTACGTATATGTAGAACTTGCTACTTTTGGCTTGGGCTGCAAGATATTGTTGTGGCTTACATTTGTTGTTTATTTTAGGAGTTTTTTGTTTGCTTGTTTTGATTTTGTTTGTTTTCACTGAGGAATGTCTATAGACTTTATAATAACTTGCATAATTCTTAAAAATATACTACAGGGAACATGACCTAGAATAATCAGATTTTTAATGTAATATCTTTAAAGGAGTAACATCAGGAAACAATCCAAGTGCAATAGGATTAATATAAGTGCAGAGTTACTTATGAGTACAGTAAGAAGAAGAAATATTTTTTCTTAATTTAATTAAGTGGTATTTCATGTTTCTGTAAATAGCACTAATTTGGCATTTCCTTTCCTTTTACTTCTAGGAATCTCCACTCAAAACAAAGTAGCTGATGACAATATTTAGTTCACGTCAAACATTTTTTATGAGGAGATCTTCAGACATTTTATGAAGTAGATCAGTGCCATTCTTTTGATTCAAAAATGCACAGTTCGCACATTGATATTTCTGAGCAGGTTATAAAATTCTTTCCAACAAGCACATTACATCAGATATATCAGATTCCCTTTATATTCAGACCTCATTATTTGTAGTTAAGCTCACAACAAAAGCTTAAGAGGAACAGTGTTAAAGACTGGAGACAGGAAAGAAAGGTATTCCAGAATATTTTGACTATTGTATCGATTTTATAAATACTATTAAGAGTATGTTAATTCTATATAATATTCTATATAACAAAAAATAAAAATAAAAAATAAAAAATAAATATTATATATATAATATATATAATATATTATATAAATATAAAATAGATATAAAAATTTAAAAAAATCTATATTATAATGGATTCTAGGCACAACTGACTTTCTCTTGCAGAATTAAAATCAACTGGAGAGAATACATGTTTTGGTTTTGCATGTCTTTCTCAAGAAAGGGGACAAAAATTTGCTTTACCTAAATCAAGAATCCTGTCTTCCTAATTTACCCAAGAACCTACCTACTTACCTACCTACCACCCAGTGGTAGGGTGACACTGACCAATACCAGATGATTCTGAACGCATATGAAATCCCTTAAAACTACTAAAGATTTCACATGGAACCAAGGGGACTAAAAGATATCTGAGTAGCAGTGCATAAGGCAGACACAGAAACTTTATTATTGTAAAGATATATTGTACAAAGATCACATTAATTAATGTTATTTTCCATTAGGAGACCAGAATGGCTACTGGATAATTTTACTTCTGCTGAGACAGACACAGTTTAATTTGGATCTGTACAGTTTAAAAGCCTCAGCCTGGAAGAAGTCAATTACTTAATTCTGTCCCTAGAAAGAAAACAGAGAGACTTTGATGGCACTTAAGGAAGCTGTCAGAGGACAGAGGAGCTGAGATCAAGTAACCACTAGAAGAAATACAACACATTTTGTTCTGATTTGTAGTACTAACAAAAGTACGAAGACAGTACTGGAGTACTTGACTGAGAAAATACATTTCTAAAAAATTGCCCAGGTCTGTGGTATTAAACAATCTTTTCTCTTGAGTTGTCAGCTGGCAACACTCTTTTGAAGAAAGGTACCTAAACAATTTGTTCACACAAACATTTCTGTCCAAAAATATAACTATACATTTTCCATGCCTCTGCAGCCTTTGATGTCTTGGTTGCATAATTCTCCCTTTCCATTAAAAAGGAAAGAAAAATAGAAAGAGAAACAACATTATTTTCTTTCTTATCCTTCTTATTTCAGAATCAAAAAGGGATAGTGAAGGGTTTCAGGGGAGAGTCACAGAATCATGGAACCACAGAATGGCTGAAGTTGGAAGAGACCTTTGGAGATCATCTGATCCAACCTTCCTGTTCAACCAGGGCCACATAGAATCACTTGAAAAAGATTACGTGCAGATAGTTTTTGAAGATCTCCAAGGAGTGAGGCTCCAGAACCTCTCCAAGCAACCTGTAACAGTGCTCAGTCACTCTAACAGTAGTGTTTCTTGATGTTTAGCTGCAACCTCTTGTGTTTCACATTGTCACCTAATTTCAGTCCTTATGATATTTTGGTGGTTTTACTCATGTGGGCAGCTGAGCTCCACCACAACCTCTCTCTGACTCCTGCTCTTCAAAGGGAAAGGGGTAGAAAAGACGATGAAAAGGGCTCAGGGGTTAAGATAAGGATAGGGAGATCACTTAGCTACTATTGTCATGGGCAAAACAGACTGAGTGTATGGAGATCAAAGAAATTTATTACCTATTTCTAAAAAGATAGAGAAGTGAGAAACAAAGAAAACACCTTCCCCCAACCACCCTCTTCCACCTCCTGTCCCCAGCCAGCACAGGGAACAGGGAATGGGTGTTGAGGTCAGTCTATAGCATCTCGTGTCTGCCGCTCCTTCACGGTCATTCTCTTCTCCTGCTCCATGTGCAGCCCCTCCCAGGGGATGCCGTCCTTCCTGAACTGATCTTGCGTGGGCTTCCCACAGGCAGCAGCTCTTCAAGAACATCTCCAAATACGAGTCCCTTTCATGGGGTCCATTCATCACGTGCAAACTGCTTCAACATGGGTCTCCCATGGGCAGCAGCTCCCCCCAGAGTCCCTGCTCCTGCGTGGGCTCCTCTCCACAGGCTGCAGCTCCGGCCCGGGGCGTGCTCCTGTGGGGTGCTGTCCAGAGGATACAGCCTCCTTCAGGTCACATCCACCTGCTCCACCGGGGGCTCCTCCATGGGCTGCAGCGTGGAGATATGCTCCACCATGGTACAGCATAGGCTGCAAGGGGACAGCCTGCTCCACCCATGGTCCTCTCCACAGACTGCAGGGGAACTTCTGCTCCAGTGCCTGGAGCACCTCCTGCCCTTCTGCAATGACCTTGATGTCTGCAGGGCTGATTCTCACTCCTCACTCTCCCAGCTGCTGTTGTGCAGTAGCTGTTATTACTATTATTATTATTATTATTATTATTATTATTATTATTGTTAATTATTTCTTAAATATGCTCTTGCAAAGGTGCAAACAATATCACTTATTGGCTCAGCTCTGGCCAGCGCTGGTTCCGTTTGGAGCCAGCTGAAACTGGCCCTTATCTATCATGGGGCAGCTTCTGGATTCTTTTCACGGAGGTCACCTCTGCAGCCCCCTGCTACCAAAACCTTGCCATGTAAACGCACTACAGATATACTTTTAGGTTCTCAGAACATGTTTATCACCTTAAGTTCATGAACAACTAAGAACGATTCTAATTGTTTTAACTGATGTGTTTTTTTGCTTTTTTGTTTGTTTGTTTTTCATATGCTTACATATAAAATATGTAAAGCATAATGCCAAGAAATAAATGAAAAACACTTTGCAATTGTACATGAAGGTACCAGACATAAAGTGTAGAGAACACAACATTTTCCCGAGGACTACAACGATTACCTGCATAAAAATGCATATTTTCCATATGCAATTTCCTATACCCTTTCCAAAGTGCAAAAATGTATTTAGAAACTTACCTATGCCAGATAGCTGTGAATGTTCAGGGTGATTGCATTGTATACAAATGACAGTTAGTAGATAAATGCATGCTTATTTGTATTTTGTATTGATATTAAAACATAGGTTGTGACAATAGAGGAGAACAAACTCTGCCTGTAGTTATAAATTGCATGAATATATGCTCAATTTTATCTATCTGAACTGTATAATTTGTTGTAGTGTAACTGATCTTAAATTCATTAAAATATGAATGCTTTACATTGTGGATGCTTTTAATCTGAATCATAACATTACATACCCCATTAAAAATACTTTCATATACTAATGTGAAAGGAAAAAGATAATAACAAACCCTTACCTTAATTTTACTTCCATTCTTTGTTATGCAGACTATGACTGAATCAAAACATAAAACCATGTAAGTAAAATTAGGAAAACTGAGTACTAAGTAGTCAGAATGAAAATGCAACGCTATTTCTATTGCCTTGTGTTGCTTTAGTGTTCTAACATTTATGGCAATTTTTTTTTTTTGTAGTAGTAGTAGCTGAAACTAAAATATTTCCATAACCTTATGTTAAAAGTTCAAGACTTTTGATGCATTTTGTGTTTATTCCTCCCATCCACAAGGGTTTCAGGCAAGAGACAAGATGAGAAATGGAAATGTCACAAATTTCTGTAGTTCAAAAATATGTATACTCTATGTTCTTTTTGTTCTTTCAGCAGTTTACAGGAGGTATTATAAACACTAGGATACAGGCCAAAATATCATGTCAGCTTGTGCTCTTCTCTTGCCATTTGCCAAAGTAGATTACATTTCATTCTTTCATACATGCCTAGTATTGAAGGTATAAGAGACTGATGGAGAAATTCAGGATTTATTTCTTCAGTAGTTTGTTGCTCTTAGAACATAGACAGTTGTCAGCTGTATATAGCTGTACTGTATAAATCATAAATTATAAAGAGACATCAGAGAACAACGGTGTGAGAGTTGTGTCATTAACAGCCTTTATAAAAAAAAAAAAAAAAAAACGGTAGCTCAATCATTTTCTCCAAGTGCATTTAGTCTAGCACACTTATAATGAACTCATTTTGTGATTAACTTCAAATAGAAAATTTCTGAGACATACCTAACCAATTCGTGGAGAATAACAGTTCTTACAATGAACTTATACTGTGTGACTTCAGTAATGATTACACACATCAAGGTGCCAAACTGCAAGTTATTGCAGAAGTGCAAATCATCTTTACTGATGAATGCAATCTTATTTATTGACATCTCTACGCAGATGATGTATTCATGGGATTAAACAGCTCATCTTCAATAGCTCATCTTTAATAACAAAAAATATGCACTAGATAGAGTCGTTTTTATTTCTAGGAAGAATCAGACATGCTGACCAAGTAAGCATGGAGGACTACAGGACCTTCAGTTTTCATGCAGACTGGATTGCAGACTGGATTCTCTAGGCTTCTGGATGTGCCTCACACAGCTGTATTTGTGACAAAGACAAATCTGACAAATACTGTGTTTTTTGTTGTTGTTGTTGTTTTTTAACCTTCTGTAGAGGTAGGAATTCCATTTTATCTGTGAATACACTGATAATTCTTCCAGGCTATGTTATGTTTATACAGCAATCTAATGCTCCTTAGCAAGATACTGTCTTCAAGGCTGTCTTGCACAGAACCCCAGATTTCCCTATTCGACATATGACATTATTGGACCATACACAATCTCTTTAATCTGTACAACACAATTGTACTTCATAGCTCTAATTCTTTGGCTATCACAATGGAGCCTGAAAAAATTTCTTCACTGAAAGTGTTGTGAAGCATTGAGACAGGCTGCCCAAGGAAGTGATTGAGTCACCATCCCTGGAGGTATTCAAAAGATGTGTGGTGATTACGGACATGCTTTAGTGGTAAATTTGTCTTTTCCAACCTAAATGATTTTATGTTTCTATGAAATCTGAGGAAATTATATTTGTTTAGCATGCTGAAGCTTCTTGCTAATGCTAACAGTTAGCTAGAAGATCATTTCAAGTTGCCATTTTATGTTGTTCCCTCAACCAAATTAGGAAAACATCTGCACTAGGAAATAATTAATTTCATTCCCAGGTCCCACTCTCCTGACTGGCTACACTGCATACATGTCTTTCTGGTGAGAGCTCTTTAACACAAAATGCAAATGCTTGATTCTGGGGATAGTTCACTACATGTACCCCTTCAATAACCAATACAGGTGAGAATACACCATACTTAAATTCCTCTGCTCTGTTTAGTGCACTAACACTATTCTACCTGATTTTGCACTTTGGCCACAAAGTTCAAAATTAACACAAATTTTCAAATCTTTGTATAGTCTGGCAACACATTGGAATGCTTCTCTTTCCATTGGCTACATACAGAAGCTTTTTTCCCTTGCAGTAATTGTGGCACCAGCTAAAGATGAGACTGACATCCAGTGACAGGTCTGAAACTCTTAAGGATGAAGGACTAAACTGCTTTTAGAACTTGATATTTCATTCAAACTTCATTCATACAGGTTTGCCCAACTACACCTCTCACTGACATGAGTATTCCCACAGATTACCTTCCCAAGATTGGCTTTAATAGGAGAAAGAATTGCAGGTGTTATTTTATTTCTGCTTCAAAGACAAAAAATGATCACCAAATAAAGAACAGTGTTGCTAAAAATGAGAAACATCATTTTTCTCAAAGATCTGAGCAAAACAAACAAACAAAAATATAGTACTGACAAGTTTGTAGAGCAGAAAATATAAAAGTGCAAACATGACTGAAGCACTTCAAACTGTGAAAATATTTATTAACATAGCTCCCAAGCTGTATTAACTTCTCACAATTTCTGACTCCTGAGATACTTCAAAGGTACTGTATGTCGTAAGCAATAGACCCCACTCAGAAACATTAATTTCAGAGAGAAGTAAGAAAAAAATATGTATGTGTCACTTGGATCCATGTAAAATAAAGTTCATAATCAAGTAACAGACCACAGTTTTTATTTTCTTGACAGGAAGCTTCTTGCTGCCACTATCATTCTGGTTATTGACACATGTCACATATGCTTTTAAATCTCATTAAATCTGACTAAAATTTCATTAATGCAAATTAAAAGACACAAACTGGAGATACAAGTGCTAGGAAAATAGCAAGGGCTCAGTCTAAATCCTCTTAAACAGAATCAATCAGTCAAACAAACAACAACAACAACAACAAAATCTATAGTAATTACGAGTATAAGGCCATTAGTATTAAGAAAGACAACAAAAAGGCAAAAAGACATTTTACTATTTGGTTTCTTTTCACTTCTTGATTTGAATTTCTACAACTTAAATATACAGGCTATAGCAATTAATGAAATGTTGCAAATAATGTTGACTAAAACCAACCTAAGTCCATTGAGCAGCCTTTTATTATTATTATTATTAATTATTATTATTATTTTTTAAGGCTGTCTACTAAATGCTATACTGCTATAAGTAGTGGATGTTCTCTGCAATGTGCTAAATTTTGGTGAAGATTTTAAGTACAGTATCACAAGCCAGTCATTGATCACTTTTTTTTTTTTTTTTTTTAATTCTTATAACAATTATTGCAAAATACGAAAAGGAAAATTTTAAAATGAATGAAAAAAATATATATAACAAATAGTCAAACTTGGTAACTTTGTTCATCATATAACAGAATCCCAAATCTTTTAATTATTCTGAGAACACTTCGAGAGGAATATTTTTTCTATGATATATGTAGCAGATGTAACAGATGAATGCTATTAGCATTGTCAGGTTGCTTTCACAATACATAGAAACACACTTGGTTAAGATAAGAAACAAGCAGGCATTTTATCTTTCATATTTATAAACAAGAGATATTTGACAGTAAGTAAAGAGAAGAGGTAAATTTGTTGGTCACTTATGACTGCCCCTCAGCAAGTTGCATTACAGCAGGGCGACCACTTATGATATTTAAACATATGTGACATGAGTACACATTCCTAGGGCAGTCTTTTTGCAAGCAATCTGTGACAGACAAAAGTGCTACGAATTAAACTGAAGTTGACATAATCCATAAAACAAGCAACGTACTTGCCTGAAGATGTAAAGTACCAGACAAAGGGCTGTAAACACTGGATGTATGAATGTAGGGTACTATGCCCTATGGTTTCAAAGAGGCATAGATACATAAAGAAAATTTTATATTTTCTGAAAGAAACAAAAAGAGACATTCTGTCCTTGGTGACAATGTAAATTACAAAGTCAAGAAGGAGAAAACAACAACAACAACCACAAAAGCCCCCAAACTGTACAGGGAAACTGAGGCTTGTTCAGCTAATGCAGGCAGCTTGACTCACAGTTGAATAAAGTTTTAGGCACATAAAATTAATTGCCCTCAGCAATTTGAGAACTCTGTAAGAGGCCTAATTTTCACAAGGCTGAAAATCAGACCCTAAAAATGATGTCAATTGAATGAATACATATTGAATTATGAAAAACTCTTGCTCACTCTTTTTTTTTTTTCCAGTCTTGATTCTTTTACAGCTGGAAGAGACACCCACTGTAAGTGTCTACACTAGCCTAGAGCCTTCACAGAGAAAATATTGATGAAGATAAATATATGTCATTAATCTTTGAGTGGGTCTAGTTGAAGTCTGCTTTTAACATTTATCTTTCATTATTTCTGAGCATGCTCTTGCAGCCATACAGAATCCTCACAAAACAAATAATGGCTTTTGAATTTGTTCTTTTTTCATTATGGAAAAAGTAATAGTAATAATAATAAAGTGTTTGTAGCTCTTTCCTATAAATAAGAAGAGTAATTTGGATTTATAATCTGGATTAGGCTCTGACTTGGCATAACACTGGAAGCACCGGACAAGCTTAATGAAAAAAAACTATGCAGATCAGTGTTCAGTCTAACAAGTGTTTCTACTTTTGGTGGCTGGCATGAAGGTGGAGGTAAATTCTGTGTTTAAACAGATGGTGAAGTCATAAACTGGACACAGATCAGGAGTCCTGGCATAATACTACAGCCTGAGAATATTGCAAGATTCAGGATCAACCTGACATTTTGAGGATGGAATATTAAAATACAACATGCTGTAACCTGGGAATAGTGAATACCTGTAGCTGCCATCATAATTTCTTAGTATACTAAAGAAGCCCTGCTTATTCCCATAGTATTTAGCTCAATACAAATTCAGTGGTTAATGCTTTTATTGCCTTTCAAGGCTTGTGTAATTTAAATATAATCACTTTATAGTGGATACATCCTCTTGTAGTAAGTGCTAGGGACACATACATGGTTGCTATTTTTGATACAGTCCATCAGAGGGAGTTCTTTTGAGCAACCCATGTTGGTCAAGACATCCTCTCTTACATCACAATGTATTACTGCAGCATTTAAAATGCGTTCCATCTGTAAGGTCCATAGTTGTCCTGTATCTGAAATTAACATCCAATTAGAATTTGTAAGGGTTTGTGGAAGAAGAGTGTCTGTTCCTTTAAGGGTGCATGGTCAAAGACCTTTTTCAGTACCACAGGGGATAATAAGAAATAGAGGAAGCCATAATCAAGAACACTCAGGTGCACAAACCTGACTGACAAATGGTAAGGGAGGCAGTGATGGGAACAAAACCTGGTAACTGTCACATGAGGACATGTTAGAGTCTGAGAATGTTTATCCAGTGAGGTTATATGACTGGGGACCTTGTCAATTGGGAAACTAAGGGAAAAAGAAGCCAAAACCCAAAATATAACAAGATATAGACCTGACAAAACAAGCATGGAGAAAATGACAGGAAACAAACCTCCCGGTCATGATAACTGATGGGTTATCAAACTACAGGCATCACTTCCAGGAAGATCAACCTGCACTTTGCAACTGATGAGACTGTGAAACAGGGGGGCCCTGGATGGGCCCTGGAAGGGAAGAGTGTGGGAATCAAGTAGAGCTCTGCAAATCTATGGTGGGATGTGCAGGGGGAAGGTGGTGCAAGGAGTAGCAAATATGTGGGTATGTAGAAAAGGTTATAAAAGGGCCCATTGTGTGTAAAATGGGGTCGATCAACGCATGTCTGACTGAACCTTGCATCCAATCACTGCAGTCTGTCCCATCTTTTTAGATCTTTTTTTTTTTTCCTTAACTATCTCTCTCTGTGTATTCACATTCTGTCCTGTGTTTGTGCTGCATGACTAAGTACCAGCTAATGATGATACCCGTGTCTGTGTGAGGGGAAATTAGTGGAGATGCTGGGGTCAGGCTGTCCTGTGATGCCAGCTAGAGTAAATGGGGGTCCTAGCATCAGTAGTTGGAAGAGTGTTTCTGGATCTAGGGAAGGTTCTATAAACTTTGATCCCTGAATGCAGCTACTGTTGGGGACCAGCATGAGTGGAATTAGTGGAAGGTACTGGAGTCAGACCAGGGGTGTAGGCAGCCTCAGCCTGTGGTGCCAGCTACTGAAGCTTATTGGGTCTTCGCATCAATTACTGGAATGAGTGGGGTCTTCTACTCCAAACCACTGGAGTAGGAGTGGTCTGGTGTGCATGGAGTGTGAGAGTGTGTTTGCTAGCAAGCATTAAACTGGACCAGTCAGTGAATAGCAGGGTCCTTGTGTCCAGGCTGGGGGATCAGGTGGGTTGGGGGTCCATGCTGGTATGTCCAAGGTGTGAGAAACACTCCGTAGCCAATAACTTAGGCTCAGGCGAGGATCTCAGTGAAGTAGTAATTTATTCGCGATTGCAATGGCGGGCGCCCCACAAGCAGGAGAGCGCACCCACTAGTTCCAAAACACAGTTTATATACTTTTTGATGACAGGACCCTCCCCTGTTTCCCCATTGACTGGGTAATCCAGGTTCACAATCTATCTGATGCTTCACAGACAATGCCTGGCCTTCAGTTGCTGGCCTGTTAAATTTCAAGCTTCTTTTGACTTTTTTTACTGTTTGAAGTGTTAATGTTTCATCACTTATCTGATTTGACTTGACACCGTGATTTTCACCTAATTGCTCTAAGGAGTCCGGCTGTCTGCATTTTACAAGGTTTTCTGTTAAGCTTTCTTATCACTGTAAGCATATTTCAATACCACATTCCTTCCTTCTATACAATGTAACACTGCAAAAACAACATTTCCATTCCCACAAAGGGGACTTGTAAATGTGGCATGAATGAGAGAGAAGTGTGTGTGCGCATGCAGCAAACTTCAAGATGGATTATCCAGTGAGTAGGCTACCTGTGAATTGGGTAAGGGGCCCAGAATCCAGGAAGGGGTGCTGGGTGGATACAGGGACTATGCTGGTACTTGAGACATTTGCAAATGTGTGTGTGCATGTGAACGTAGAGAGTGCTGTGTGTGTACCTTCACTAGTAACCTGTTGTCTCTGCAAAACAGAGAGGAGGAGGGACTTGGCTTTGTCTTTTTCACGAGTCCTTTGGTAAGTGCTGTTGAAGGCAGCACCTCATCTGTGGCAGTCTGTGACCAGCAGTGTCAGTGTCTTGTGACTTTATGTTTCTCTCTGGGATATGTGGTCAGCTTTGCAACTGGTTGAACCTGCGAAGTGCAGAGCAGCAGCTGTATCCCCCAGCCTGGACAAAGACCCCGAGTCCCCAGGCACAGGGCTGGGCTGCAGTGGCCAGGCTGGAGTTGTGCTTGTCTGGAGTGGGTGGGGGAGCTGGCACTGACTTCTAACATTATTTAACAAGATTCATCTCCCTCAGTGAGCCATATGGCTTTTCTATACTATGTAGTATGGTATTGCCATGGTTTTAAAAGACCACTGGCTTTTTATTAACTCTGGAAGGCCACAGAAATCAGATTAGTAAAGCTCCTTTTGTCTGGATTTACACTGGCCTGCCAGCATCTTGCATGTTTAGCCATTGAAACAACCATGTAATGACCTGGTAGCTATTACCTGCTAGAGTTTAACTTTGCGCAATTGTGCAATGTAGTACCTACTGTTCTAATAATTTTATAATTTTCATACATTTATGTAACTAATAGGAAATAACTTTTGTTTGTTTGTTTGCTCACACAGGAATATAAGCACAGGCTGACAGCAGAAATCTTGAAATGAGGAGCACAACGTGAAACTAGAATCTCTAGACAAGATAGAAATTATTAGTGGTCAATTATTGGCCATTAAAGAAATGAGGTCTTGGGTAATACTGGGTTTAGGGATAATAACGGGAACGCAGAGCAATTATCCAGCATGTGTAAAAGGAACCACATACAGAGAATTGTGACATCATGTGGAATTACTGACTAGTGGAGAAAGACCAAGGTGTAAAATATGTTAGAAAACTGTTACATAATATGTAAAATATGTTATTAAACAAAATCCAAAGCAAATTTCAGAATTAGGAAGAATAAACTCTTAACACCAATGTCACAGTCCTTCAGGAAAAGAAATCATGATGAAGGCAATATAATATAAAGCCTTTACTCCTGCCTTCTTGAGTAAAACAGCCTGATGAACTTTAGGACATAGAACGTACTAGAAGGATGAGTGAAATGCCGAGTGAATGGGGTAGATTCAAGAAAGACCGTATGTTGGATTAATCTGTAATATTGTTGGGAACTTTAGAAAGTAAGTACTAGTATCACTGAAACCAGAATAATAACAAATTTTGATTAGACTGTTAGGAATCTATTAAAACTCTCAGTGTGCTCCTGGATTGACATGAACAGTATGCTTCTTTATCCCATATAAATGGCATGGTGTTTTTGGTCTGTCACCTCAGAGATTTGGTTCTAATCTGGATGCAATGGTCTTACTACACTGGAATTTTATTTTATTTTATTTTATTTTATTTTATTTTATTTTATTTTATTTTATTTTATTTTATTTTATTTTATTTTATTTTATTTTATTTTATTTTATTTTATTTTATTTTATTTTTCTCTGTACTGCTTATGTAGCATTTATTTAGTTGTTCAGTGTCCTGGCTTCTGGAAAATTGCTTACAATGGAGAAATAACATTGAGAAGGAGAATAAGATAAAAGTAATGATCGCAGATAGGACTGACTGATGGATCAGTTTATAAAGAGCTGTGCTAGCAGAATTGGTCTGTGGGTGTGGATAAGTATAGAAAAGGATGAATAGTGTGAATGGAATTTCTTAGGGAAGATGACGGATGGGCCCATCTACAGAGACAGCTCTTTTTCTGGAGGAATGTCTGCATTTTTGTGGAAGATCTGTAACTGAGGAAATGATTGCTTTTATATCGAAGCCACTTTTGTTTGGAAAGCTATTCAAGCATTGTTATCCCTTTTGTCTTCAATTCCTCTTCTATGACAGTATTCACATCATGCCACTGTCTCACCCCCTGCACCCACCCCTCCAACCCCTCAAAAAAAAAAAAAAAGGGCAAAGAAAACCATGCCCTCAAGGAATGTAACAAAAATTACTGCAACGAGATGAATTTAATTAGAGAAGGATTATTTTATTTGTAGGCAAATCTCTTACGAAAAATTATAGGATTGTTTTATAAATAAATTGGTACCACTTTATCACTATAGATTTTTTGTTGTTGTTGTTGTTAATGTTTTGATTCCATAAAAAAAAATAAATAAATCTAGCAATAGCTTCAGAATTCATTATTTTACACAGTATGTTTTTATAGGGGACATTCTATGTGCTCCATTGGTAGAGTTCTGTTCCTGGTCCATTTACTGCCTTATATAATCTAGGTATTTTTCCTTTATTTTTGTAAGGAGTTCTTTCTTCTCCATTACCCACTAGCTAGCTTGTTTCTTTTCTCAAGAAATGGATGTCCATTAGGTCATTATAGGCATGGCTTCCTTATTCTAAATCCCTGCACACTTTTTTCACTACTATGAGATCAGTCTTTTAACCATTTGTCCGCTGTCACACTCTTTTTCCCCTTTTCCCATAGAAATGTTTTCTTTCAGATAAATATTTCAGATAATTATATTCAGACAAATATCTTTTCAGATAAATATTTCAGGGAAGGAACTTTATCACCTGGCAAAATTACTTTGGTAGGGAGATCATTTTGTTTTCTTAAAGAGGAGTATTAGTGGGTTTAGCAGATAAACATGACAGATATATATATGTATATTTCTGAGAATGCTTACATATCAGGAATTTGATTTAGAGAATGACATGCTTGAAGACAGAATTACAAACTGCACGATACCTACGTATTGTTTTAGATTTTTTTGACGTGAGAGAAAATTAAAATTTTTCTTCCTTTATTGTAACACTTGATGCAGAGCTACCCTCTCAACTGAACCCTTAGTTAACTGAAATTTTCAGAAGAATTAAAGACCAATGTCATGCAATAATTCATTGAAAAGAAAAACAATCTGAATTTAAAACTCTGTTAAAGATAGGTAGCCTGCCACAGGAAAGTCAAAGAAATAATTGTATAACCTACTGACTGGTATATGTTATATGCCTCTCTTGCTGTCTAATTACAAAACTTTGAGATCTAGAACAAAGAGGAAGTTGGTATCCCAAAGATGAAGGTGGTGGATATTTGGGGGGGACTGATTTAGTTTAATATGTCCATCGATGATCTTGCACAAAGAAAATAGAATCAACATAAAAGTGGATCAAGATAAAGAGTGGATTTAAAAAATCACCTGGCCATGAAAACAGATAAAAGAAGTAGAATGATATATAAAGCACAAGTCTCATATTTCTACAGACCAGTAAGATTTTCTCAGATAAGCTGAAATGTGTTTTTCTGGAAAATAAGGAGAATAAAGATATGGATATATTAACTGAAGACCAATGACATCCTGCCTTGTATCAGGAATACCATAGCCAGCACGACCAGGGAGGTGATCACCCCCCTATACTCAACTCTGGTGAAGACACACATCAAGTACTGTGCTCACTTTTGGGACGCTCACTACACAAAAGACATTGACGCCCTGGAACATGTCCAGGGAAGGGCTACAAAGCTGGTGAAGGGTCTGGAACACAAGTCCTATGAGGAGCAGCTGAGGGAACTCGGGTTGTTTAGTCTGGAGAAGGCTCAGGGGAGACCTTATTGCTCTCTACAACTGCCTGAAATGAAGGTGTGGGGGGCTGCGGGTTGGTCTCTTCTCACAGATAACTAGTGACAGGACTAGAGGGAATGGCCTCAAGTTGTGCCAGGGGATGTTTAGGTTGGAAATTAGGAGACATTTCTTCTCAGAAAGAGCAGTCAGGCATTGGAACAGGTTATCCAGAGAAGTGATGGAGTCACTGTCCCTGGGGGTGTTCAAGGAAAGATTGGACATGGTGCTTAGGGATATGGTTTGGTGGGTGACTGTGGGAGTGTGGCCATGGGGGTCGACAAGCCCCATGGTTGGTGATAACATCGGACTCTTAACGATGAGGCCATCAGGAATGTAAAGAGTTTAGAGGAAACAAAGAAGGGTGATTCAGAAGACCCCTTGCCGTCTCGGGTTGCTTGTTCTCCGGCCCTTGGGGCATGGGGGTTGCTGGGTGTTTGCTGGTTGCCGGGCAAAGCTGTTGACCAATGAATAGTTAGTGGGAAAGTACTGCTGTGGGGGAATGGTATAAGGAGGGAGCCTGTCCTCAACAAGGGATGCAATAGATATATATAATGAAGTTATGTCATCAATAAAGTAGCAGCAGTTACTGATCCCAAAAGAACCCTGGTGTCCGTGTGGTCATTATGCCACAAATGATGCCCGAACAGGGACATGAAGAAAACGAACAGGGACAACTTGAAGAACAGGGACAGGCTAACAGAACGGGGACAAAAAGAAAAAAGGAGTGAATAGGGACAGGCTAGCAGAACAGGTACCAGGACAGGAACAGGGACATTTCGCCTCATGAAGGTAGGTTCGGCCAAACTCAGCAAACTCAGCTCAAAGAAGCTCGTATAGAAAGTCGCTGGAAATAGGCGCACTGGAGCTGGAAAGAAGCTCATATTGAAAGTCGCTGGAAAGAGGTGCACCGGAGCTGGAAAGAGGCTGATGCTGAGAGAAGCAGACCTGCACACAAAACTGCCCCTCACTGGCCGAAGGTAAGCAGTTGCGCGCTATGGGGAATCATATGTCCTTAGAAACAAAAAATGTCCTGGTAACCTTACAGCTTATTCCCTTTATTACGAATCAGACAGTTTATGATCCTGAAACATGGGACCAAATTGAGGTCATGGTGTGCGACTTTGGTACTAAAAATGACAAGGTTGCGGCGGGATTGCTCGGCACCTGACGAGCAGTCTCTGAGGCCTCAAAGAGCTATGTGGGACCACAGTCAGAAACGTGTGGTTTGCCAGACAGCGAGGGAGCTGCGGGCTCGTTTACTGATCCACCTGCTATGCCATCGCCCCCCCATCCCGCTACAGCCAACGCAGGCCTTTGCATTACGCCCCCTGGTGACCTGGACGTTCCTTTTGATCCAGGCCCTATTGGCCCTGAAAAGGAGCCGGATCTGTTTCCCTTCGATCCGGGAGGAATAGGATACATAAGGCCCGAAGGCTGAGTTGCTTAACAACTTAAAGCGAGAAATATTGTTCCCACGACTAGCCCTGGAACTCTCCGGTGTTTGTAATCAAGAAAAGGAATGGAAAATGGAGACTGTTATATGATCTGAGAAAAATTAATGAAGTCATGGAAGATATGGGAGCACTTCAGCCAGGATTACCATCTCCAACTATGCTCCCCCAGTCATGGACATTGATAGTAATAGACTTAAAGGATTGTTTGTTAAATGCTTGCCAGAATTCGGAAATCTTTGCTATGTTTATGTTTCAATTGATACCTTTTCTGATTGTATTTTGTATGTGTTCATGCAGGAGAAAGGGCAAAGGATGCGTGTAAACAACTTCTGTCAGCTTTTGCGAAATTAGGAGTTCCAAAAATGATTAAAACAAATAATGGGCCAGGATATGGGGCTCATGCAACCCACTTTTTTTTCAACAGTGGGGTATTCAACATCTGACGGGTATACCTCATTCCCCCCACGGGTCAAGCAATTATTGAACACGCCCATGGTACCCTAAAAGCTATGCTTCTAAAACAAAAAAGGGGGAATAAGGGTGTAACCCCCAGGAAAAGATAGCTAAAGCATGCTATGTTCTTAAATTTTTAAATCGATGGACAATGGAAGGTCCTTGCATCTGTCCATGCAGGAGAAAAGGCGACAGACAGATCTGGGAGACAGATCAGGGAGAAACTCGGTTAAAGAAAGGGCACAAGTCATGGTAAAAAATTAAAGCACCAATGGGAAGGGCCCTACTAACTTGGGGCCGAGGTTGTGCTTGTGTTTTAACAGGAGCCGGTCCTAGATAGGTGTTAGCATGGTGGGTCTGTCCGGCCGTCTCATCATCTGCCGTAACATGATCACAGCACTCTTCTCCGCGGTTTGGACTGCAGCTCACAAAAAAAACCCGTATAGGAGGGTCCCGCTGACATATGCAGGACCCACAAACAAGAACTTCAGGAGCTGGAGGGGCAGCCAGAGCCCCCCAACGGCTGGGCAGCACTTAGTGCCTGCCTCTCCCAGGGATGTGGTTGCAAAGTTTGTTAAAGATAGAATTAGTATGCCTTGTAATTTTTCTCTGTGTTTTAATTTGTATTAATCGTGCGTTCTTAATTTGTGTTAATCGCACTTTTTTATGTTAATAAAGAAGGGGGAGATGTGGGAGTGTGGCCATGGGGGTCGACAAGCCCCATGGTTGGTGATAACATCGGACTCTTAACGATGAGGCCATCAGGAATGTAAAGAGTTTAGAGGAAACAAAGAAGGGTGATTCAGAAGACCCCTTGCCGTCTCGGGTTGCTTGTTCTCCAGCCGTTAAGGCATGGAAGTTGCTGGGTGTTTGCTGGTTGCCGGGCAAAGCTGTTGACCAATGAATAGTTAGTGGGAAAGTACTGCTGTGGGGGAATGGTATAAAAAGGGAGCCTGTCCTCAATAGGGGATGCAACAGATATATATAATGAAGTTATGTCATCAATAAAGAAGTAGCAGTTACTGAACCCAAAAGAACCCTGGTGTCCATGTGGTCTTTACGCCACAGGTGACATTGGCAGTAGGGTGATGGTTGGACCAGATGATCTCGGAGGTCTTTTCCAACCTTAATGATTCTATGATCACAATACAAACAAGAACTGTTGATATTATGCAATTATGAAGAGGACAAATTTAAACCTGAAATAAATTCTAGCACACACATGAATATATTGGCTGCATAATATGATCTTATCTATGGCTTGTGTTTGGAATGCTCTATTTTTATGAGCAATAACTGCTATCTGATATTTTAAGGAAACATGTGAAATACAATGACATCTGCTCAAAACTTTTGCTTATTCTTTACAAATTGACTAATGAACAGATTGGTTTAGAGAGTCATCAAAATCATTGTCTTCATAACAAGTAACTTCCTTTATGGTGTTTTTTTTTTTGTTTCTGTTTGCATTTTGCTGTATTAAAGAGGTTTCAACTTGAGTTCTTTTGAAGTACCAAAGATTCAAACTATTGGAGAATCATTTGGAGTAAATTTACCCTGATAGTCATTTCTTCCCTTAGCTATTCCATGGCTGCTTCTTGATAGGTTTAAAAGAAACAATCCACTGTGACATGTGGCTACATTTGTTATCAAGAGCTCACTTATCTTTGTCCTTCTTTTTATGTTAACACTTGAGATCAAGCTAAAACAAAACTTGGTTTTGTTGTGGTTTAAACCCAGCAGACAGCTGGGTGCCACACAGCTGCTCACTCACTTCCTTGCAGTGGGATGGGGGAGAGAACTGGAAAACAAGTAAAACTCATAGGCTAAGATAAAGAAAGTTTAATAGGACAGAAAAGGAAAGAAAATAAATACTCATTATTTTATATATATATACGCACACAAAACAAGTGATGTTTTACACACAAAACAAGTGATGCAAGTGCTTGCACCTGCTGATTGATGCCAGGTGAGACCCCAGGCAGTGACCACAATCTTCCCTGGCCAACCCTCCCAATTTTTATTGTTCTGCATGACATCATATGTCCAGTTTGGGTCAGCTGTCCTGGTTCTGTCTCATCCCAGCTTCTTGTGCACCCACAGCCTCCTTGCTGGCAGGGCAGTATGAGAAGATGAAAAGTCCTTGACTTAGTATAAGTACTGCTCAGCGACAACTAAAAACATCAGTGTGTTATCATCATTATTTTTTCTCCTAAATCCAAAACATGGCAACATGCCAGCCACTATGAAGAAAATTAACTCTATCTCAGATGAAGCTGAAACAGATTCTAGTAGAAATATTTGAGAGACAAAAGGAGCTCTTCCTTTTCAAAGACCTTTTAGCTCTGTAGTCATTAAATAGAGTGCAGTATTCACAGTAACAGGCCATATTCATTTTATTGAGCTAATGTCATAGGTGTCAGGACCTGTCCTATCATGCTTATTTTCCCTGAAATTATCATGTCTTGCTCATAACTGTATTTTCACTTATTTATCAAGAACATTTTTTCTAATAACCACACAGCCTTTACTGAGTTTGCTCTAGCTATGTTTAACTTTATGTATTTGTGTGCTTTGACGTGTACTGTTTAAAAAAAAAAAAAGAGAAAGTGTTTCTTGATATTCAGACAGAACCTCTTGTATTCCACTTTGTTCCCATTGCCTCTGTCCTGTTACTAGGAACCAGTGAAATAAGTTTCAGCCAAGGATTGACTCATTTCATTCTTTGTTATTTCTTTTTCCACCAGTGTTACTGCATATGAGCTGGTACATGCATACTCAGTTAGAACATTTATCCTGCTGTGGCTGCCTTTTTTTTCTGTAGTCTTTCAGAGAAGGCAATTCCTGACTTGACCTTCTTCTACTGTATGGAGGGACATGACTGTTTTTTTCTGGAAAGGGTCAATGATTAGAAGAAGGACCAGGAAGCACTAGGGGTGATCAGACAATGTGTGAAGACAGAGGAGAAAAGATAATAGCTGTAGACTGGCACTGTACAGATCAGAGAAATTCCACATCAGAACATTATGAAGATTAGGTGTTTAAAAATTATCAATCATTGTTTCTTGGAGCAATTAACTGGAAATCTCAAAAAAAAAAAAAAAAGAAAAAAAAAGTACCTAAATTCATCTTGAAAAGCACCCAACACCTAGTTCAAGCTGTTCAAATATAAAAGCCACTTTACACTAAAGAAAAAGTGTACATAAAATGGGAAAGCCAAAAATTCTATTTTAAAGATTAAGGGTGCATTAGAAAAAAACTAAGCTGCTCACCTGAAAGAATAAAATGCTTATTCATTGCATGCGTAGAAGGATATAATACTAGAAGCTTAGGCTAAATGTAGATTGCTGTACAAAATGGACTTTAAAAAGACCACATAAAGAAGGAAATAATTCTTTAACTTGGTTAGGCAACAGCCAAGAAGAGGCCATTAGTGATAAAAAACACCCTTTCAAAGTAGAAACCGTAGCAAAATGTGTAGAATAGAAAATCTTTTAGAGATTTTGAGAAAAAAAAAAATTGCTTAAGGCATTAAAACTAATAATAAAATGTTTTAATTTATATTATGAAAACAGCTTTCCACAGGCAAACACTAACCTAGCATGTTGGTATATGGTTAGATGAAAAAGCAGCCATACTCAAAAAGAGTATGTACAGGAAAAGCCATCTTTGAGGAAGATTATTTCGCTGTTTACTACAGTGAATTTTAAGGAGTTTTAACAGCAGAGAAAAGAGAAAAAATATGAACTGCCTCAAAAGTGTCAATAGAAGGGATTCAAAACTAGTAATTCAAATAATAATAACTTCCCTCTGCTTGATTATATTCACTCAGAAAATGCTAAAGTAACATGAACTCACTGAGCTGCAAACTATGATGTACAAAATGCCCTTTAAATTAGCTTCAAAATGAGAAGAACGGAATGTGACAAATAAAGTGAGTATTCATAAATATCTCCTGATATTTTCTGGAGAATTACAGACCAGCAATTTCCATGTGAAACAAACTGGCAGTTCTAGAATAAATGTAATTAGAAGACACAAGAGTAAATGTTCTGGGGGGAGAATCATCTTAATTTTTGCAAAGACCAGTTGAGCTTCACAAATCAATTATTTGAAGCAGATTTGAATTATGACTCTACGCTGTACTTTTGTATTTTCAAAAGATTTTAGCAAGGCCAGATGTTGAAACCTTAAAAACATCCTGATACCAAAAATACTAAATGTTCTCTTGTGGATCAATAGACAGTGAATGATAGGAACAAATGACAAAAATAAAAATCCAGTTTTTATAACACAAAGTGGTATTCATTTGGGGATCTGACAGAGATCTGAGTCAGCTTCTGTGTTGCCCAATATATTTAGGAGAATCAGTCATATCAAGGAAGGAAAGTCTGCAGATAAATGTTATAAAGTTTTTCAGAACTAAAGCTCTGATGCATTACTGAAAAAAAAAGTCATTGAAACTGTATATGGGTGGCTGATAAGCACCAAACAGCAAAATAAATACACAAATAACAATAAATATAAACATGTACTCAGGGGCTTTCCATTAATTATTCCTGAGAAAGGAAACAAACAAACCTTTGTAGAAGTCAGAATGCTTCGTTTTGGAAAACACAGCTCAAGAAATAGAGGGTGGGGAAATGAATCCAGGACACCAAATACTGTTATGAAAGTGAAAGAAAACAAACAAACAAACAAAAAAACCTGAAGATAAATTTTTGCTATTGTATAAACCCACTGTGTGGTTTGACCCTGCTGGGCAGCTGAACTTCACCATAGCTGCTCTCTCACTCCACCTTCTCAGATGAAGAGGGGGAGAAGATACAATGGAAAAGGGCTCAAGGGTTGAGAGGACAGGTAGTTCACTCACCAGTTACCATCACGAGCTAAACAGACTCAGCATAGGGAGATTAATATAACATATTGCCTATCACTAGAAGATTAGAAACTGGAAGTACTGAAAAACTAAAAGCAAGCTTAAAACACCTTTCCCCACTATCCACCCTCTTCTACATCCGTCCCCTGAGCACTGCAATGGGCTGGGGTCTGCAGTCAGTCCATAACATTTCCTCTCCATCCCTCTTCATGCTCTGCCCCTGCTCCAGTGTGGGGTTCCTCACATGGGATGCCGTCTTTCCTGAACTGATCCTATGTGGAGTTCCCACAGGCAGCAGCTCTTCAAGAACTGCTCCAGTATGTGTCCGTACCTATCTTCAAGACGTGCTCCAATATGTGTCCGTAGGGTCTATCCATCAGGAGCAAACTGCTCCAACATGAGTAGCAGTACCTATGAGATCACCTCCTCCTGTGTGTTCTCTCCAAGAGCCTCAGACTCCTTCATGTCAGATCCACCTGCTCCACTGTGGGCTCCTCCATGGGCAGCAGCATGGAGATCTGCTCTGCCGTGGGACCCATGGGCTGCAGGGGGACAGCCTGCTCCACCAGGGGCCTCTCCACAGGCTGCAGGGGAACTGCTGCTCTGTGCCTGGAGCACCTCCTGCCCTCCTTCTGCACTGAACTTGGTGGTCTGTAGAGATGTTCCTCACTCTTCTCTCCCAGTTGCTGTAGTGCAGCAGCTTTTTCTCTTTCTTAAATCTGCTCTCACAGAGGCACAACCCATGTCAATTGCTGGTTTGGCTCTGGCCAGTGGTGGGTCCCTTTTGGAGACAGCTGGAACTGGATCTTATCTAACATGGGGCAGCTGCTGAGCTCTGCTCACAAAGACCACCCATGCAGCCCCCTACTTCCAAACCCTTGCCACGTAAACTCAGTACACCCCCCCTCTTCAACAGTGTGCAGAATTACGGTAACCTCATTTACAAAAAGTAAAACTGAAAGTATATACATGCCTGTGGCAAGGATTAACAGAGACAGTAGTCAGGTAATGATAAGTCTTTTCATATGAGAAGAAATTAAATTGATCGGGGCTTCTCACTTTGAAAAATAATAACAATTAAAAGATAACAAAAAATTATATACCAAAGGTTTATAAAAACACAAATAGTACAGAAAGAAGGGAATGATAATTTATTAACCATTTATTGACCATTTATTATTTCTCACAGATTAATAACAGTGATCTGTTCAAAACAAGAAACAAAATACTATTCATACATTACAAGGAAATTCCTATACAACATTACTGAGGTTAAAAGTACAGATGGGCTCCAAAAGGAAGTAAAGTGATTAATAAATCTATTAGTAACTATTAGTCAGAAACATAGTTAAAGTGTCTGGCTCAGAATTTTCCCCCAGATCTTTTATTTTGCAAGAATATGGTTGGAAAAGAATCACATTATATATGTCCTGTTCCTTGTATGGTTTACCTACTCATCCAGTATCAGCTACTGAAGAGAAAGAAGGCTGGTTTAAAAAAATGTTTTCTCTGATTCATCATAATTATTTTTAGGGTGTTTTAGACTAAAATGCACTTAGGTCAAAACTTGTCTAGTTTGATGGGTGATAAAGTTGAGCATTGTGGTGCATATAGATTTCTCATTTTAGGGTCAAAAATAGATATATCTATATGATACTATGATTCTATGACAAAAATAAATAAATAAAAAAAATATTTTCAGTCCCAATTAAATAGTAAAATAGAGATGATCTAAAATTAAATATATATATATATATAAATAAATCAACACAATTGAGGTTTAAAATCTGGAGAAAAAAAAGATGTGCCATTTATGTTTATGAACTTGTAGTAATGTAGAAAGACTGAAATATATATATATATATGTTTAGCTACATTAAAAAAAATAGAGGATGAAGATATGAAGTCACAGCATTAGAAACCGTAGCAATAGTAATAAGGTACATTTAAGTATGATGCATTTCCCCTCTTCGGTATTTTCACTATTAAGGTGTATTAGAGTTACAGTAATGTAGAATATTAGTCAAAATTCTTATTAAAAAAAACATTTCCAGGAAAAGTTAATCCTTGCTTTTTTTTTTTTTCCCCAGCTGCTCCAAGTAGCTGAAGTCTCTTGAAATCCACACAGAACATATTTCACATTAAATACTACATACAGAAGATATTGCACATTACAGTACATTTTAACAATCCAAAGTACCAGTTATAAGTGACAGGACAGTAGTGAAAATGAGACAAAAAAAGAGAGGTATAAAAAAGTTTTAATTGAAAGAGCCAGAGGTGGATTTCTCATTTTGTTTTATTCTGCTACTCCTTGCGGCTGTCTGTTTAATATGGCCCAAGGAGAACCTTTATAAAAGTGAATTTCACTAGAAAAAGAAACTCATTCTAATACTTGCATGTTCTTCTGGGACAAGTCCAGAGGAGGGCCACAAAGATGATCAAGGGGCTGGAGCACCTCTCTCTTACGAAGACAGGCTGAGAAGGTGGGGCTGTTCAGCCTGGAGAAGAAAAGGCTCCAGGGAGATCTTATGGCAGCCTTCCAGTACCTAAAGGGGGCCTGCAGGAAAGCTGGGGAGGAACTCCTTTGTCAGGGGTTGTACTGATAAGACAAGGAGTAATGGCTTTAAACTAACAGAGAGGAAGTTTTGATTAGATATCGGGAAGAAATTCTTTACTTAGAGGGTGATGAGGCACTGCAACAGGTTGCCCAGAGAAACTGAGGATGCCCCATCCCTGGAAGCGTTCAAGGCCAGGTTGGATGAGACTTTGAGCAACCTGGTCTAGTGAAAGGTGTGCCTGCCCATTCAGGGGGCTTGGAATTAGATGATCTTTAAGGATCTTTCCAATCTAATCCATTCTATGATTCTAAGTTTCAATATTATTATTTTTTTTAATTAGTATTTTATTTTTTGTATTAAGTAACCCCATCTTAGAAACTAACTTTTTCTTTGGTGCGTAGCTTTGTGAGAAACTGTCTAGCACTTGTCCTGCTCCTGCAGGCTGATATTAGCAAGATGTCAAGGGTATAAACATATGTAGCTAAAATTACGTAATAATCTTAATCTTGAAAAGCAATGCAACTAGTGTTTCTCCAGCTGGACTTCATTTTGCTGGTATTCTGTTGGCAGCAAGATCACATGGGATGGAAAAATGAAAGCAAACTGCAAGCTATTTTATAGTCAAAGAAAATGTCTGCTTTCAAAATTAACATAAAATAAAGACGTCTTCTGAGGAGTCTTTAGTCACATGGATGGGAGACACCCCCTCTTCCACATGTTAACATAATGAGCTGCATGCTTTCTGGATCAATGAAATGAAGAAAATTAATATACTCAACATTTTTTTCCTATGAGAAACTAACTTATTTCACTTCATAATACATTAAAAAAAAAAAAAAAAGGTGGGGGAGAGAAAGAGAGAAAAGGGAATGCACAAACTTTGTTTGGATGCATGCTTTTCCATAGCCACATTCATGTTTTATTTTAAACTGTTCTTTACAAATAGAAGTATTAGCTTAGATTAATTTCTAATGCATCTATCTCTTTCCTATCATATACTCTCTTGCCTAAGTTTTGCCTAAAGTTCTCCAGAAAGCAAAGCTTCTGTTCTGTAGTAGCTGCTACATTCTCTTGCAAATGAACAAGACAATGTCGATATCTCAATATTTTCACCTAAATTTCATTTCTGTATAAAGCTAATCACAGATGTAGTTTATCCTCTTGTCTCAGAAATAGATTTAAAACAGTCTCATTCATGGTTTTATCCAAGTTGTAAGTAACAACCAGATAAAAGCTAAGGTTAAGACAGTATTGTGAACTACTGAAACCAAGCTAACAGAATAACAGAGAGAAATGAATATGTAGATATAGAAGTGCAAGACAATTTAATCTTCAGACATTCTTATAAGAAACATTTGAATAGAGCTGTGAAAGGGTTTCATCCTTGGATTTAACATTATTTAGAGTACTGCAGAATCAAATATAGGTAAAAATTGAAACTGTAAAAACAAATAAGATCATGCCAATTTGAACCAAGTCAAAAATCAGGCACCCAAAAGGAATTTTTATCTTTAATCTGGTATTCACTTTTTCCTTGTTTGGTACTACTGTAAGACCTACGTTTTACATGTGCATAAATATTCACTGAAATTCAGAAGCTGCAGAAATTCAGAAGGACTTCATCTTGCATAACCTTTTTCATTTATACTTGAAATAGATTAATATTTCCAGTGTACATTGCCACATTGGGTCAAAGTATGCTGAATCTTGAGATAAAAGGAGTCTAGAATTTGATTCCAGAATAGTTAGTTTATTGGCAAAGTGATACATAGACTCAAGTAACATCCATAGGTTTCCTGACTCTGTTTCCTGACTTTCACATTGTCCAAACTACAGTTAGTGAAATACTATGGAGTTATAATGAAGGTTGTTCAAGTACAGTTATACTGTGTCAGTCTAAGCTAAAGACTAAGCATGGTTTAAGCAAATTCTTCTTTACCTTTTTTAAGGTTGGGAATGTTTACATAAGCAGCTAGCACACTTCCTTTAAATGACTTCTCTATTACTTCTTTGGTCATGAATATGTTCTTTCCTTCCTAAGATCTACTAACTAAATCCCTTTGATTGTCTGATATGAAAACAGAGATATTTTTGACAGAAAGGTGAAGGTTTTAGCATTAAGTACATAGATATGTTCATCAATAGATATTAGCTCACTTCTTCAGGGAATAAATACATTTTAATGCAATGGCATCCTGTACAGTTACTATTTAGACTATAGAATCTGTGGACTAACACTTTTCAAACACCAGCTAAATAGGGTGATGTTTTTTCATAGTTCGACTTCCAGATTTTCCAATTTTTTTTTTTAAAATAGGTATTAATGTCTTTATTTTTTATTATTATTATTATTATTATTTTTAATCCCATAGTGAATGGGGAAGGTATACCCATAATGAACCACATAATGCTGTGTTTTTACTAGATGGAACTTCTGGATGTTACTGGATGAAATACTACTGTAAATTTCCCTGCAATGGCAGCAAGTACTTACCACAAAGATAATTCTCAGACTTTCCTTCTCAGAATACTTTGAGAAGCATTTATCTCTGATATTATCTCAGGCAATTATGATTTCCAGGATCTTAACTTTCTACAAGACAAGCAGATGTGAGGAAAAAACAAACAAACGAAACAAAACAACCAACCACCAAAAAAAAAAAAAAAACCAACAGCAAATGGACATTGTTAATGCATCACACTATTGAAAGTAATGCTTAGCTCATTTGAGATGATATAGGCAAGGAAAGGATTGTATGTGACCTTCTTGTTGAAAAATATTTACTCATATTCTCAGACACACTGGAGTCTTCTATTTAGTCATAACTGGTACCACAACAGTATTCTGTTATCCAGAAAGGGCTAAACTTCTAATCAAATCTTTTCTGACATTAGGGTATTAACTTTGTGTCATGTGCCTGTGTGTTAAGTGTTAATGAGTTCTTCAATGTCAATTAAATTACAACTTTAGTACAATTCAACTGAAAGTTCAGTCAACCATGGATCATATATGATAGACAAGGTATTATTATTACTAGCATTCTTTGATCTAGAAAGGCCTGTTTAGACCTTCAAGTATGTCAGGTAGTTTTCTCTCTTTCTAATGCATCAAAATTCCTAATGAAACACATTTTGTTCCTACTCTTACAATGGGATAAAATATTCACCTCTTGAAGTACTACCTTTACAGGAAATTATATATTACACTGAACCACTTGCTACTTGGTTTCAACTTGCTATTTTTTTCCGAAGCCTACAGGAGATTAATCACCAAACCATAAGTGTTGTAATTTCTTCCATAGGAGCAAACCCAGCAATGTGTATAAGATCAATTTAATATAAACATACATAATTCATCACGCATTTGTGTTTATCTTCACAGAAACTAGTATTCACAAAAGTGGTTGTCATAGCAATTAATTGTCAGCATTTATATGCAGAGGTGAACCAGGGCTGGCATCTAAGAATCAAATCAGAATTCTACATCACATTCTTGAGGAACTAATTGTAGGGTTTCAGTTTAATTAAAGTCAGTGCACTGGGTCTTTGTATTTATGACTGCAGTGTCCAAGTAACAGCATCCATTAGTGCGTGGACAAGCTAGGTTTTTGATGAGTAACTGACAGAGATTATTTGGTCAATATACTTTCATTGAATTAGGAGAGAATCAATTTATATTTACTGAGTTGTGTTTTTTAGTGTTTCATACAATATTGCAAGAATTTGATTTTTTTAGATATCATTTTATCTCATTATCAGTGGAATGCAATCTTCCACAATTTTGCTTACTTAATTAATTAACATGCTCAACTCTTCCTGAAGGTATTTAAATAAATCTCTAATTTTAAGAATGTTGATGGCTCGGCTTCCTTCAAGACCTTTATGAGCTTGGCAATATTAGCTTAAAACATGTGTAATTCCAGACATTATGCTGTGATGGATTCAAATACCCAGAACAAGAGCGGTGTTTTGAGGTTATGATTTCACTCTACTGGGGAAAAAAATAAAAATAAATAAAAATAAAAAAATAAAAATGTATATATAGATTTCAGTGTCAATATGCTTTTATGGTTTTTTTTTGTTGTTCATTTGGTTGGTTGGTTGGTTGGTTTTTGGTCTGTTTTTGACATTTACCTTGGTATCTGCCAATAAAGAGACCTCACAAAGAGTTTAGATATGTGTCTTCCATAAAATTTAATTAGATTGACCAGAAATATTGAAGTTTATATTTAATTTTTAATAAAATACAAAATCTGAAGACTGAATTTAGATGGTCTTTGAAAAGGACAGATTCTTATTTCCTTCTTATTTCCTTACCTAAAAAAAAGCAAGCAAGAAAAAATAATCTTTCTAAAGATGTTATTATTTTATTATATTTCTTGTAAAACCTTAGAATTGAAGATTTAGTAGTGGCTTCATTGTTTCATGTAGACTTGAACATTGATCACATGAGATGTGTAAAATACCTTTATTTTTTTTACCTCAGTCTAGTACACAGCATTGTCTCAGCTTGTCAGAACAGGTACGAGTTTGTCACTATCATAAGCATACTACATCTTCTCTCAAACTATGTAGTTCCCTGCAAAGTCGCATGCTTAAAATATGTGGGAGAGATCTCACTTATGGAAGATGAATGTACATTATCTTTGACATACATTGGCAAAATCCTGTAACTCGTTTTGTTATTTCTGTTGGTGCTATCATTCATTAGGAAAAAACACCAAGCTGCAAAACACTGTAAATAGGGAAATTACATTGAAGCTAACTGGTGTCTTCAGGAAAGGTAGATTTATGCATGCTGTCTGTCTCTGCTGTCTGCCCATACAGGAAACAAATTCTTCATAACATACTTTAAAATCCTCAGAAACTAGAAGTGATGTATACAGACCACAAACCATCCACTGTAAAATAAAAAGATTATAGCATTTTAGTGCTATGTTTATTATTAATACTTTTATTTATTTATTTATTTATTTATTTATTGCCCCCTAAATGTTTAGAACTGGCAGGGAAATCTCACCAGGTTAGCATGAAGTCTATGTCTCCTGGTGACTGGAATTATGAGACTGAAGAAGTCTTTTTTTTTTTTTTTTTTTTTTCTAATTCTAGGCAGCAGGAATACCTAGTGTATAGATAAGCCTGACTGGGAATGAAAGTAAGGAAGTGCATATAACTGTTAATTGTTCTGTGCTTAATTAACTGTTAATTGTTCTGTGTTTCCCTGCTCATAGTCCGCTGATTCTTGCCGGGTATGATTGGAGGAATTCTCTTCATGGGAGTGTTTAAATAGTCCTATAACTAGCAAAAAATACAATCTCACAAAGTGATTTAGTAAAATTGAAATAAATAAAATACGTTACTGGTACAAATAATTTACTTTTTTTATGATGCTTGCCTAGACTATCCCTTTTTATCTCCCATGTTGGTATTCCTTTATTGATATAGAAGATAGGGGAATAAGGAGAGGAGTTTCAGCAGTCTTTTAAACTTTAAGGAGGAGTAATTATACAACTTTCTTCTTCTTTGTGGCATAATAGTTCAAGAAGAGCTGATACCAACATCCTGAGCTGATAAAGCAAAACAAATGCTTTCCAGATAAGCACATTTTTCTAAGAATTAGCCTATGTCTGTCTTAAATATTCACAGTTCTTTTCAGTACCCTAAACTCTGTAATTGGATCAATTATGAAGAAAGAGATGGAAAAGGTTATTTCATTTTCACTAGAATGATTCATCAGTATCCTATTATCAAGGAGCACAGTGCTGTCCCAAGGTAAAAGCATCTGACAGGACAATACTTATGCTCTGCCTGCACTCTGGAGGATATGTGTCCTCTTTGAATATATTTTCTTCACCAGCTGCCAAGTAAATCTAACTCATGGAATGTGATCCCCCTTGGTTGTTATAGTCTTGATTTTTTCCACGGGGTTAGGAGGGAAAAATAAATAAATAAGTAAATAAATAAATAAATAAATAAATGGTGCGGGGAAGAGTTAAGAGGATTCCTAGAACAAAAATCAATATATTCATGCTAGACTTGAAGTCAAGCTTCCTCGGATGACATGCTAATAAAAGCCACAGTAACATTAGTGCCCAATTATGATTAAATTAACCTCTTCAATAAGCGTTCAAATGTCTTTGTATAGATTAAAAGTAATTCAATGCTGTAGTACAAATGAATTGCAGTATTGTTTTGCACATCTGTTCGAGGTAATTTCAACATATTTAATCACTTAGAATGTTTTTTTTTTTTTTATTCTTTTCAAAAAATAATGATACCTAATTACTAATTACCTAATAATATTCAGTTTTTACTTGGCCAACTCCTCACTACACATTCATAAGAAAAATTTTATACCTCCTCATATGTATAAATGCATTTTAATCCCGAAGTATTTTATTGTTTCAACAGGAAGAATATCTAAGGATATACATATATATCCTTATATACATTCTCTCTGCAACTACTTGAAAGGTGGTTGCACTGCGGAGGGTGTCAGTCATTTTTTTGGGGGTGACAAGTGATAAGATGATAAGTGGAGTTCTAGGAAGAATTTGTTCATGGAAAATGTTGCCCTGAGAAGTGGTGAAACTCTGATCCCTGCAGATATTCAAAAGATGTGTGGACGTGGCACTAAGCGACATGATTTTGGGATCTATATAATTCTATGATTCTGTGATATACCTTATGTTCAATCTGTTTTTACACTCAGTAAACACCAGCTAAATAATTTTTGTGGTTAAGCGGGTTTTTGTTTCCTGCTCTAGGCTTCTAGCTTGACCTTGGTTGATTTAGCCTCTCTTTACTTCAACTCCAGTCTGTGAAGTATACAGTATTTCTTTTTACAGTCTAAACTTTTCAATGCAATGACATTCATTCATTGTGTATAGTACATCTAAGAACATGGAGGTTCCTGGTCTCAGATATGTAATCTGAATGCTGACATATGGCAGCAACTTTTATTTAATTATCACCCACAACACTAAATTTTTACCAGTAAATGTTATATATATATGATGATGGGAACAGAAATTACATTTGAGTTCAGAATAAGTATTGGTTGCATTGGGTAAATCTTTCATTTCTATGAAAATGCTAGTGAACCACTGGAAATAGTAGAAGACCTCAAATAAGTAACTTATTTTTTCTTGAAATCTGCAAATGATGAGAATAAATGAATTTACTCTTCTAATGGGAATACTCTTTAGTAAGTGCATGATTACTAGAATGCAATATGTGATTGTGTTAACATGATTACACCACTAAGAATCCCAGCAGGGCCTCTAGAAATATTATTAGGGATGCCAGTAGAAAGGAGTGTATGGATTAAAAGGTTCTAAACTAATCACACACTTATTAGTAATGGCCAAATTCCTGCTAACTCCCATATGAGGGAGAAAACAAACCAAAACTAATTACTAGTTGTGCACATGGGGGAAGGTGTCTGTACTAGAAGAAATAGCATAAAATAGCTCTCTTGGCTATAATTATTTTTTCCATTATGTCTTTTTGAATTATTACAGAAAAAAAAAAAAAAAGTATTAGTAGCATAATAATATGAGGTGCTGATGGGCTATATCAACATAAAAATGATTATCAAGATAGCAGCTGTAGAATATGCTACCTTGTGAAATAATCCTTACAGTTAGTAGAAATAGATTTATTTAATCCATTTAACAGTACACATAAGTGTAGCTCTGACTTGAAAATAAGTAGATTCCTCATCAGAAAGAGTCTGATTTCATAGTTCTGCTTATTTAGTTAAAAAAAAATAAAAGTTAGGATTTTTTCTTTCAGAATATGAAAAATATTTACTCTCCCACAGAAATAAATGTTAAAGGGAAAAGTCTCTTCTGCAGAGGTTTTGCTGGTAATTTTTTGTATGGTCATGCAGCTTTCATATTTACACAGAATTTTTAAAGCAGAGTTTAAGCTTATTTTTCATCAAAATAAAGATAGTGTGGTATAGATTACTTAATAAAATCTTTTAATTTAAGTTTTCAGGAAGACTAGCTTAAAAACTTAGACATGTCTAAAATAAGTTGTTGTTTCTTTTATTCCGTGTTACATATGTTTGATATTGGATAATTATGGAAGTCTAAAGCCAAATTCTGAAATCATGCTCTACAATTTATAGATATAGTCTGATAACTTCTGTGATAAGGGTGGATCAGTGGAAGAACTGCACCACAGCAATTTTAATATATAAGATTTAAAACTGCATATTGCTGTAAGGAAATGCATAAAAATGCTTAAAAACAAACAAACAACAACAACAAAAAAACACACAAGAGCTGTATTTTCTTCTCAAAAAACTCATTATATCATGTTCCAACTTTAACACCTGCAATTACCCAAGAATAAAATCTCTGCTCCAGTAGTACTCAGTAGGGTATCTGTTAGAATTTCTCTTTAGGTAACATAACAAAGACAAGGTATTAAGACATTTTAGCTAGTTGCCTTATTTTAGCTAATTAATTTAGTCTACAACTTTTTGGGGATTTGGTGCAGCCATAAATAGTCTTTTGAAGATACTTATTAAAATAAGAAGACAGTCACATGAAGCTCTCTGTCTCAGGTCAACATAAAGCCTTTGATCTCTGTCAATATTCAACACTGAAATTTAGATAATTAACTAAAGAAAAAATAAGTATGTTAAATAATAATTAAAATATATGCCTCCTCTCTTGTATGCCATTAACTGGATTGATTTTAAGCAAATATTTCTAAATTTCAGAAAAGAAAGGACAAGCATGAAATATGTAATTTGGGAAAGCAAAAATGATTTAAAAAAGAAGTAAACTATATTAAAAATATTTTTATACATACAAATAAACCCCAAAGATTTTATCTGAATGATCTATTTTGTTTCCATATTTCTTTTCCAATAATGAAATATGCAATACAGATATTAATCAAGAAAATAATGCCACATGACTTTTTGTTGGGTATTTAAAATGGATCCTTTTTTTCAATTAGAATGCAGAAAAAAATAATATTGCATATATAAACACTAGAATAAAGACTATATATTCATTGTTGAAGCAAGACAGGAGTGCTTTTCTCTTTCCAAGCACACCAGTCTATACTGGCATGATGGTCTATACTGGTCTATACTGGATGATGATTTTGCTTTCATGTTTATCTCCTTTCTTTTATACTTCCTTTTAGACTTCCTTTTTTAGCCTTTCAAAATCCTTGCTTTAAAATAAATAAATAATTTAATTAAAAAGTATTAGAAAAAAGATAGAATCCTGACTGATTACCAGATAACTTAATTTTAAGTTAACAGATTTAACTTAACAGATTTTTGGGGCAGCACCATAACTGCAGAATTCAGTCAATGTTTCTCTCTCATATACCATCTCTGTAAAGGAAGAAGAACTAGTCTGTGTTTAAAAAAAGCTATACATGTTAACATGAGAAAAACAATCATGTACGGTATTCTTCAGCATTGGGTTAATTTTAATTGACTTGCTTCAAAATACATAGACATCAACTTACAAAATGAACTGCTTACCACTAGAGAGTTATTTCAAGTTTTTTTTTTTTCTAACAAACATTAAAAAAAATAAAAAATAATAACTCTAAGATGTATAAAGCAGCTTTGTCCAATACATTAAGGATGCTTAAAGATACATGCAATGTAATGTTACCATAAGCAGCACAGCAAAATAGCTACAATAAGAAATTGGTGAGAACAGGCTGTAAGACAAACCCAAAGCAACAGCTGAAACAATAACTAAAAGTAATATTAAATTGAATTGTTCCAACCCAAGATGCATTGTCCCATACTGATTACCTAAAGCTTCTCCAGTTGAGAACAATATGTTGAACATGCATCTGACAGAGGACCACACTGGTAAAATGTTACTTCACAGTTAGGTGATCATAAGCTGCCAAGTAATTTGTAGAAATAGCCAGGTGTGAGCCAGGTGTGAGCCAGAATAGCCGGGAGTGAGAGACAAAATGATCTTGCCCTAAGGGTTGCCAGAAAGGCGGAAGAGCAATACAGGCAAAGCAATATACATTGGGACAAAAAAACATTTTCAGTATTTTAGTTGCTTAATGTCCAGAAATTCTGTCATTGCACAGTGACTTGAAAACAAATGTCCTGCAATAGTGAAAAGGACCAAGGAAGATGTTCTGCCAAGTTTGTACCCCCACTCCCACACCCCTTCCTTTCTCCCCTCCCCTTTTATTTCTGACCATTTAGGTGAAGGACGTGTATAGCTGTCTTAGTTTCTGAGATAACTGACAGACCTGTCCACAACTACCACACACAGACAGAGAGGTAGCTAGAGGGCATCTCAGAGTCAACCCTTCACTGGGTCCATTGTTTGTAAAAACAACAAGAAAAGCAAACATTATGAGAATGGTACAGCCAAGCTACACAGATTAGACATGATTAGTGAACTTAATATGCAAAAAAAACCCTACACCATTAAATAATAAAATTGTCGTTTATACAAAAGAAAATAATGATGAAGATATGGATGAGTAACAGATACACTATATGATTGAATATATGTAATTGTATATGAAGTAGTTATAAGCATCTTCTCAATCTACCAAAGTTTTAAATTTAGTATTTTTTCATTCTTTCAAGCTTATCCAAACATTAAAATTGCCCCTAAAGTGTTTATTTTAATAATTTGTTTGTAAATATTTTTCTAGAAGATATGAAGAAACTGTCTTTAGTTGTATTATGTCTGTATTATGTTCACATAAGCTAATAAAACCACTATCAGTGTCCACGAAGAGAACAACAAACAAAGAGCTCTTTACTTATGTTATATGTTTGTGTTATGTTATGATGTTTTTAACAGACATAATAAGCCAAAATATGCTAAATTGAATGTAATGTCAAAAATAGTTAAAATCAAACCAATATTCAGGTCTTCTGAAAATAACATTACTGTGATACATATGAAATTTTGCAGCAAGAAAAAGAAAGAGTGTAGCTGTTTTAACAATAAAACTATTCCGTCTAAACTAAGTATTCCAAAATATTCCAAGATTCCATACCATTGGAACTTGTAAGGTAAACTCAGAAAAATAAGTAGCATGTCCAAAATGAGTCCCAACAAAAAATAACCTCACCTCTGGGTAGTATATCAGGATTTGTTAAAAAAGAACTTTCAAAAGATGGAGTTGGGGGGTAGGGGGAGCGTGGGGGAGGGGGCGAGAGAGGCAGGGAGGAGAGCAGCTGCTATTCTTTTTCTGTCTTTCCGCTTTGTTTGCTTGTTTCTAAGATACTTAATACATTTAATGCTTCTAATCTGTCTCCCTTGAGTGCTGTATGTATAGCTAAAACCATAAAGTGGTCCTTAAACACTTACATGTATCCTAACCCTTGTCCAACCCAGGCAATCTATTTTCAGTAGTGGTCGTCTGGTTCTTAGGGCTGAGCATCTCTGCATGCCATGATAAGACTCTGTGAGTCAGTGTTCTGAATGATCACTATCTATATCATTTTCTTGAGGTAAACATATTAATAAAAACAATATATGCCCTGGTCTTGCTAAATCTCCAGGAGGTGCTGGTTCCACACTAAGTTCAGAGGGTTTTTTCAATCCAAGCGCACTTCAATTTCTCATGACAGAAGTAACGTCGCCCTATCCCACAAGACTTCTACCTGACTTGAGGTGCAGCAAGTAGCCTAAGATTAAAAAACCACCGGACTTCTTTTCCATAGCTCAACTGATTGTCTTATTTAATGAAGTTTAATATAAAACAGTATACAGCAGATGAAGAGCAAATATGTGTTATCAGTCACAGTTACCTAGAACTTCTCCTGGCCTGACAGGCAAGAGAAACTTGAAACAACTTGTGCTAATCCTGACTGACACTCAAAGTAAGATATTTTCTTCTAGTTCTCCTAATGCACTCAGTCCTGTGACACGCCTACTGTACCTGACAGAAGATAGTTACTCATACATTGCACTGCCATTCTCTACCTACTTTCTCATTTAAACCTAGTTAGTCAATGAAGTTGGAGAAAGGATATCCAACCAAAGGGTACACAAAGCTGTATCTCCCACATGCCAGTAATATCCCAAAATCCTGCTTTCAGCACTTGCTATCTTGCTATTACTGGCTCTTAGTAACTTTTTACTCACTGAATCACAGAATGAGTGAAGTTGGAAGGTACTTCTGGAAGTCAGCTGTTCTAAACACTTCCTCAGGCAGGATCATCTAGAGCAGGTTGTCCAGGACCTTAGCCAGAGAACTTTTGAATATCTCCAGGGATGGATATTCCACAACCTTTCCGGATATCCTGTTCCAACCATGCTGATCATCTTGTACACTGTTCTATATGTCTTAAACACGATATATATGTGTACAGGTTTTGGCTGGAATGAGGTTAATTATTTAATAGCAACTTGTATGTAGCCATGTTTTGGATATGTGACCAAAATGGTGTTGGTAGCACACTCATGTTTAAGCTATTGCTGAGCAGTGCTTGCACAGTACCAAGGCATTTTCTGTTTCACACACTCCCCCACCAGTGAGAAGGCTGGGTGTGCACAAGAAATTTGGAGAGGACACAGCCAGTTCAGCTTACTCCGACTGACCAAAAGTTTATCCCATACTGTGATTTGTAATGCTCAGCAATAAAAGCTGAAGGAAGAGGGGGACGTTCAGAGTGATGTCTTCTCAAGAAACCATTCTGTGTGATGGAGCCCTGCTTTCCTGGAAGTGGCTGAACATCTGCCTGCTAATGGAAAGTAATTAATGAACTTGTTGTTTTATTTTGCTTACACACACAGCTTCTGCTTTACCTATTGAACTGTCTCTAGGAAGAAATTCTTCACTATGAGGGTGGTGAGGCACTGGAACAGGTTTTCCAGAGAAGCTGTAGATGCCTCATCCCTGGAAGTATTCAAGGCCAAGTTGGATGGAACTTTGAGCAACCTGGTCTAGTTAGTGGGTGGCATCCATGCTCAGGGGAATTGGAACTAGATGAACTTTAAGGTCCCTTACAACACAAACCATTACATGATTCTCTGATTTCAACCCACAAGTTTTCTCACTTTTACATTTCTGATTCTCTCCTGCATCCTACTTGGGGGGAGGGGGGAAGAGGCGGGGGGGGGGAGGGAGTAAGGGATCAGCTATGTGGAGTTCAGATGCTTACTAGGATTAAACCACAAAACAGGCAGCCCAAAACAGATCCCGTGCTGATTGACACCATTTAAAAATAATATGTAATCCTTACTTTCTTCTTCTAAGTAATAAAAATATATATAATTGATTAAAAAGTTGGTTTTTTTTCTGACTTTTCTTAAAATACAACATAAAAACAAATATAATTTACTGTCAGGTTATGAAAAATTTATTTCAAGGTCTCTGCACCCTTTCCAAAGTGAATTGTATTATCACACATTAAAAAGGAATATTTAGGAGATACTTATGCCTGACGTTGTCCAGCTACAGAGATATGAGATGATGACTAGCAAGCATATTCTTACAAAATACATATTTAACAGCTGTACATAACATTACCTGGAAGTATTGCAGACAATTTTTCAGTAAGTTTACTTTTGGTGTCTTTGATTAGTGCAAACATCCATAAAATCATAGAATCACAGAATCACAGAATGGTTGAAGTTGGAGGGGACCTCTGGAGGCCATCTGGTCCAAGCCTCCCTGCTCTAGCTTGGCCACAGATTTGACCAGGGCCATGTCCATGCAGCTTTTGAATATCTCCAAGGAGGGAGACTTCACAATCTTTCCAGGCAACCTGTGCAACTGTTCCATCACCCACAGTAAAGAAATGCTTCCTGATGCTTAGACAGACCTCCTGTATTCCACTTTGTGCCCATTGCCTCTTGTCCTGACACTGGGCACCACTGAAAAGAACCTGGCTCCATTTCTTCAGGTATTTACATACACTGATGAGATCCTTCCTGAGCCTTCTCTTCTTCAGGCTAAACAGTTTTTGCTCTCACAACCCTTCCCCATTGGAGAGAGGTGCTCCATCCCCTTCATCATCTTGGTAGCCTTCTGTTGGGATCTTTCCAGTATGATCATGTCTTTTGTACTGGAGGGAGAGAGGGGATGGGGGCATGCAGGGTGGGGGTGGGGTGGGGAGTGCAGAACTGGACACAGTACTCCAGGTCCAGACTCACAAATGCTGAGTAAAGGGCAAGGATCATCTTCCTTGAATTGATGATAGTAATTTGCCTATTGCAGCCAAGAATACTCTGTGCAAGGGCACATTATTGACTCATGTTCAACTTGGTGACCAGCAGGACCCCTAGGTCCTTTTCTGCAAAGCTACTTTCCACCTGGATGGTCCCCAGTGTGTACTGGTGCCTGACGTTGCTTCTCCCCATGTGCAGGCTTTTGCACTTCTTGCTGAACTTCATGAGAGCCTACCTCTCCAGTCTGTCGAGGTCCCTCTTCACAATCCCCAGGTGAGTCAGCCACTCCCTCAGTTTTGTGTCATTTGTGAATTTACTGAGGGTGCACTCTACTCCATTGTCATCATTAATGAACATGTTAAACAAGACTGGACCCAGTAGTGACCCCTGGAGTACTTCACTCATTATTGACCTTGAACTAGACTTTTCACCACTGACCACTACACTCTGGGCCTAGCTATTCAGCAAGTTTTCAATCTACCTCACTGTTTGTTCATCCAGACCATATTTCACCAGTTTCTTTATGAGGGTCTTATGGGGGACAGTGTCAAAGGAGTTACTAAAGTCCAGAAAGAAAATATCCACTGCTCCCCCATCATCCACCTGGTCATCTCATTATGGAAGCTTATGAAGTTGGTCAAACATGACTTCCCCTTGGTGAATCTATGCTGACTACTACTGATGATTTTCTTCTCCTTCATGTGCCTGGAAATTGTTTCCAGGATTAGCAGTTCCATCACCTTCCCAGTGATTGAGGTGAAGCTGACCAATCTGTAGTTCCCTGGGTTCTTCTTCTTGCCCCTCTTGAGGATAGAAGTGGCATTTGATTTCCCCTAGTCTTTGTGTGCTTTTCCCAACTGCCAAAATAGAGAAAACATTACTGAGAGGGGTGTCACAATCACATCTGCCAGCTCCCTCAGCATTCATGGGTGCATCCCATCAGGAAGCATGGACTTATGAATGTCCAGTTTGCTTAAATATTCCCCAACTTGTTGATCTTCTTGGTAAAAAACTTGCTGGTTTATTCATAAGAATGCAAAATAAAATATTTCTTGAATAAATATATATATTTCTTAAGGGTTTCATGCAGAAAAGTTTTGATTGTAATATGTGGCTACATAGAAATGTTGTAAAAGTCATATAGTTTCTGACCTTCAAAGGCTTTTCATTTAAGCGTAAACTGATGTCAGCACATAGTTCTGAATTTACTCCTGTAAGAGTTACATGATTACTCTTAAATAAATTAAACACGGATTTGTCCCTCCTGAACACCTTTTAAAAATGCTTTTCCCTGGAATTGATTAATTGCATACTTTTAAAGGAATGTAATGACTGGGAATATAATTGACTCAGAAAGCATACTGTAAAACACAATACCAGCTCTTTGTGAAATCTCACCTCTTGAGATTTCATTCAGTGATAAAGACACTAATGAAGACATTAATGAAGACATTAGTGGTCTTTGTTTTGTTTTGTTTTGTTTTACATAATGCCTCTTTTTCTAACAGCCTTTCTGTATCTGGGTTTCCTATAGGATTGAGGTTGTAAACCGTTAAATACTGAGAGCTTTTGTAAAATAAAACAGTGTCTTGAAGCAGTTTGAAGAAGAGTTTCAAAATTTCATCAGATAACACTTCTGTAGAAAACAAGCTGTTAAGCAATAAAGAACTATTCATTCCATCCAAGCAGAAAACTGCAAGAGAGAGATCATGTCAAACATACAATATAACTCTCAAATTCAACCACTTTTATTTTTTTGTTTCTTCTATTAAAGCCAATAGAGAATATGCCGAATTGCAAAGTGAAGAGCACTGATATATTGGAAAATAGTCGTTTTCTTCCCAACCTCGTTGTCTTTCAAGTGCTATGGATAATAATTTTTTTTTTTTTCTGACCCATCCTTCAATTAGAACTGATAAGAGAACATCTATTACCTTACTCATATTGAACACAGTGTTCATTAGCAAACATTAAGCTGAACCAGCTGGAAGGTAGCGGGGCGCCTCAGGTCCAGGCTGGACTGTCAGGCAGGCAGGGGGTGGATGCTGGTATGCCCGGGGGGACTTGTGAATGTGTTAAGCCTGAGGGATGAATGTGTGAGCGTGTATGTGTGTGCAGCTGTGGCGGTTTTACTCAGCTGTGAAGCTGAGTTCCACTGCAACTGCTCTCTCACTCCTTCTCCTCAAATGGAAAGGGGGAGAAAATAAGACGAAAAGGGCTCAAGAGTAGACATAAGGACAAGTAGATCAGTCAACAGTTACAGTCACAGGCAAAACAGACTCAGCATAGGGAGATTAATATAATTAATTACCTATTACTAACAAGCTAGAGAGGTGAGAAACTAAAACAAACTAATAACACCTTCCCCTCATCCACCCTCTTTTGTCCTCTCTCCTGAGCAGCACAGGGAAATGGGGAATAGGGGTTGCGGTCAGTCCCTAACACTTAATCTCCACTGCTCCTTCATGGTCACTCTCTGTCCCTGCTCCAACCTGGGATCCCTCCCACGGGATGCCGTCCTTCCCGAACCAATCCTGCATGGGCTTCCCACAGGCAGCAGCTCTTCAAGAACTGCTCCAACAGGAGTCTATACCATGGGGTCCATCCGTCAGGAGCAAACTGCTCCAGCATGGGTCCCCCAAGGGTGGCAGCTCCTAACAGATCATCTGCTCCACTGTGGGTTCTTCCACAGGCTGCATCATGGAGATCTGCTCCGCGGTGGCACCCATGGGCTGCAGTGGGACAAACTGCTCCACAGTGGACCTCTCCACAGGCCGCCAGGGAGCTTCTGCTCTTGTGCCTGGAGCACCTCCTGCCCTCCTTCCTCACTGACCTTGGTGCCTGCAGGGATATTTCTCAGTCCTCATTCTACTAGCTGCTGTGGTGCAGCATTTTTTTTCCTTTTCTTAAATCTGATCTAACAGAGAGACAAACAACATGGCTCACTGCCATGGCTCTGGCCAGCAGCAGGCCCCTTCAGATCTGGCTGAAACTGGCTCTTATCTAGAACAGGGCATCTTCATCATAGAATCATAGAATCATTAAGGTTGGAAAAGGTCTCTGAGATCATCTGGTCCAACCATCCCCCTACCACTAATGTCATCCACTAAACCATGTCCCTAAGCACCATGTCCAATCTTTCCTTGAACACCCCCAGGGACAGTGATTCCACCACTTCCCTGGACAACCTGTTCCAATGCCTGACTACTCTTTCTGAGAAGAAATGTCTCCTAATTTCCAACCTAAACCTCCCCTGGCTCAACTTCAAGCCATTCGTTCTAGTCCTATCACTAGTTATCTGCAAGAAGAGGCCAACACCCAGCCCCCCACACCTTCATTTCAGGTAGTTGTAGAGAGCAATAAGGTCTCCCCTGAGCCTTCTCTTCTGCAGACTAAACAACCCCAGTTCCCTCAGCTGCTCCTCATAGGACCTGTGTTCCAGACCCTTCATCAGCTTTGTAGCCCTTCTCTGGACATGTTCCAGGGCCTCAATGTCTTTCTTGTACTGAGTGGTCCAAAACTGAACACAGTCCTCGAAGTGCGGCCTGACCAGAGCAGAGTACAGCGGAATGATCACCTCCCTGGTCGTGGTGGCTATACTATTCCTGATACAAACCAGGATGCCATTGGTCTTCTTGGCCACCTGGGCACACTGCCGGCTCATGTTGATGAGCATCGACCAACACCCCCAGGCCCTTTTCCTCTGCACAGCTTTTGAGCCACTCTCCCGCAAGCCTGTAACATTGCATGGGGTTGTTGTGGCCAAAGTGCAGGACACACCATGTAGCCATGTTAAATCTCATCCCATTTGCCTCTGTTCATCCACCTATCCTGTCTAGGTCCCTCTGCAGGGTCTTCCTGCCCTCCAGCAGATTGACACTTCCCCCAAACTTGGTGTCACCTGCAAACTTACTTAATTCCCTCATCCAAATCAACAATAAAGACATTAAAGAGGATGAGCACATCCTCCCCTAACCCTGGGGAACACCAGTCACCAGCTGGATTTCACCCTGTTCACCACTACTTTCTGGGCCCAGCCATCCAGCCAATTTTTAACCCAGCAAAGAGTGTACCTGTTCAAGCTGTGGGCTGCCAGTTTCTCCAGGAGAATACTATGGGAGACTGTGTCAAAGTCCTTGCTGAAGTCTAGGTAGACTACATAAACAGCCTTTCCCTCATACACCAGGTGGGTCACCTGGTCAAAGAAGGATATGAGGTCAGTCAGGCAGGACTTGCGTTTCATGAACCTGTGCTGACTGGGCCTGATCCTTCTGGACTCTTCTCACAGAGGCCATCCCTGCAGCTGCCTTCTACCTAAACTTTGCCATAGAAACCTAATACAGCAGTGAACTTCAAGCTGGACTAGCTGGTGAGTAGTGGGGTCCCTGAATCCAGACTGGGGTATCAGGCAGGCAGGGGGTCTGTGCAGGTACACCCGAGAGGACTTGTTAATGTGGTGTATATGAGGGATATGTGTGTGTATGTGTGTTTGTGTGTGTGTGTGTGTGTGCGTGTTTGTGTGTGTGTGTGTGTGTGTGTGTGCATACAGAGAACTTCAAGCTGGACTAGCAGATGGGTAGGTAATCTATGAAGGGCGTAAGAGGGCCCAGGATCTGGGCAGGGGTCCTGGGCAGACAAAGGGGCTGTGCAAACACTTGAGGATTTGGGCAGGTGTTGCTGGTTGGACAGAGCGCCATGTAAGGTACTCAAAGGATCTATGAATGTGTGTGTGCTTGTGAACCTAGAGAGTTCTGTGTGTGTGTACCTTCACTGTCTCTACCAGCCAGAGCTCTCCCTTGTGCCTGCATTTATATAAGTCCACTGTATAAGTGTTGTGGAAGGCAGCCACTTCTTGACTAAGGCAGAATTTGTTGTCTGTTGTGTCTGAGTCCTGTCTCTGTCTGTGTGTGTCTGTGTGTCTCTGACGTATGTGCTCAGATTTGCTACTAGTTGTACCTGCAAAGAGGAAAGGGGCAGCTGCATTCCCCAGCGCTGGCATATACCATAGAAGCTATATGTATGTGTGGTACCAAGAAGCTATAGTGATGCTTATTTTCAAGTGATGTTCATAAGGTTATCATTACAACTTACTCTGAACAATCCTCAGTACTCTATCTATTTTAATTAATGCTCTCAATTTTTAACATTATTATTGTAATTCTGCATTATTTTACATCTGACATTTACACATTCTTCATTAATTGTGCCCTCAGTTTTGCATTATTTTTTTTCACTGTTCTAATGTGATAGACAAGCTGTAAAACCTACGTAAAGCAGTGCCAGAATGTATTGCAGGGTGTCATTTCTTAGATATTTCTCATTGTTGAAACAGAAGATTGTGGCACGGAATGTAGTCAACCAAATATTTGAAAATGTTTTTGATTGTTTTGTCTAGTTTCATAATTCCATAGTTGAAAATAAATATAAAATAAAGCACAAGTCAAACACCAGTATTTTTGTCCCAAATTCTTATGTTTTAACAGAGTGAATATACAAACCCATGTGCTTTTTGCAGTCACAACTGTGAACTCCATTTACATATGCTTTATCTGTAATTATCTATGTATATTGGATAAACTACTCTTGCATATAAATAGGCATTTAAGCCTACATGTACCTGATTGACATATACAATCAGGATAACTGATCTTGCAGAGTAGGTATGCAATTGCATGTCTAATATATCTAAAATGATGGTCTTTTAAATCCAGTTAATTCTCAGTAATCTTTTGATGGTAGAAGCAATATGACCCTTTGTTCAATTACTATGCTGCCAAAAATAGAGTAGCTGAGCTGTATTTTTCACATAGTTTTGTAAAGATAGGCTAAAAATTTTGCCCTTCAAAATTTTGCCCTGCAATCAAAAGGGTAAAATTAAAACTGTCCTAATATCAATAGAAAACACTAGTAAAACCAGGAATTTACCTCTGTCCCGGCTACCTTACCTGAGGAGCAATTTGTGTAGCCACTCTTAACTTTTTCTACTAAACCATATGGTCAAAAAATCCACAGGGAAATGTAGCATATTTATATTTTTCCCTTCACATCTTACTTCAGAGTACTTGTATTCATTGTGCTTATAAAGGAAGTTGTAAATAAATAATAAATATGTTATAAATCTGTGAATTGTTATCATTGATATCTGTGGTAAAGAAAAGTGTGAGCATTTCACTTGCGGTATATTATGAATAATTCAGATTTTCTTGATTCTTCACTGATAAAGACACACCATTAGTTCACACACATCTTTTGTGATATACTACATACAATCAATAAATTCGCTGTTTTCAGTAATGCATTACAGAAGAGCACGAGAGAAAGAATCAGGAAGAGCTACAGAAGAGTTTGTCCAGGGCATATCAGGGTAATATCTTTCATTTTTTAAATGTATCATTTAAAAGTATTTTTATGTTCTTTAGAAAGGAAGAATTACTGCAGTGTGATGGTGCTTCTCCACAAAAGCACATTTTTTATAGATGCTGTGTTCTTTGAATAGTATGTGTCAGTGGCTTGTTAGATCACTGGGGGCAAGTCGAAAGGTATGTGAAAGTGTGGCTTTTAGCTCACCTTTGCATTGCCTTCTGCTCTGAACAGGCCACTTCACTTTTCTGCTCTCTTTCAATAACTTGAGAGCTCTTCCTTCTAATGCTGGGCTGCAGATGCAACTGGAAAGCATAAACACTGTTCAGAAACAGCATAGGATAAATGCAAACATGCGCCACTTTTTCTCCAACTGGAATGCAACAGGAGTTAGATGAAAACTATAAACCATCTCTATGCTACTGCCTGAAATGAAAAATGATAAATTTAGGGCAGTTAAGAATGCATAACTTTAAAGAAAATATAAGATATTCAGAATACTATATTCAGATAATGTGCATACACATCTAAGTCTTCCCACATACCTTCTTCTTCCAGAAAATAAATAAATTAATAAATACATTTCTGTATATATCAATGTGATGCAGCTCTCTATATTTTCTGAGATCTGTTCTGAACCTTTGATTGATCTTTCATATATCTGGGGAACCTGGCTATCCGTAGAGCACATGCACTCTGGTTATGTCTAGGCCTTCTGTACATGATCAGAGCTACTGTGTTATAAGAGAGGTAAAACAGGAAGTGTAATGAGTTTGTAAATGTGGGAAGGACAACAAAGACAATATATGTCTGCCAATGGACTTCCAGACAGAAATATGCTACCTCTAACCACTGGGTTAACATAAAACAAAACAAAACAACAACAAAAAAATATGATGCAGCTGAACACATTTATGTTTAGTTCATACCTTTCAAGCCTTGATGGGAGTCATGACATAATGGTTCAGCAGGCCAGAGTCTGAATGTCTGTGGACTCAATCATGTAATATTCTGTAACATTTATATTCTTTGTATTCTATAGTGTATTAACTTCACAAAGAGTTATTCAGAACACCCCCTTCAAAAGCACTATTACTCAATAACATCAAAATACTGCTTGAAAATGCACAGAGGAAAAACATAAAGACTGTTCCCCAAATCTCAGTTCAAGTCAGTACTGCAGCATTATACATAACAAGAAATTCTTGCTATTGTTCCTTATCTCTACATCAGGAAAACTCTAACTCCTCTTACTGATGTCTTTCTCCAGGAGAGATTCACAAATGTGAAAACAGAGAACATTTTTTTTTTTTTTTTGGTCCTTTCCAACAGATGATTATAAAACCTATTTTTTCTCATCATAACCATCTTCCTCAAAGTTCTGATTTCTAGGAAACTCTTACATTATATCAGGTTTCTCCATGTAGTATTGAAAGTACCCAACTGGTGTGAAAATTCAGCTAGACAGGAAAATGCCAAGAAAACAGAATATTTGATTTTTTAATTGCCTTTCATGAATCACTGTTCCAATCTGACCCCACTCTTCACTCATGTGGAGACAGCGAGTCTTGCAGTTATCTTGAATTAATATATCCACAATCAGATGACCCTTTTTGCATTAATGATGAATTAAATGGCTGATATTTCAGACAAATGCTGAGAAGAACAAAATAAATAGAAATAGTTTGGCAGTGAAAGAAGCTGAATATTACTAATTACAATCCAAGCATCCTAATAGTAAGCAGGGGGGAGGGGTGATACTTTTAGCTATGATTTTGGAGGCAATCATGGATCATAATAATATGATGATTTTTTGCTGGTCTCTTACATGGTAAATAAAGAACTGAAAAGGAAATATATTTGTACGTGAATAACAATTCATTTATTTTATAGAGTATTTTACTTTGTTGTCAGCTAATTAAATTCTGTCACTGAACCAAATATGATTGATTGCTACCTACAGCTGTTCCCTGTAAATTTGTCTACAAATAGCTGCTCTGGGATAGTAAGCATTCTGACACTTTCTAAAACACAGTCAGCAACAGAAACAGACAACCGTTGAAAATTTAATCTTAACAAGACTTGCACTGAACTCATGGGGATACCATTTTTAATTAGAAGAGAATGCCAGACTCTGAGTAGCTCGCTTAGCAAAGTTCACTAAGTAACATCTGATTAAAAGACATAAGGTGGACAGCTTTATTTTCCCTCTAGGAAAGCCAATAGCTATAGACGTGATTATTTCCTTCATAAGCCACATTTAGCCATCAAAATGACAGGCTTGTCAGACCATGTAGGCATGTGGCAGATTACTCTCTCTCTCTCTCCCTTTTTATTTTAAGCTTGTGTCCTATTGATGTGTTGAAAAAGAAAACACACTGCCAGCCAGTGCATTTCTTTGTGAGCAGGACTGAGATTTACCTACAGAGCTGAGAAACTGATGTGCACCATTTATATGTATGATGGTGTGATGGGACAGAATGTCCTCTCAGCAAGTCTACAGTGAACTGATATTGGGAAGAGTGATTCACCACTGGTGGTGATGTCATTCAAGGTGACCTTGACAGGCTGTGGAAATGGGCAGACTGCAACCTTATGAAGTTGAACAAGGAGTACTGTGAAGTCCTGTACCTGGAGGGGAATAGCTCCTGTACAGGCTGGGGCTGACCATTTGGGAACCAGCTATGCAGAAAAAGACCTGGTGGTTCTGGTGGACAGCAAGTTGAGTGTGAACCAGAAATGTGCCCTTATCGCAAAAAGACTAACAGCATTCCAGGCTGCAGCAGGCAGAGCATTGCCAGCAAATCAAGGGAGATGATCCTTTGCTGCTGCTCAGTCCTGGTGACACACATCTGGGTGCTGTGTCCAGTTCTGGGCTCCCCAGTACCAATATGGTCATACTGCATTTTGTCCAAAGAATGGCCACACAGGTGGTGAAGGGACTGAATCACCCTTCATAAAAAACTTTTCAGATGCTGAGAACAGCTTCTTCAATATAGAATGCAATATAAACCCTATTTATACTCCTCTTCTACCAAAGACCTAACAATATAAATTGCTCCAGTTATCCTCCAGGAAAATAAATCCATTTCCCCATGCAAAGCTTTATGACCTAAAAATTAGATGCACAGTGACCAAAAAAAAGTTTTACTCTAATGTACATTCCAGAATAGGAATACATTTGGAGAGAGTATCCATGCTGCTCATCCATTACAGCTCTGAATGAAATAGAGCTTAAAAGAAGCTCATCGGCTCAACTGACGTCATTAATTTATAATTGCTAAGGAATTGCTAAGAAATTATAATAGCTATAGTATCTGAGGACCTGGCACATGTATGGTTCAGGGAAGATGGGTAGCTGGTAGCATTCTCTCCAGGCTCATAGTTATTTGCTTTTATCCCCAAATAAAACAATGCACATACAGGTACCTCTGACTAATATCTTCATATTTTCTGATCCCCTCTAACAAAAGCAAGTTGTTCATATCAGTTCCTAATGAACCAGCTGAATTCTGGAAGAGGCAGAGTAGAGATCATGCTATTCACAGCTATTGTACCATAACATATTTTGGTCTCATTTCATCCAACTTCCATGATAGTTTCTGTGAAACTGGAAACAGAATTCAAACATGGACTACACTTTTCTCTCAAAACGCACCTTTTCTTTTAATTTTCACCAGCTGTCTGTCTTCATTCTGTGGCTATTTCTTTCATATTGGGTTGAATGACTCTTTTGGTTATATGTGATAGCCTTTTCCAGAACTGATTAGCTAACTATATGAAAAAACAACAACAACGACAACAACAAAACTCCTATTGAGTCAGATGCTTGCTACATCCTTTTTATCCTGTACTTACTTATTCAGAGGCAATTCAGACTCAGAGCTTACTCATATTAAATTTTATTTTACTGTCCATCTGATTCAGTGTTTAGCAGAGCTATTTTCAGATGCAAATTAACACTTTGCAAAGGGAAAACAGAATCAGGCCCTTTGCTAATTTGAATGTTTGTTTTACAGAAAATGATTTGGCTTCTATAAAGGTAATTGCCATTTATAATTTAACAAACATTTCTTTGCTCTCACTGAAACAGACAAATTCTTTGATGATTCTATTTCCATTTATGCAAGTGCAAGTACATCTTTCTGTTTTTTACATTCTTTTATAATATGTAGAGAAAATATGGATTTCAGCTCTGTCTAAATTCACTTTCATCAGTATTCTCTACAAAGCCTTTAAAATCACAGACTAAAATAAAAGAAAGAGGAAATTAGAGTGCTTATTTGAAGAATAAAATACTGAAAATTATGTTTACAAAATAATCAATGAACATTGAAGTTCAGTTAAACTGTTAAGCCAAACTCTGAGCTTGATTTATTGAAACATCTTGTGGTTTAGTTTCTCTGGTCACTTTCATTACTACTCTGAAAGCAACACAGAATAGTGAGGCAAAAATGGTGTCCACCTGCGAGGCTGAGACAATATAGTCACCTAAGTCTGAAAGCTAGCTTTTAAAAATACATCTTCATTTTTGTACTTGTTGTTTTTTGTTTGTTTGATTGATTGATTGATACTTGTACCATAGACATCATGATAAACCACTTAATCCTCAGTCCTCAGTCTTGCTTATGTCTTCAGTTTACTCATTGTCTTGGTTTGGGTTACTAGAATGTATTAGTGGGACACACTAGTTTAAGACTTTAACACAATAACAAGAACACCACAAGAACCACAAAATCTCCTTATTCTACTGAGCTGCTGCTATTCTACTGAGTTCTTTCATACTTAGTTCATTTATGCCTGTGAAAGTAATCACCAGACCTAAAACCTTGAATCCTGAAAAAGCTGAGTAGCACGTCCTGTGAATGGAGAATATTCTCAGGAGTCATATAAACTTTTTCAGTAATCACTGGGAAATAGGAAAGAAATTGTTCTCCTGAGGTCCCTTTGACCTTTATTTTCAAAGTTATTCTGATCCACAGAAGCTTAATTTGATGGTGCAACATTTTGTCTGATGTCCTGATTGTCATTTATTTTCATCATTTTATTTGGCATTTAAACTTCCTATTCATAATAGTAACATAAAACTAAAGTCTGAGGAAATATAAGAGGAAATTTAGTCCTCTCAAGACTACTTTTCAGAAAAACAAACAAACAAACAAAAAACAGGAATTTTATATTAAGTAAGAATAGATGAAATGTTGATATACTTTTTGCCACACATCTAGTTTGCATCCGTAGGATCCTTATTTTTAAAGTTTCATGTAGCAGTAAGAAAGATTTCTACAGAATGGGTATTTTATATGTGCATAATGGTTTTTACTTTAAAGGGTTTCCAAAGCTAAATCTTAACCAAGCATAAGATAAACTTTCTATTTAGGGGTGTTATAATTAAAAGGAAAGTATGTTGTGTTTTTCAGTGGGATAGAGTTAATTTTCTTCACAGAGGCATATGCAATGCTGTGTTTTGGATTTTTGTTGAAAGTAGTGATAACACTCTGATGTTTTTGGTTACTGCAGAGCAGTGCTTGTGCTGCCTTGCCAGCAAGGAGCCTGGGGGTGCACGAGGAGTTGGGAGGGGACACAGCCAGGACAGCTGACGCAGACAAAGGGATATCCCATTCCATATGGCATCATGCTCAGCAATAAAATAGGGGTAAAGAAGGAGGAGGGGGGGAATTTTCAGAGTGAGGGCATTTGTCTTCACAAGAAACTGTTACACATGATGAGCCCTGCTTTCCTAGAAGTGGCTGAATACCTGTCTGCTGATGGGAAGTAGCGAATTAATTTCTTGTTTTGATTTGCTTGTGCGTGCACCTTTTACTTTATCTAATACACTGTTTTTATCTCAACCCATGAGTTCACTGTTTTACCTCTCTGATTCTCTCCTCCGTCCCACCTGGGGAGAGTGAACAAGTGGCTGTGTGGTACTTGTCTGCCTGCTGATGCTACATCACAACAAGGTAGTAGGAATGCCTAAATATATTTTATGATAGCTGAGGTATTTTGCTCTCTGTCATTTTATGGTTTTGTGAAGTAATTATATTCATATGCACTTAAGCATCACTTTTTGTGGTATTTCACAGTGAAACAAAACAATTTTCTTTTGCAGAAGCAAATTAACTCAAGATTCATTGTGACATTTGTTTTGATAGTTAGAAACTGCATATGCTATAGAAAAATAATTTTATAATGAAGGGTAATAATAGGAGGACAGAATTGAAAGCCAAGGGACTAAATTCTTCTACTGAAGATATAGGAAGTTAAGCTGAAACATTGGTAATGAGAATGGAATACATACTGTAATTATAATACATAAGATTATACATAGACTGCAAATGATTTAAATGATTGAACAGGCACTTCTGTGCACACTTCTCTTATGGTTAAGTGAGGGGGTGCTTTGAGTAGTCTAGTGTCTTTTCTCAGAGTAGCTTTTAATGCCACTCAAAGGGATAGGTATAAGTACTAATGACCCATTTTACTTTAAAAAGCTCACTGTCAGAGACTGAAGTGTTATTCCCAAGGGCATATATTACATTTTAAGGCATTAGAATGTGACCTAATATTCATTAAAGTGTCTAAGATGAAATTGAATGTAAACTAAAATGGAAACATAGTTTCACACCGTACCAAAGAAGTCTTCCTCAAATCATGACACTTTATGCAAAGATAGAAGTGTTCACATTGTATGTATATGATTTTGTTATTCAGCTCAATATGGCACGTAACTCTCTTCATTCCCACTGAAAAATATCTGAGGACACTTGTGTTTCTTGCACAAGCATTCAGCACATCACTTGACCATGAGTCCATGCAGCAGTGGGTGGACTTCCAAAGGCCTATCCTATCCTGAAATATACTCCATTTATTCATTATCTATTCATTATCTTCATTAAGCCTGAAATCCCGAATGAGATAAGACCCTATTACACATGTATCTAATTGCAGTTTTAAAGTCTAAAAGCACAAGTCAAAAAGACAATCACAGGGAAACAGAAGCAGAGAGCTTGGAGTGATTTCTTCGAGATCACACAGCAAGTCACTGACAAAATTAAATTGTTAGGAGCTCATAGATTTAGTGAATTGCAAGTGAGTAATCTGTTCGCTAGATAGCACAATGTTTAATTTTAAGCTCTAGGATGTGTTTTACAAGGACAAAATTTTGCCGTGGATGTGCCTAGGAAAAAAAATATCTCCTTCGGAGATTATCCACCTAAGTCTAGAATTATCTACCTACTTCAAATGGCTTTTCAAAATGTACATGTGTTCCTAATCCCTAAATTGTCTTTGGACAAAAAGGGAGAAACTATCCAACCATTGACCAAATTTTTTTCTCAAATATTTTGAACCTTCACGTTCTCTGAAACTTCTTGTTTTCCAGGGCAGCCGTAGTCATAAATGAATTATCTCAAACCAATGTGGCACAAATGATAGAGACTTTCAAAATCTGTATGAAAATTTTTGCTTTTTGAAACACCTATTAACTATTAAAACTGAAATTTGTCCTTTGAGTACTATGAAGAACTGAGTTAATGGTTAATTATACCCACTTAGAAACTATTTTTTTTTTTCTTTCTGGCTCCTAGGTTGAAAGAACAATAATTTGGAATGAGTAGACTGACCAATATGAAAACAAAGTGGAACATGATAGAACACACAGAAAAATGTATTTTTTAGGAATTTTGGGCAGCTCATGAACAGAAGTAGACTGATTTTTTGAGGCTGTCTTAACTACAAGTTTTGATTCAAGACGAGAGAAATAGGAGACAAATATATGTGGGAGTGTGGCCATGGGGGTCGACAAGCCCCATGGTTGGTGATAACATCGGACTCTTAACGATGAGACCATCAGGAATGTAAAGAGTTTAGAGGAAACAAAGAAGGGTGATTCAGAAGACCCCTTGCCGTCTCGGGTTGCTTGTTCTCCGGCCCTTGGGGCATGGGAGTTGCTGGGTGTTTGCTGGTTGCCGGGCAAAATTGTTGACCAATGAATAGTTAGTGGGAAAGTACTGCTGTGGGGGAATGGTATAAGGAGGGAGCCTGTCCTCAACAGGGGATGCAATAGATATATATAATGAAGTTATGTCATCAATAAAGTAGCAGCAGTTACTGATCCCAAAAGAACCCTGGTGTCCGTGTGGTCATTACGCCACAAATATATATATATATATATATACATATATATATGTATATAAAGTATAATGCCATAGTAAAATTCACAATACAACAGTGTTGCAATAAACTAATATAAATAGAATATATTTTTTTTCCAAATAATTAGAGAATTACTGAAGTTGTACTGAAAATTTTGCTGTTGTTGAGAATTGTGTAGTCTTATTGACTGCACAATCTTAAAAATCAAGAAAATAAGAAAGCTAAAAGCAAAGGATAAAGGCCTTCCAAAACCAGAGAGAGATAGAGAAAGAGAGAGAGATGCTCAGAAGTATGATTTATTATATTACCAGGGAATATTAAATCCTGTTGTCAAATTAGGTTAGGAAAATGAAAGCTGATGAGACTGTTATTTGCTAAAATGCATGCAGGTGACTAACAGTGTGAAAATGATTGGGGAAATAGAAATGGATTAAAGCTAAAATGCAATTTTGTTAGATAAAGTAGGTATCACATAAGCTGGAAATCAGAAAAAAAAATATCTAAAATCTGGAGAAGAGATATAAAGCAATTGTATTTATCTTGTCAGCTTTTAGTATATCGTGTATAAAATTATGGCCATCTCATTAGGTACTGTCTGAAATGAGCAAGTAGTGCTAGACCTGGTGAATTTAATTAATGATTACAATTAAAAATATAAACAAATATTTGTGATATTTTAAAAATGCTCAGCTAAGGAATTTACACTTTTTCCAAGAGTACTGTACGATTTCTTACTTAATAGAAATAAGAACTAAGTAAGAACTAAAACTATTTTTAGCATAGTTTTACCAATTTATGTGGGATCTTTGCAATAGATAAGTTATCTGGTACAGAAGGCATAGAGATCATATCTTTGAATGTGTGTTAACAATGACATTGCCTGGTTAGATATTTTCTACTTGCCCACTCTACCTCTTTCTTTCTTTCCTTATTTATCTGTCTGTTATTTCATCTGTACATTGCAAGTTCTGTCTTGTTCAGTATATTAGGAGAGAGAATGAAATCCCACTTGTTATCTAATCTATCTTTGTTATGGTGATAATTACTCATCTGGTTTGTTTTAATGCATGTCTCCCCTGTGACCCTATTTTTATTTTCACTGAGAATGAATTTATGATGAACTGATAAAATCAGTATACACATATGCTGGCTTTCAGTTAACATCATGGTTTTACTATTAAGAAATTTCTAGCATAACCATATTGCTCATTATTTGGTATTTCTTTATCTTGTACCCTATGTCATGTTATTTTACACAATTTCTTGTGTTTGTTGTTGTAGTTGTTGTTTGTTTGTTTCAATTTACATAAAAAATGATATCTTGTGTTAATTATCTTTGGTTACTGATAATTATGCACTAAGTACAGGAAGTTTATACCTCCAAAAAAGCAGGGAAACAAAAATAGAAGAACCAACCATTGGGCTCTATAAATTTATATTTTATATAGTAATTAATAATTTGACCTTTTATTTTGATTCACTGCAACGAAGTGTAACATATTAGTTTATAGGCAGCTGATAACTCAATCAAGTTAGGTTCTGTATAGTACTACTACATCATGTTGTGTTGGTGAAGTAAATGTGCAGCTACAATAAAAATAAATAAATAAAGGGGATGTAATAAATGAGAATTTCATAATATCAGATGTTTAGATGCAATCAAAATAATTTTTCTATTACTATTATTTTCAAAATTCCACTCAAGAAGTTTTATGTAAAAGTTTCAAAAGCAAAATGAAAATTGTTTTGACTTATCATAGAATCACAGAATCATAGAATGGCTTGGGTTGAAAGGGACCTTAGGATCATCTAGTTCCAATCCCCCCACCCACTATCTCAGGCCATCAAACCTGGCCTTGAACACCTCCAGGGATGTAGCATCCACAACTTCTTTTGGCAACATGTGCCAGTGCCTCACTACTCTTACAGTGAAGAATTTCTTCCTAATGTCTAATCTAAATCTATCCTCTTTTAGTTTAAGACCATTCCCCTTGTCCTATCATTATCTAACCAAGTAAAGAGTCCTTCTCCATCCTTTGTATAAGACCCCTTTAAGTACTGAAAGGCTACAGTGATGTCTGTCTGGAGCCTTTTCTTCTCCAGGCTGAACACCCCCATCTCTCTCAGCCTTTCTTCATAGGAGAGGTGCTCTAGCCCTCTGATCATCTTTGTAGATCTCCTCTGGGCTCTGGTCCACATCTTCCTTGTGCTGGGGGCCCCAAACCTGGATGCAGTACTCCAGGTGAAGCCTCACAAGGGCAGAATAGAGGGGAACAGTCACCTCCCTTGACCTGCTAGTCACACCTGTTTTGATGCAGCCCAGGATGCATTTGACCTTCCAGGCTGCAAGCACACACTGCTGGCTCATGTCATGCCTTTCATCCACCAGAACCCCCAAGTCTCTCTCCACAGGGCTGCTCTCAGTGAGTTTTTCTCCCAGTCTGTACTTATGTCTGGGATTGCCCTGACCCAGGTGTAGCACCTTGCACTTGAACTTGTTGAACCTCATGCAGTTCACAACGGGCTCACTTCTCCAGCCTGTCCAGGTCCCTTTGAATGGCATCTCTTCCTTCTTTGGTATCAACTGCACCACTCAGTTTGGTGTCATCTGCAAACTTGCTGACGGTGTACTCAATCCCATCGTCTATGTTATTGATGAAGATATTGAAAAATACTGGTCTCAAGACAGACCCCTGAGGGATACCACTCATCACCGGCTTCCACCTGGACATAGAACCATTGATCACTACTCTCTGAGTGCAGCCATTGAGCCAATTCCTTATCCACAGGATAGTCCACCCTTCAAATCCATATATTTCCAATATAGAGACTAGGACGTCGTATAGGATAGGACCATGTCAAAAGCCTTACAGAAATCCAAGTAGATGACATCAACTGGTCTTCCCTTGTTGACTGATGAAGTCACTCCATTGTAGAAGACCACCAGATTGGTCAGGCATGATTTGCCCTTGGTGAAACCATGCTGGCTGTCCCAAATCACCTCCGTGTCCTGCATGTTCCTTAACGTTGCCTCAAGGAGGATTCATTCCATGATCTTGCTAGGCATAGAGGTCTGTATTAGTTCACTGGTCTGTAGATCCCCAGGTCCTTCTTCCTACCCTTTTTAAAAATGGGAGTAATGTTTCCCCATTTTCCAGTCACCAGGGACTTTGCCTGGCTGACATGATTTTTCAAATATGATAGAGTGGCTTGGTGACTACATCAGCCAATTCCCTCCGTACCCTAGGATGCATGTCATCAGGGCCCATGGACTTGTAGTTGTTAAGTTGCGTCAGGAGGTCCCAGACTTGCTCTTTACTTACAGTAGGAGGGACTACGTTCCCCCAGCCCCTGCTAATAATTTTGGGGACTGAAGAGATGTAGGAAGCCTGACCACCAGTGAAGACCAAGGCAAAGAAGCTGTTAAGTACCACTGTCTTTTGCACATCTTTTGTTACCAGTTCTCTGTCTGGAAAGCATGACTTATGAAGAGAGGCTGAGCACACTTGGGTTGCCTAGTTTGGAGAAAAGGAAGCTGAGAGGGAACCTCATTGCTCTCTACAGCTTCCTGAGGAGGGGAAGTGGAGAGGGAAATGCTGGTCTCTTCTGCCTGGTAACCAATGACAGGACATGGGAAAGACACAAAACTGAGTCTGGGGAGGTTCAGACTGGATATTAGGAAAAAACAATATATCTTTCCTGTGATCATGGTCAAACACTGGAACAGGCCTGCTAGAGAGGTATTTGATGCCTCATGCCTAACAGTGTTCAAGAGATGTTTGGACAATGCCCTCAATATTATGCTTTAAATTTTGGTTAGCCCTGAAGTGGTCAAGCAGTTGGACTAGATGATCTTTGAAGGACCTTTCAACTGAACTATTCTATTCTATTCTATTCTATTCTATTCTATTCTATTCTATTCTATTCTATTCTATTCTATTCTATTCTATTCTATTCTATTCTATTCTATTCTATTCTATTCTATTCTATTCTATTCTATTCTATTCTATTCTACTCTATTCCATTCCATTCCATTCCATTCCATTCCATTCCATTCCATTCCATTCCATTCCATTCCATTCCATTCCATTCCATTCCATTCTATTCCATTCTATTCTATTCCATATTATAATATTTAATCTCATGTTTCGACATCAAAATGAAAAAGTACCACATTTTTGAAATGAGAAGTACAGATGATCTCTCTTTTGTATCACCAGAATTTTTATTTTATGGTATGATAGCTTCTTAAACTCATTTAGTAGCAGTCTCAAGACAAAAGCAAATCTTGGAAAAAAAAAAAAAAAGACACGCCCCCCTATTATATTATCAAATTGCTCTAAAAAATGTTTTCTTCTTAAAGTACTAACCTAGATCAATGTTCCTAACTCCATTGCTGAAACTTTTACATGGTGCTAAGTAACTTCTTTGAACTTTTTAACATGACATGTCTACAGGTTCCTAAAGATTTATCACTGTGCAAGTCACAAGTGTCCCAGATTTGTTGCTAAACTATCACTGGATAAAATACAGAACGTGTTTGAGAGCAGAAACTTGAGCCCTTGTTTCCTTAACCTTCCTGCAACTGTGTCCTACTTTCTAGTCAACGTCCCATTTTGTTCTTGCTGCAACATATCCTTCATTTTTTTTTTCTCCAAATCTGACTTCAGTTTCCTTATTGAACTGTATTTATTTTCTTAATTATGGCAAAGCTTCCTCTGGAAAGATGGATAGTGCTTCTTGTATGAATCAAACTAGCATACATCTAAAGATGAAGGCATCTTTTAGGGGGAAGAAGGTACTGACGCAATCTCTTTCACCTGCTGTCCTGAGGCGGAACTTCAAAATGATACTTAATGGAAGAAGAGTTTGCTTATTCTGGTTATTTTTAAAATAGAAGTTCTTTAAAAGAAGGATCACCTTCCTTCAGTGAGTCTTGCAGAAGGAAGACAGGGAACATTCAAGGTAGGTGGGATGAATTATCCTTAAAAACGTTCTGATTACATATAAGAGAGAGATGGTCTGTTAGATCACCTACTCAGATCAAACATTGAAAAGCCTCAGTTATAGCATTGGATCCTGCATTTAGGGTTAGGCTTTTGCAAAGAACTATGTAAAGTTCAAAGAATCTCAGAACACCTCATCAGTGGAATCATATGATACACATCTGAAATAAAATGTCTACATATTTTATGAAGAAAAAAGGGGAAAAAATAGAATAGCATACAGGTTATTTTTTTTTCCTTAATTTATTTAATGGGAAGCCATAGTCAACATCTAAGTTATAATCAAGAATAAATCTTCCTCTAAAAAGTTTCAGGTGCTGACAAACATTTCCACAAATATATAGGAATATATATATACATATCTTTTTTTGTCAAGAAAATCCAGCAATAGTCAGTAGCTGTGCGCCAAGCAGGCAACGAGAAGTGATCTTGTAAATGACATGAACCTAAAAAGACAATTCAGCCTTGTTGATGTATAACACTACTAAGTAAAAATATCTCAAAATTCAATACTTCTCATAGTGTGTTGCTTGAAAGACCATGCAGACATCATAATTATGTTAGTAGACTTTCTATGGAAAAAGCAGAATAATGAACAAGCTTAGTATTTATCTATTAATTTTCACCCAAAGATCAAAAGTGCTTTGCAAACATTAACTAATTACATATGATAAGTTCCTTTCTGCTACGGACAACAAAAATAGTTGTCCTTCATGATAAGTGCCTTTCATTTACTGCTATAAATGGCCATGGGGGTGTAGTGGGTTTCCGTGGCAAGGTTTTGGTAGCGGTGGGCCATACGGGTTGCTTCTGTGAGAAGAATCTAGAAGCTGCCCCATGTTAAGTAAGGGCCTCACTACTGACCAGAGCCAAGCCAGTAAGTGATGTTGTTTTGCGCCTCTGTGAGAGCATATTTAAGACAGGGAAAAAAAAAAAAAACGCTGCGCCACACAGCAGCTGGGAGAGTGAGAGGAGTGAGAAACAACCTTGCAGGCACCAAGGTCAGTGAAGAAGGAGGGGGAGAGGTGCTCCAGGCACTGGAGCAGAAGTCCCCTGCGGCCTGTGGTGAGGACCATGGTGAAGCAGGCTGTCCCTCTGCAGCCCATGGAGTACCACAGCGGAGCAGGTGGACCGGCACCGACAGAGGCTTTGGCCTGTGGAAGACCCCTGCCAGAGCAGATTCCGGGCCAGACCTGTAGCCCGTGGAGAGGAGCCCATGCAGGAGCAGGTGACCTGGCAGGAGCTGCTGCCCGTGGGGGACCCAGATTGGAGCAGTGTGCTCCTGAGGTATGGACCCCATGGTACGGACCCATATCTGGAGCAGTTCTTGAAGAGCTGCTGCCTGAGGGAAGCCTATGTCGGATCAGTTCGGGAAGGACTGCATCCCATGGGAGGGACCCCACAGCACTGGGGATGAGACTGACTGAGAAGGAGCGGCAGAGAAGAAGCGCTATAGACTGACCATAACCCCCATTCCCCTGTTCCCCTGCACTGCTCGGGGGCAGGAGGTGGAAGTGGGTGGATGGGGGAGAAGGTGCTTTTGGTTTCTTTCCTTTCTTTCTTACTTCTCTAGCTTGTTAGTAATAAGCAATAAATCTTACTATCTCCCTATGCTGAGTCTGTTTTGCCCGTCACGATAATTACTTTGTGATCTCCCTGTCCTTATCTCAACCCCTGAGCCCTTTTCATCATATTTTCTCCCCATTCCTCTTTGAGGAGGTGGAGTGAGAGAGCGGTTGTGGCGGAGCTCGGCCGCCCATCCGAGTAAAACCACCACAGGGGGGTTGAGAGTGAAAAATTTCTTTTAATTAATATGACCAGCAAATTCATCTTTCATACTTAATCATTTCAGTAGGCTATGCAACCACTCCTTTTATGCCTATAGCACATCACATACGTAAGTATCTCTAGCAGTTCCACTAACTTATTTGGAAAGCCGTGTTGCCGCTGCTTAGACGTGCAGCAAGTTTCTGTTCTGAGCTACCTGATCTAAGCAGTTTGAAACATGTTTCTAGTTCTTGGCCTGTGTCATACCTTTTCTGTACATCGTGATTTCTGTTTGTTACATTTTTGGTAGCAATGGAACAACACAGAAAATCTTCATTAGACCATCTGTGATGGCACCCTCGTAAAAAACCCTAGTAAAAGTTTTATGCAGTACAAATAATAGAATCAGATAATGGATTGAGTTGAAAGTGACCTTTAAGGTCATCCAGTTCCAACCCCACTGCAATGGACAGGGACACCTTCCACTAGACCACGTTGCTCAAAGCCCCATCCAGCCTGGTCTTGAACACTACTAGGGATGGAATATCTACAACTCTGGGCAACCTGTGCCACTGACTCACCACCTTCATAGTAAAGAATTTCTTCCTTTTATCTAATCTAAATCTACCCTCTTTCAGTTTAAAGCCATTACCCCTTTTCCTGTCACTACTCTTGACAATGAGTCCCTGTCTAGCTTTCCTGTAGGCCCCTCTTAAGTACTGGAAGGCTGCAATGAGGTGTTCCCAGAGCCTTCTCTTCTCCAGTCTGAAGAACCCCAGCTCCCTCAGCCTGTTTTCATAGGAGAGGTGTTCTAGCCCTCTGATCATCTTTGTGGCCCTCCTCTGGACTCATTTTAACAGGGCCATGTCTTTCTTATGTTGGGGGCCCCAGAGCTGAATGCAATGGTGGGGTCTCATGAGAACAGAGTAGAGGGGGAGAATCACCTCCATTGACCCGCTGGCCATGATACTTTTGATGCAGCCCAGGATACGGTTGGCTTTCTGGTTTGCAAGCGTACATTGCAGACTCATGTTGAGCTTCTTGTCAACCAACACTCAGGTCCTTCTCCTCAGGGCTGCTTTCAAACCATTCACCACTCCTTTTGTAGTTGTGCTTGGGATTGCCCCAGCCCAGATGCAGGACTTTGTTCTTGGCCTTGTTGAACTTCAAGAGGTTCACACAGGCCCACCTCTCAAGCCTTCCAGATCCCTCTGGATGGCATCCCTTCACTCCAGAGTGCTGACCACATCACAGAGCATTGGATAGCATTGGCAAACTTGCTGAGGGTGCACCTGATTCCACTGTCCATGTTGCCAAGAAAGATGTAAAATAGTACCACTTCTGATACCAAATGACACTTGTCACTGACCTCCATTTGGACACTGAGCCATTGAATGCAATTCTTTGAGTGCCACCATCGAGCCAATTCCTTAACCACCGAGTGGCCCATCCATCAAATCAACATTTCTCCAATTTAGAGACAAGGATATAATGGGGGACAGTGTCAAATGCTTTGCAGAAGTCCAGATAGATGATGTATGGTAGCAGACAAGAGTGCTGTCCCAAAATGGAAAGAATCTATTATATCTATGTCATTCCAGAAAGATGTTTCTCCCTATCTTTATATATATATATAATTGTGTTTCAAATAAATTGGTAATTATTATCATGAATTCTCTTATTTTTAAGTGTAACAATTTATTCCATACTAATTTGCTATTAAAAAAAAAAATGAAATAAATTAAAAAAAAAAAAAGAGCTAGTTTTGATTTAATGTGCAATCAAGGGACATTCTCCTATTTCTGGTTATAAATGTAGCAAATACAACATGAAAAGATGGGTTTGAAGAAAAGTTTAAAGGACTGAGAAAAAAAAAAATAAAGTCCCAGTTTAAGTGTATGTAACCTTAAATAGAATATATATAAGTATGTTTATGTGTGTGTATATATGTACATAAACACACAGACATGCCTATATTGCTATTCATACATGTAGACAGAAATTCTTATTACATAGAAAATATAATAATAATAATAAAAATAATAACGACAATATATTGCCAGAACAAATATGACACTAAAAATAAATCTGAGAAGTAAAATGTATTTCAGGTATGATTTGTGTGCAAATTAATTTAAGTAATCCAGAAGACACTATGTAATTTAACCAAGGAGGAGAATCTGGATAGCATTATTTTTCATGATGTTTTCTGTCTTAATCAGAAAGAACAACTAGAGGAAAAGTTGAAGCTTGTGCATAAAGTCATGATGAACACCTGGATGAACACTGAAGTGGTCTGTGTATTTTAAGGAAGAGTAAGAAAAAAAAAAAAAAAACACAAAACAAAACAAAACAAAACAAAACACTATAAATTCGTCTTCTTTTAATCTAAGAAAGGTGTCTGTTCATTAAGGATAAGATGCAAGTATGTGATTTGTTTGCGTGTAATTATATCAAATATAAATGCACATCTTTAATAAAATACTTTTTTTCCTTGAAAATAAGTCTTTGCATATACTGAACCCTGAATAACTTGTGCACTTAGGTAACTCAAAACTCATACTATTCTTTATTTTGCACTGTATTCCTTACTGTATGCCTTAGCTATATATCCTGCAAATGTATGGCTGGAAAGAAAAATACTTGAGAAAAGGGTTGTGGACCATGTGGAGAGGTGAATAAAAGAAAGAAAGGAAAAAACAAACAAACAAACAAAAAACCACAACTGCAGGGCTGTGACAAAGCAAGAGTAACTAGCAGTGGGGACTCCACAATAAATTTCTTTTTGTGCTACATAAACTTACATATTATCTGTAATGGTACTAAATTAATTTTTTTATTCATAAATTTATTTTAACCAGATTTTTTTTTTTCATTAAATATGTGTATGAAAATGCAGTAATCATACTCTGAAATTAAGCCAGTCATGGTAGGTTTAAGATATGCTTTCTTTGACTTGAATGATGTTATTGGTCTTTATCATCTTCTACATCGACTATGTAGCTAATTTGGGGAAAAAGAAAAAGAAAAACAACAACAACAACAACAGAAAAAACAGATTGCAGTTTAAATTTCAAAGTGCTAACATACCTAGGTTCTACATAAGAATGTAAATTAATCCCTTTAAAATAATTGCAGCAATTATTAAATTGTTCCTGGAAAATCTAATGCAGATTTCTGTAGACAAGTAATGTATTTTAATATTAATATAATTCAGGCTGAGCTAAAGAAAAGATTCTTTGTTCCCCTAACAGAGTCAGATTCCTTAAACATTATACAGTGATAAAAAAGAAACTTATATTATGAGGGTGTTTACGTTTTTTAAAAGTTTATGTTGATTCTTCTGAGATACCTTGTTTGACACTTTTGTTGGTTTGGCATCTATCCTTGTAAAATATTGTGTTTACATTTTGTGAATATTTAATACAATTGTTTTTGTTTTCTTGTAAGAAAGATGAATCATCTAGATTTTGACTTAGGACCTGGAAGCTACTTTAAATATGCAACTATTTTCTTCAAGTCGCTGCTGTAGGCAAGAAAGGACACATCTGTGCCATAGTAACTGGAAAGGATTCAATAAGCAAGACTTCATAAAGCTATATTTATTTTCATGATTTGCATAAGATTTGCCTACAAAAGAATAGAAACATTTGCTGGAAGTTATTTAAAACAAACACATAAACAAACAAGGGAGTTGCTACAAAATAATTTGAAAAGATCAAAGGAAGCATGCTTGAAATGAAACAATATATATATATCTATTTGCTTCTATTACCATTGTATTATTATTGTTATTATTAGTAGTAGTAGTAACAGGTGGTGGTGGTGGTGGTAGTGGTAGTTTTGTGGGAAATAAGAAAAGTCAAAATATTTCTATTTGTTATTGGTGTTATAGTCAAGAAAAATAAAAGCCATAAGGCTTGCACATATTTAAAGACAAAAGTGAAGATCAGTTTAAAAAAATAAATAAATAAAAATCCAATGACTAAAGATCAGAAACATTCAAAACACAAAATTTACAGTGATATGTTTGTGGCTTAGCAGAGGTAGTAATAAGCCCATCCAGCATCTGGTGAAGACAGGATGACTTTGTTCTTTGGACAGTGTCCTCGTTACTGCTCTCCCACTGATTTTGCAATAATCATTATCAGAGTCAGGAAACTGAGGAATTAAGGTTTACATAGAATAATGACTAAAGTCTAACTCTTATAGATTTCACCCTGTTTGATAATTGGACTAGATAAGAAAAAAGTGTGAAAAATGAGTTTTCAATAACTGTGCTGTCCCAACACATACCTGAATGATGTTATGCAGCCTTTCAGCAGCAGTTCAGAGGAGCATTCAGAATTCACATCACAGACAAAATAAACCCTATCCTGCCAAATGTTAGTAGCAGAAAGAATTACAGGAGTGTGAAGAGGCTCTAAGCTAAATTGGGATCCATTATGCTAAATGTCGTACACAGTACGAACCAATAGTTACCAGTTTACTGTCTAAATAGCTGGGAGATGATAAACAAGGGCACAGAAGAGTCCAACGACCAGCTGATTCCTCACAGATGAATGTAAAAAGAGAGGAGGTGTGTCCTGAGCCCAGTCAGACAGATACATACCAGTTTCTGCTCAGAAGATATACTTAACTGTATAGCTTTGTTAGTGGTAGGACTGGGTTATTACAGCTGACTGTGCAGATATCTCTTAAAATGTCTCTGTGGCTTCTAGACTGTAGGTAGCTCACACTGAACCACTGTGGAACATGGGGCAAGCAGCTTCTCTTTTATGTTACACATATATTTCTGCTACTGATGCAATAACTTTATACCACAGTCTTCCCCTTAGCTTTTAAACAGGTTATAATGGCCAAAACCACAGAAACTGATACTGTAGTTCAGTGCACTGATTAGAAATAACTTAATTGGCCTAATCATTGCAGAGTTATAGACCTTAGTGACTGATCAAAATTTAAACATTTTACAGAATGATAGAATCACAGAATAGTTGAATGGACCTCTGGAGTCCATCTGGTCCAACTCCCTTGCTCAAGCAAGGACACTTAGAACAGGTTCCCCAAGACCATGACCAGGTGCCTTTTGTAGATCTCCAAAGAGGTAGACTCCACAACCTCTGGGAAATTTATTCCAGTGCTCCAGTTTTTTTCCCATGTTCCAGTTTGTGCCCATTGCCTCTTATCCTGGCGCTGGGCACCACTGAAAAGAGCCTGGCTGCATCTTCTTTGTACTCTCCCTTCAGGTATTTATACACATTGATAAGATTTTCATTGAGCCTCCTCCAGGCTGAACAGGTCCAGATCTAGCAGGCTCACCTTATAGTAGAGATGCCCCAGTCATTTGTCATCTTGGTGGCCTTACGTTGGATTCTTTCCAGCAGGTCCATGTCTCATACTGGGGACTCCAGAACTGGACACAGCACTCCATGTGGAGACTGACCAATACTGAGTAGAGGGAAATACAGCATATGCTTAATGCAACAAGAATACTGTTAGACTTTTGGATGAAATATTAGAAACTAATTAATTTTTGTTACATGTATTCAGGCAAATTACTTCTAACTGCAGGTCTTTTGATTTTTTTTTTCCTCAGAATTTTAATTTGTAGTACAGACCTGTACAGATCTGTAAGTACAGTCCAAAAGGTTTAAGCTATAAATGTTTTGGATGCCTGTGGTTTAATATTAAGTTCTGTCATCTATCTCAATACAGTAGATGGGAAAACAACATATAAAATGTTTTACTGTTGAGAAAATGGATGTACAGAAAGAAAGATAGTAATTTGGGGGTGGTGGTTTTGATTTCTTTTAATCTAAGGAAACAAAGTTTATGTCTACAGAATTGCTAATTTATCATACTTGGTGAAGCTGTGAACTACTAAACATTTGCACCTGATAATGTCAAATGTATCAGCAAAGTATACAAAAGGATATTCTAATCAATTTAAAACAGGAAACATTAAAATATGATGTATTATTTTGAGAAATATAAGAATACTATCTTCAGTCTTCATAAAGTGAAAATTGGATGATAAAACTCCCATGAAAATATTTAAAATGCGTGTTCAGGAATTGCCTATTTTTCAAGAAAAATAAGCGTGTTATGAAAAGCTATGCTTACGGTTTTCAATATTTATTGTCTTTGTAAGTAAACAAAAATGCAATGTTCATTCTTGAAATACAGCTCTTTTTACATTCCAGATGGGTTTGTATATCTATTATGTACATATATTGACTATACATGATATTTATGAACAGTGTTAAGGGAATTAAAAGTGATATGCAAATTTATGGTTATTGTGATACATTTTAACAAAATGTCACTGAGTAAAACAAATCTAATTGCAAATTATAGCTCCACATTAACATGCATTCAAACCAGGAAATATCTTTATGATTTCATGAAGAATTGCACTGATGGTTGTTCAGTTTAACCAGGAGTCCCTTAGTCATACAGTTTGGAAACTTTCCTATTCACATCTTCAAATACATGATAGGGAGAATACCAATTTATTTACCTATTTTGATTTTAGTGAAGTTGGAAAGTCCTTAAAGCTTCTCAGCAATATTACTTTTATCAAAGACGCTGCCCTAAATTTTAAATACATATAATTTCCACATTTTATTCTAGGAACTGCTTGTTATTCAGTGCTGACATTACAATTTTTCTCTTTTGTCTTATTCGCTATAGAATCCATAATTACCATCTGAAGGTCAAGTGAATCTGTTATATCATTTGATTCTGCTTTTGTGACAGAACATAATTTTCCTTGCTTTATTTCATTGGTTATGTAGTGCAAATAGCATGTAGTAAAAAATTGATCAAAATAATAAAATTTTAAATGCTACTTCATCCTAGTTTAAATTTGTATGCATTTTAATATTAACTGTTTTACTTGTGAGCAATATTTAAGAAAATAATTCTTAGAATTATTCATTTCTGTAACAAGGATTACATTGTTACATATATAGGATCTTTTAAAATGATATCCATAGTATTTTCTTCTAAGCAAATATGCAGTGGGATTACAGTTATGAGGAGTTATATCAGACAACTTTCTCTTTGAAATCAAATAATACATTCAAAGTTCCTTTAAACTTAATTATAAATGAATTTAATTTAAACTGTGGTAGTATTCGGTAAATGATTTATTATACTGCTAGAATGCATTCTTCTCCATAGTATAACAATTTTCCACTTCATTGCTGCCATTTGCAAATGACATCAGAACTTGGTTCACTTATGGTCTTTTCTTGTTAATGATTTATTGTCAAAGTAGCAAAGCATTTCACAAGCTAATACAGTTTCCTCTTTCATCAGTACAGTTAAGAAACACCTTGCTGGTTTCTCAGTTTATGATAAATAACTATTATTTGTCTTTTTAAGCTATAATTGCTATTGTTTATCTGGACAGTAATAGAAGATTCACTTTGATGTCTATGATGGAGTTCCAAAATGCAACATTAATTTTCCCTTAATCCTTGGATACAGCTGTTGAGTCCAACAGAAATTCCAATCTTTTTTAATGACAGAAAATAAGCAGCATAAGAGAAAACAGCAATAAAGAGCAGGGATTGGTCACACTATGACCTTCAAGTCACAGTGAAGCCTTAGATCCTAAATTCCAGCAAATATCTGCCTAAGTATTAACAATAACCTCCACGGATGCAGGTGGCAAAAGTAGTCTAGTCCGCTGCTTAACTATCCTAGTGTTAGTCCAAAGTTCTAACTATAAAAAAATTTTCTACAAATTAACCTTTACACTGAGTCCAATCCACAGGAAATATGAACGGTCATCTCTTGTAAAAAAATGAAATTAATCTGTGGAAAAGCATGGACTTTCTTTGTTAATTGTTTTGTTTATTTCACCTCAGAAACTGTGAGAGCAGCTTTGTAATAATGAGCTAGTACTGCATTCACATTCACATCTGCAAAAAGTGACAACAGTTCATAGACTATAGTTTGAATACTTAAATTGAAAGAAAATAACAAAGAATTTTCGTGGTACCCTTTCAAACAACTACAACAACAAAAAGATACATTTTATGCACATTAATATTTTAATATTTTATTATTTAATATTTATTAAAATTGAATGTGGAGTATATGGAATATGATGCCTATGTCCCATATATTTATGTGGTTCTTACAGCAATGAGCACATGACAGAAAATGGAGTTATGTTGAATGTATCTCCATCATTCTGAAGACTGACCTGAGATTTTTTTTTTTTGTATTATACAATCTACAAAAGATAGCATTAAATATTTGGAGATAAGAAGCTTTTTCATAGGGAATATACATGAAAAAAAGGTCAGAACAAGGTTGAGAGGGGAAGGAAGGAGAGGGCATGTAGAGCTATTTTTCTGCTGTGTGCTCCTCCATTAGTGAGCTGTTGTACGATTAATGTCAGCGTTGTAAAGTACTGGATATCACACCCTTCAAGATCACTAACTCCCTCTTTAATTAAAAATTAAGATTAGTCACTGCTGAATGACGGCAGTATTTTTCTTGAAGACTGAAGATTGAATGTTGTCCCTGAATTACTCCTGGATTTCTTCCAGAGCAAAGACCAACATATCTGGACTGGGACCCATGCCATAAATGTCTGCCTGACACACAGTAATTTAGTTGCAAATGAAAGAAGAAATAATTCATATGATTATTGATAGCTGATTAATCTTGCTTCAAGCATTCCCCCAGTATTCAGATACTTTGGTTCCTTGACAATATTAATTATAAGGTATTGAAATGGTCAGTAAAAATGTACTTAAGTAGTTCAGAATCTCTCTTAATATCCTAGACTTTCAAACTGAGCAGTGTGGTAGAGGATCCTAAAATCAGGTACAGAGTGGAACAGTCAAAAGAGTTACCTGTAAGTGTACAGCTTATGAAACCAGCACCAAAATCCTTTTGTACTAAAAATGAAATAAATTCCATGATGTCAGTTATAAGTTAGTCTTAGTTAAAGAATCCAACAAGATGGTTCAGGAATAATTAATCTGCAGAGACAGACATTTTCTCTTAGACCTTGAATGTATTTAAAGTAAACATAAGAAATACAATTAGAAATGTTATGCCTGTTGTTTAAAATTAATACAACTTCATTAATAAATGTTAATCAGTAAACACTTATGTTACATAAATTTTACTTTGTGAAAAGGCTTTCTGCCTGTGTAGAAGGTCAAACTGCCTGAAGAGGATCTCTTGGACTGAACAAAGGGAAAAAGCACTAGAAAAAAACGATTTATTATTATTATTATTATTGGCATACACTGTTATATATGTCAATGTGAGACTGAATAGCATATACAAATCCCGATCTTACTAAAGAGTAACAACAGGTTCACTGCTCTTGAGCACTGTGGAAAGCTGCAGTGAAGCAGACACTTTGTTGTTGTTGTTGTTGTCACATCATTCAGAGTCTCTAGACACAAAGCAACTGCTATAATCTTGCAGTTTGACCTCTGACATAACTGACGACTAATGAGTTTCCTGATTCAATTTGTCAGTCCTACAGCTGGTGCTAAACTAAAGCATACTTTAGCTAAACATTCAGTCTTGCTATAAATGTTCCCAACATCATAGAAGCCACCAGAATTCTTGAGCTCTTGTTTCAATGGCTCAGAAAAGTCAGCTGAAATCATGCTTAGTCTGAATTTCTTCAACTTTATTTGAAGTCATGGGATACTGTTATAACTTTGTCTCCCAAATGAAGAACTTTTAATTCATAAATTTTCATACCCCCTATTGACAGGTTTGTGATCATGATGTTATCTCTTAGACTTCTCTTAGATTAACAAAACAGGTTAAATATCTCAAACTTCTCATTACTCTTCATAGTTTGAAAACCTTTTTACAGCCTAGTTGACCCATCTGAAAAATGTGATAATTCTTATACTTGTTAAGTAATGCACATATTTGACAAGATATTTGAAATCTGCTAATCAATAGATAACATATCAAAATATTACTGTTATGGTACATAAGTACCATTTGGCAATACACATGACAATAATTAAACAATTGTCATAGTTTAATTATCAATTAAAAGCACAGAGAAGGAGAACCAGTTGAAGCTATAAAAAAACACACACACATACATTTGTTTTTCTTTTCAATCTCCTTTCAAGTATAATTCCATACTCTTCTACTTTCAGCATACTTCATATAATGTCACTAAGTATAGACACGGTTCTGGTGATTCTGATTCATTTGTGGACTGGGCTAGAGATAGAAGCAGTTCATTAACAGTCTGTGTGGCTTTAGTTAAAGGTATCATGCATATTGATCTCTTATCACCTTTCAGACCCTCTACTTGCCTCACTCCTATGGCCCTGTTTTTTTCCCTCACTCTTTCACATAAGTCTTGCAATATTTGCACTTACTCATTTTCATGTGTATCTCTTCTATATTCTAATTCATGCCAGAGGTATTACTGTTATTGCCATCCTGTGGCACCAAGGAATGTCATAGCTTCTGGGGTCAGAAGCCCAGACTAGACAACTTGGCTCCATGTGTGGATGAGACCATTCAAGCTTCCCCCATTGCATGTCTTCCATTGAAAAGGCATTGGCTGTATTTGGTCCCTTAAAGACTAGACAAACACAGTGTTCTCCAGGACCATTTTCGCCCTGCTGATCTGCTGATTTTATTTTATTTTATTTTATATTTTATTTTATTTTATTTTATTTTATTTTATTTTATTTTATTTTATTTTATTTTATTTTATTTTATTATTTTTTTCTTTAGATATTGAGATATTGACAAAGACATCATGTGGAATGTTTGCAAATTTATGACTCCTTTAACTATGAAGGGGTAACAAACAGAAGGGCTCAGAAAACATGCCAGAAACATCCATAGAGAAAAACTTGTGTTACAACATAACAGCAAATCTGGAAATTGGACCTCATACATCAGTCTGTTAGAAGACTAATGTGGGAACTCGACAAGAGTTACAACACTGAAGGAAATCAGTTTTAATTTGCAGAAGTGTATTTGTCTTTATTAGAGTGTATTGTCTTTATTATCTGAATTATCCATACCTGGACTTTCTGCTTCTGTTGTGCTACAATATGAAACTTTTCCTTGTTTGTTTGTTCATTTAGAAAATTGATATTCCTGACTATGTTCTGAACAACTAAAATGCCCGATGTGAGATTAAATGAGTTCTTTCTGTCTGTGTGTTAGGGGAAGGGTACCAATTTTACTATTATTAGAAAGCACACAGAACAAGGATATGTAATTTAAAACATATTAGAAGATGGATATTTCCCAATCTTTCACTGAGCTGTCTGCTAATGGAAGTGTATTGTGTAATAACCCCTTTCACTTGCTTGTGCTCTGTGTGACATGGCAAATCTTAGGAGTGATTTAAGGTGAGTCCTATCTGATAAGAATCTAGAATAAATTCAACTCCTTTGATAGGTAGTTCAATGACACTGTGATAGAATGTGACAGTTATGAAGGATGCTTTACTGTTTGGGAAAAAAAAAAGTTTTCTTAGCATTTAGAATAATCTAGGTTTAAGCTTGTGAATATTGCATGTTGATTAGATAAGCTTCACAAAGTCCTAGAGCTCAGGAAAAATCAGGGAATCTGGACCCTTTACAGCAAAACATTTGGATCTACCAAGCTTTTTCAAGCTTCTTTCTATTTCTAGTCATCTAGACAGAAAATACTGTCCTAGCAATGTCTACCACTGTTTGGTGTGTTCTTTGAATTACAGGCTGTGTTTAAACAATTATTTTGAATAATATATGGCTGCCACTAAACAACACAGGTGACTGCACTGACTGCAGCTTGTAACCATCAAATCTGTCTGAGCAATCCAAGAGTTCTTTTCTCTTACTGTTATGACTATTAACTCTAACAGTGCTATCATAAATGAAGATTGATGAAAATTGATGGGTTTTCCTAAAGGCCCCATTCTCACATGAAGTCCAGACTCTGCTTTTAAAAATATACACTACCTCCAAATTACCTTAAATTTTATTAATAATAGTATTTAAAATCTCAGAACTCTGACACCAAATAACTCAGCCCCATAGCTGTTCTTTTCAAATGCTGGTTTTTTTTTTTTTTTTTTTTTGTCCTATTAAAGCAAAGAATTATGACTAATAAAGAAACTTTCAGTGATTTCTTCAATGAATGACAATTTTCCTAAGCTTCAAAGTCAGTTGAATTTTAACATCTACCTCTCTTTGAGGCTTTGAGGCTGTATATTCAGCTCAAAGATACACTGAAAGTCTGTAGCAGGAAAAGGCAGAAGTCACAGGATTTTAGGTCAGGTCAGAGATTTAATTACAAAGCAGAAGAATACAAATACATGGAGGTAAGGTATGTCATTTAATAATTTGATAGTTTGAAAATTCCGAAAAAAAAAAAAAAATCAACTGAGAATGTGTATTTCTGTTTCTGCATGCACGAACACTAGTTTTGCACAGGTGGAATTTGATGAAAAATTCCATGATGGAAGAGAATAAAACCAATAACCAGACAAGTTATCCTCACTATTTTAGGCCTGTATGTGAAGTGGGCTGGATTCTGATCTTTTAGTGAAACTAAAAGGAAGCTTTCTTTATGCAAAATTCTAGTGATTTATCATAGATTGCTTAGAGGTTTTACATAAACTTTTAACTTCCTTGAACCCAATTAAGGCACCTTTTTTTTTGAGAAAAACTGCTATTTATTAGCGTTTTTTTTTTTTTTTCACTCATATACCATTTGAAGAGAATAGGCTCTTGCAACTTTTCCTTCCCTTCCTTTTTGCATGTAACTTGAAACCAATGTCTCACTCAGAAACAACACCTTTTTTTTTTTTTTTTTTTATGGTACATGTCAAAAATAACAAGATTACAATTAAAGTGAAGTTCAACAATTCTGATTTTTTAAATATTTTTAAAATAAATTATAGCTTTTAAATTTGTCCCAACACATATCCTTGCATTTAAATATACATAAGTATTGCTATGCAAGTCTAAGTAGATGCTGTTTTTAGAAACCTGCTTATACGACAGCCATCCTTTAATATTAATCATGCAAATTATAATGATATTCTTCAATAGAATTCAAATTTTAGGCTTTTAATGACCTTTATAGACATTTTTGTGTCAGCAGCAATCATCTGTACATCAAGTTCAACTGTATCTGCTTTGGAAACTTTATAAGATCTTACCATTTAAATTAACACGAAATCATCAATTGTAACTTGACTAATATCAATCTAACATTATAATGCAGTGGCAATTTGTTCCCTCTTGCTGCTGCTGGCAGACCTAAGCAGCACAAAAATTATTGAGACAGATGCACAAGTAATCAGTTATGTCACTTTATTGATGCATTCCTGATTATCCCTTAATGAGACAGAATTTCTGAAGAGGCAGTACTTGTCCCTAATGAATATTTCTTCAGATGCCAGATTTGTTTGGCTTATACACCTGCTTCCCTTATATGACCTGTTATCCTTAATTACTACTTATATGTAAAAAATTCTTGGAAAAACATTGGGTCAAAGATTGTACTTTTCCTTATAATTGAAACAGACCTTGTGATAGAGTGAGATTCTGAGATGTGAGTGAGATCTTAAGATAAACAGAGAGAAAATGGTGCAAAAAATACAATAGAGGGTTTTCACACAAAATAAGGGGATTAGTGACTTTTCTGATGGCACAGTGATGGCAGCCGAACAACTTATTTCTTGTTGTTCTCTCTCTTTTCAACTCAAAATCTGGAGTATAAGAAAATTATCTCAGATGAAACCAGGACACTTGTAATCAAAATCATGGCTTATCTAAAACCGAGAATAAGAAACCCTAAACAAAAAAGTTTTATTTTTTTATTTTTTAACCTATCAGATTTATAATATAGCTCTGAGGATAATATAGATTTATACTTCGGTTAAAAAGGCAGTTAACCTTTCTTCACAAGCAAATGAATTCTATTGCTCTGTCGGTACCAAATCTGATAATTGTAAACATAAAATACAGTAAATTAGCATCTTGTAGCTGCAAATTCATAGCTAAAAACAGGAGCCTCTTTGTTACTGATTTTAAGATTTATGTAGAAATATGTGTCCTAAACAGATCAATTTGGTCTTCTGTCTTCATGTATTAGTATAACTGTATTTAACTGAGTATGATATCAATGACATAAAGTGTTTTTCTTCTTTTGTGAAAAGGCCATTTGTCTTATTTGTGTCAACTGGGGACTTTCATACTTGTTGTTTTCAGGTTTGTGCCAAGTACATGATTGCTTCATTTGCAGTCAAAAGCATCTTCTCTGCAGGAATAAACCAGAATATTCCATATGTTTATGGGCCAGTTCCTTGTCACTTCCATAAGAACTACCAATGAATTCAGGCTGTTAGTAAGAAATGCCCTTGAGAGCCATGCAACTGGGAAAACATCAGGGGCAACTACTACTGTATTCAGTATGTGTGTATCTATATCACAGTGCATGTGTAAATCCATATACTTGTATATTCCAGAAAGGAAGAACAGGCAAGGACTCTTATTTCCCTGAGAGATGGGTATAACAAGGGTGACCAAAGTAGTAGGAAAGTGCTTGTGACAGATAACAGATCCCTGAATACCTGTCTTTGGGCTTTGAGTAACTTGATCTAGTGGGTGGTATCCCGGCCAATGGCAGGGTGTTGGAACAAGATGATCTTTAAAGGTCCCTTCTAAGCCAAACTATTCTATGATTGTATGTTTCAGGATGGTATCATTCAGCCTAGAGCCCTGCTGAGAAGTATCAATTACCTCCTTCCACCTTTTCAATTCAATGATCTAACATGCTCTCCTGACAATAAACAATCCCGGACTGTAGTATGCAGTAAGGTCCCTGGAGGAAAAACAGGTTTACTTGATACAGGAAGATGATGTATGTTTAATGCTTGCAATGTTTCTATGAAATTTAGTTCTCAGAAGTTACAAATTTATAGAATTAGATTCTACAAAGGAAAGAAGCTATTTCAAGGACCTTCTTCAGCTAATAAATGGGAAACAGTGTCTAATAAATGGGAAACAGAGAGAACTCATTCTGGAAAAAAAAACTCTTTATGAGATATCTTGGAATCTCCTTTTGCTTTACCTTGTCCTGTGGAGAAGATGTGTTTGTTCTGAAAGAAAAATAATAATTCAGTACTCTACAAATATAGGTTTGACAATTCAGCTAGAATTAGCTGACCTTCTCAAATTCAAATTTTATGAACTATGCCGTTTGCAATTTCTTTTCTCTAATGATTGCCTTCCTCCGTTAAAACTTTCTAGAGAAATATATAAAATTTATTAAGTTACTGTTTTGTTTACACTTTGTGAAAACCAATAACTGACCAAACACCCTAGAATATTCCATTCCATTTGAAGAATAACCCAAATCTAAACCACAACTTTTTTTTTTTTCCCAAATCTAACCTAATCTTTAAAAAATAAAAATAAAAATAAAAATAAAAAATAAATCCAACATTATCCTGGTACCACACTGAATTAAACAATTTTTGGGTTTGGTTCAATTATGTAACAATCAACCTTTATATATACAAATATATACAAATATATATATATGTTGTTGTTTCATTTAATATTAACATATAATAATAAGTATTATAAATGCATCTGAACCTCATGAACAAGCACTGGAGTAAAGGACAATTAAAAAACAAAACAGAACAAAACAAAAAAACAGAATTTGAGTTTTCTTCCTCTACTTTTTTCCCCCCCTGTGTTGAGAAGATGCCTTCACTGGAATCTATTCTTTACTTCCTATTGAACTTGGTGGGTTCAGAATTTAGCTCTTGAATGATTTTAATATTGCTTTTCTAATGGTTATCCATAAAAGCTCTTATTAGATTCAGAAAGGAAAAAGAAAAATACAGAAAAAAATAGTAGCCCAGTAGCCCTCATGAATGAGTCTGATCTGAGTTTGTTGCAGTGGAAAAAAAAAAAAAAATCATAAACAGTAACAGCATTGGAAAGCTTTGAAAAAAGTCCCCAAGTAAATTATTAGCAGTAGGTAAATTTTTCCATTTTAGCAAATCTCTCCAATGATTGAGCCACATAAGTAAAAATCTAACTAGAAATTCAGCTTTCCATTTCTGGCTAATATTCTTAGATTTGAAACTAACTGGCCAACTACAGGTCCTGTACCAACAATCTGTTTACCATTTATGGTTCACTTGTAAATGAATTGTTATTCCATTTACAGTAATAACTGTGAGCAACTGTGTGAAAACAACCAGGAAAATGGTCATATTTTTTAGGTGCCAGCATTTCAGACAAAATCCACAAAATGCAAATAGTAATGGCTGAAATTCAGCTATGCTTGCATGTCTGCTGTGAAGTCTGATCGGTATTTGAATCCAGTGTTCCTTCATTTACCAAAAACAAACAAAAACAAAAAACTTTTCTCAGCCTTGAGAGTATTTTAAGGTTTACAACTTGTTCTTGATTTTAAAAGCTAAATTCTACCATTAAGTGAACACCCTGAGTAGACATAATTTCTCTTCATGCTTTGAGATTCCCAGAGGAAGACCTTACTTTATAGCATTTCACTAAATTAGGAAAAGTTATAGAGATGAACAAAAAGATCTATTTCTAAATGTTCTAAGCAATACAGTTTAATTAACTTTTACCCTTGCACCTACTATGTAAGTGCGAAACTATATGCGCTTTCAGTTCTCCTTTGCACAAATGCATCCATAATAAATGGATACCTAAATAGTATATCAGAGTTTTTTTTCAAGTCCAAAGGAAAAAATAAAAGTTTGTGTCAAACAATCAAGACTTGATTTGGAAATCATAAAACGTCAAATAACTTAGAAAAAAAAAGTGTTTGCATTACATTAGCAGCATTTATTAGCTTTTTCACAGGAATGGCTCTTCAAGGCTTACTTTTTATTTGTTGGTTTAAACTTTTGTGATTCAAAGATAAATTTTTGTAGCATTTAAGAAATTAGGATTGGTTTCCCATTTATAAATTTCACTGAATATATATATATATATATATATATAAATGCTAAGGTAAATAACAAGTAGTGTGTTACCTAATTAGTCATAAACATGACTAGTAAATTATTATTACATTTCTTTTTCAGAGTGATAGAAATTTCTGAGTAGTATAAGCAACTATATTAACCCAAAGAGCACTGTCGATCCCTCTTGTTCATGAAGTTCATAAATATGTGAGACTACATGCACAATTGGAGAGGCATATTAAGTACACAGCACCTGTACTAAATTAATGGATAAAAACTCATGAATAGAAAACTTAAGAGGGAAAAAAGGGAACATATATATATACATATATATTTATTATCGTTATTTTTTTTAGAGGTGCTTCAGCTCTGATCGACACTTGTAATAACTGTCTCTTGCAGTCTGGATGTACAAAAATTTGGTGGGAGAGCTGCCTGCCTGCAGCTGTGTGTAGCGGGTTTACATGGCAAGATTTTGGTAGTGGGGGGCCATAGGAATGGCTTCTGTGAGAAGAATACAGAAGTTGCCCCATGTTAAATTAGGGCCTAACTGCTGGCCAGAGCCGAGCCAATAAGCGATGTTGTTTGCGCCTCTGTGAGAGCATATTTAAGAAAGGGAAAACAGAACTGCTGCTGCACAGCAGCTGGGAGAGTGAGAGGAGTGAGAAATAGCCTTGCAGGCACCAAGGTCAGTGAAGAAGGAGGAGGAGAGGTATTCCAGGCGCTGGAGCAGAATTTCCCCTACAGCCTGCGGTGAGGACCATGGTGAAGCAGGTTCTCCCCTTGCAGCCCATAGAGTACCACAGCGGAGCAGGGTTCCACGCTGCAGCCCGTGGAGGAGACCACGGTGGAGCAGGTGGACCTCCATCGATGGAGGCTGCAGCCTGCGGAGGACCCCCACCAGAGCAGATTCCGGGCCGGACCTGTAGCCCATGGGGAGGAGCCCATGCAGGAGCAGGTGACCTGGCAGGAGCTGCTGCCCGTGGGGGACCCAGATTGGAGCAGTGTGCTCCTGAGGGATGGACCCCGTGGTACGGACCCATATCTGGAGCAGTTCTTGAAGAGCTGCTGCCTGAGGGAATCCCATGTAGGATCAGTTCAGGAAGGACTGCATCCTGTGGGAGGGACCCCACAGCGCAGGGGAAGAAAGTGACTGAGAAGGAAAGGTGGAGATGAAGTGCTATAGACTGACCATAACCCCCATTCCCCTGTTCCCCTGCACCGCTCAGGGGGAGGAGGTGGAAGTGGGTGGATGGGGAGAAGGTGTTTTTTTGTTTCTTTCCTTTCTTTCTCACTTGTCTAGCTTGTTAATAATAGGCAATAAATCTTACTGTCTCCCTATGCTGAGTCTGTTTTGCCCATCACGATAACTTTTGTGCGGTCTCCCTGTCCTCATCTCAACCCTTGAGCCCTTTGCATCGTATTTTCTGCCCCTCCCTCTTTGGGGAGGTGGAGTGAGAGAGCGGCGATGGTGGAACTCGGCTGCCCACCCAAGTAAAATCACCACACTGTGATAGAGTATGGAGCCTGTACATAGTAAGAATAAGATATTTCATTTTCTTTGTTGAGTTGAATGATCTTTCCTCTATATATCTGTACACCTGTGTGATCATGGCTCTTCTGGCTTCTTCCATAACTTATTTTAAGCAACATAGTTTTTAGGTCATAGATGATTGTCTCACACCATTTAGAACCAGATAAAGTTACCCTAGACCTCCCAGGGATTTTTTTTTTTTTTATGATTTCCTGATGATTTCTTCCTTGGTGAGTGGAAGGACATTGCTTTCTGTGTTTGTTTGGCAAGGTAGTAGTGACAGTAGTTTCTAACTTAGCTCTATGACCAGCCATATGAACAAAAACAACACTGTAAGGGAAATAACATCTATTGGTTGCTTATCTGCCCCAGAAAACATTCATTTATGAGAGTTAAGAAATAAAAGTAGACAATAACATTATCAAAATTTAATCTGAACATTTCTTGCAGAAGCTAAAGAGAGACTGTGTAACTGTAGACTATTTAAATGGTTGGAAAACTGATGATGTCTGGCCATCTTACCCATAAGTGTAAATGTTAAAAATTGTCAAAATGTTTTGCATATAAATGGCAAAACACACTGCAGCATTGTAAACAAAGAAACAAACAAAAAAGAAGAGTACAATTTCTTTACTTGTAAATACACTAAGAACATATGTAGATGATGTTCAGTTTGCATTTAAAATTTTAACGTATCATAGAATCACAGAATCATCTAGGTTGGAAGAGACCTCCAAGATCACCTAGTCCAACCTATGACCTAACACTAACAAGTCCTCCACTAAACCATATCGCTAAGCTCTACACCTAAACATCTTTTAAATACATCCAGGGATGGTGACTCAGCCACTTCCCTGTGCAGCCCATTCCTTTTGGTAAAAATATTTTTCCTAATATCCAACCTAAACTTTCCCTGGCACAACTTTAGCTCATTCCCCTTGTCCTGTCACCAGGCACGTGGGAGAATAGACCAACCCCCACCTCTTTACAGCCTCCTTTAAGGTACCTGTAGAGAGTGATAAGGTCGCCCCTGAGCCTCCTCTTCTCCAGACTAAACACCTCAGCTGCTTCTCATAGGACTTGTTCTCCAGACCTCTCACCAGCTTCGTTTCCCTTCTCTGCACATGCTTGAGCACCTCAATGCCTTCTTGTAGCAAGGGGCCCAAAACTGAATACAGTACTCGAGGTGCGGCCTCACCAGAGGGGGGCAATCACTTCCCTAGCCCTGCTGGCCACACTGTTTCTTATACAAGCCAGTTGGCCTTCTTGGCCACCTGAGCACACTGCTGGCTCATATTCAGCTGCCTATCAACCAATACTCCCAGACCCTTCTCTGCCAGGCAGCTTTCTAACCACTCTTCTCCCAGCCTGTAGCACTGCTTGGGGTTGTTGTGCCCCAAGTGCAGGACCTGGCACTTGGTCTTGTTTAACTTAAATGTATCTGCTAGCAGCTTTCTGTCAGAAAAGGATGTGCTCTATTTACAAAAATATCCAAATTGAATATTTAAAATCTCTAAGAAATAGTTGTTAAAAGTATTTTTAAAAGATTTTTTTTGTATATATTTAAGAAAATTTAATTAATTTACAAAGCCAGGAACCAAAAAGTCATTTGACCTACTTTGTATTTTATTTTATTTATTTATTATTATTATTATTAATATTTATGTTCATGTTGGAGAGAGATTGCTTGTAATAACACTTTTTTGTGTTCATTTTGGTTGATCATTTTATCTTAGTCTTTTTATTGGTTACAACAGAAGAGCTAATCCTAATGATGTTGTACTGCTACACAGGTCTTATTGGTTTGGGGACTGTAATTCAGTAAGGTGTGTTCTTACTTTAATTTACAAACATAGTCTAACTATTTCTAGAAGGTGAAATTTGGAGAGAAATTTGCATTGCTCTTAGAAAGGTATCTCCAAAAATTGTACTCCCCAAAATCTAAGAGTCTAGCTGTTATTATTGAACATGTTAGAACATGTTATTACAGTTTAGATGCAATTGTTGTCTGTAATTATTTTCTTTATATCCTGCTATAGAATGCAGAATTGTAAATAACTGAGAGGAGAATTCTGTGGTCCTGGGCAGCCGGCTCTACGTGACCCTGCCCCACCAAGGAGGTTGGACTAGATAAGCTCCAGAGGTCCCTTCCAACCTCAACCGTTCTGTGATTCTGTGAAATAACTTTTCTGTGTTCATTTCTGGGAATAAAAAATAAAGGAAATGCAATACAGTTTAACTTTTGCTTGAAAAGCCTGTTCAGCAATTATTACGTCAGTCTTATTGTAATGGTTCATTTCATGATTATTTTAAGTTTAAAAAAAATATGCCACTTCAATCATTTTATTTTTATATAGATATGCATGTTAAAAAAAGAGTATTTATGTGAAGATTTAATGAAGGTAGCAACAATTCATATTCCAGTTCAAGGCAACAGGAAGATATTATCTAATTACCTAATTATACCTAATAATGAGTTACACTTCATGAATGAATGGACAACTAATAAACTTATCTTACAGATAATTTGACAGCTTTCATATTAAAGTAGATGTAGACAGAGGAAGTCGTTGGAGGAAAAATACATAGATGAGATAAAGGCATTCTAATACTTTTATTTGTAGTAACCTGTAGAATCATAAAAATATTGGTTTGACCTCAGAGGGTTTGATCTGAATGGTAGGTCACTCAGCTTTGGTTTTGGCTTTTTCTAGCCACCTTCTGGAAAACCTCCAGGGATAGAGAGTTTACACGGCTTCTGTCTAATCTTTTCCACTGCTGCATTCCAGAATGCTTACTCTCCATTTTTATTTTTGTTTTTATTTTTATTTTTATGTTATTTTTATTTTTTCTTCTGGTGTAATCTGAACTTCTCAAGCCACATTTTATGACTACTTGCCCTTGTTATATTGTTTACCACAAATTTCCATGAAAATCTGCCCTAAAAATCAGCTTCAGCTTTGCAATATACACATAAAATTTCTTAACTTAAATGGGTAAACACTAAGGAAGAATTAAACCCTTAGCTTTGCACACAATTTTATTTTTTTTTATCTTATTTTACCTATTTTATTATTTTATTTTATTTTATTTTATTTTATTTTATTTATTTCATCTCATTTCATTTCGTCTCATTTCATTTCATCTCATTTCATCTCATTTCATTTTTAATAGCTGTCAGGCAGAATTTTTTGTTGCTCCCCATATCAACAAGAACATTTTCAAAGTAAAAGCGCAGTAGCAGTAGGGTGTAAAATACCATTACTGCCTCTCAGGAATTTGCCTTCTACTGGATGTAAACATACACACCATCCTCAGCAAGTTCCTTGTGTAGCAGCTAAGAAATTCATGCCACTGTGATATTAGCAATTAGTATGCACCTGCTGACATAGCCCTGGTAATTCATTACAGCAAGTTATCATCAAAATTATGGCATGCTGATGACATTAACTTTCATACATTACCAATGGACTGGTGCACTGATGACATATTACAGTAGTATATCAGAAAAATGCCAAATGTAGAATGTTTGTTTGTTTGTTTGTCAAAATAACAAAACCTTACATTGAAGAAAGGCACTAGCAAAAGCATTATGCTATCGACATTCTTCATCATTAGCTAACAGTTGTGGCAAAGTGAGGAGAGCAGCACACATTGAATTACAGAGTCTAATGAAAATTCTAGTCAAACTTTCCAAGTTTATCTTCCAAATGCCTTTGTGTCATCAGTAACATTTTTATTTGAGACACTTGCAGTCAAGAGAGTGAAGTTTAAAATATTAAAAGAGAAATTTTCAGAAATTTCTCCACAAACTGAATTCATTCAATAAGTACTTCTGTCTGTAATGTAGGGCCAGTTGTGTACCTGAATATTGGAAAGTGAAAGACATGAAACAAGTATTTAATTCTGGAAAATTAAATGATTGGAAGAGAATCCAATATTCATTCTACTCTCCAGTCAGAAATATTTTACTTCTTCATGTTTTGGAAGATGTCTTAGCAACTTGAAATAAGTAACAAGTTGTTTTTCTTTTTACAAGTCTAAGTGCACATGAAATTTTGTAAGATATAGTTCTAGCTTTGTAATGCTAACATAGCAATGCCACATAATGAAATGCTCCCTCTTAATAGTCCCTCTCTAATAATCCTTGTCTTCCTCAGATATCAATAAATCAATCTCCAAGAAATCACCTAAGTCAACAAAAGTAAGACTGGATTGATACGTTGTGGGAACTTCAAACTCCATACCTATCATGTCATATCTATTTTGCCTTACTTTGTAATTGTGAAGGCTCAAGACTTTGTTTATGGACAAAGCAGAAGCATACTGTAGATAGATAAATAGATAGACAGACAGAGATGTATAGATGGAAGGATGGATGGATGGATGGATGGATGGATGGATGGATGGATGGATGGATGGATGGATGGATGGATGAATGGATGGATAAATGGATGGATACAAAGCCAAGATTCTTTTTTAGTATAAATGAAATCTTAACAACCTAATTCAAGGACTGTTAGTAGTCTAGATTTATGCAGAAAAAGAAAGAATAAAAATATAGGTAAAATAATTCTATACAGAAAAAGACTCAATAATGGTAATAATATAATTAAAATAGTAGCATACATTCTTCTTAGTTTCTGTCCCTTCCACAGTGTCATGCTCACTCTTCCATTGCTTGTCTGTCAGTGATTTCTTTGTGGTGGTGTTGAGAGTATTACAATGAGCATCTAGAATCAATCACTGGGAGGAAGATGATGTTTATGGTGACTTTTCCTTGTATTTTCCTTGCTACAGTATACACATTTGCTGACACACTTTTTTATACATTTGTTCTTTGTTGATCTGCAGCTCCATCTTACATCCAAATTCACTATTTTTTTTGCTATAAAAACTATTTCTTTGTTATATTTGTTATCCCTAAAAAACATTTTGTCCATATCTATATCAGCAATTGCTTAAATGACCATGGGTGAGTTGTCAAATTAATATCCTTTGTCTCTGCTTCTCAAGGACTTTGATATTGTACTAAGAAGTTATTTCTCTAAACTGCATCCTTACATTAGAATTGAAAATATCCTATTCTACATATGGTAAGTGCTTGCTTCTGCTTTCTATATAAAATTATGGTTATATCACACAAAGAAAACAAAATTTAAAAAGAATTAGCCCATGGCTAATTAGCACATGGTCATCTAGAACAATTGTTATCACAGATGAAAAAAGTAAAACAAAACTGTAAGCAAGTCAAGAAAAGTTCAGACAGAGCATGAGAGGCAACCCTCAGGCCTAAAGTCTTACAAATGCATTCCAAAGCTTATGGCCTGTCATGCCAATACCATCTTACAGGGTTACACGGTCACAAAATGCAGTATTCCTGTAAAGCTAACTGGGTTTGTAACAGTGTTATTTTGAATTAAGTCTAATACAATAGTGCCTCATCAGCATGGCATTTATTTCTACAATGGAGCAGGGAACTCCAATACAAAATAAATAATAAAAAAATAAAATAAAAAAACAGGAGCTTCTTCTAAAAATCATTCTGTTTTCAGCTCATGGTATTGCATTGCAGCAGAACAGCTCATGCTCATGCAAAATAGATTGCAATACTTTCATTATATTTTCAAGTTGTTGTTATGCCTTAAAGCAACAACATTTGTGATCCTCTTTCTTCTCTAAGAGGAAAAGGGTAATAGATTCATATCAAGCATGAAAGACTACTGGTCTTGGCAGTTGTATTTATGTGTTCAATAAACTAGAAAATATGAAGTGAAAAAATTAAAGGACTCCTTATTTCAGTACTATGAACTGTACTATGAAAGGACTATTATCAGTTTTCACGAAATAATTTAGTCTGAACTATGCCACTGCAAGTTGAACACGTATCATTATAGAAAGTCATTGGGAAAATGAACAATTAGAATTCCTTAAAATTCAGTATTGGAAAATTAAAGTAAGGTCAAGATACTAGAGAGGGCATATTGACTGTACAGAGGCCCACTTAAATATAATTCCTGTATGAATAGGTTAATATTCTATGTTGAGTATCATCCAGAACAAAGCCAAAGAATCACGAAAACAAGAGAAAAAGCATTTTGTGCAACGCCAGGCAAAAGATCCTCACTAAATTTAACAGGGTTTGAAGAATGTATGGATTATGTATGTTTCCTAACACTGCCAGTATTAGGAATATTTCTTTAGAAATATTGCAGTTTTTAGAACACTTTTGAAATACTTAAAAATAACGGCCTTTTTTAACAGCAAAGATACCGTTTTCTGTGGGTATCTGCTGCTCTTCCAGGCAAAACATTTGCTGATAGTCTGAAAACATTGGCCTTGTTCATATCCAATCATGCACATTTATGCCCAAGAAATAAAACCGTATTTCCTACAAGAATGAAGACAGAAATTTCCTTAAATCTTTCCTCAGTATCTGAATGTGGTGCAGGAAGGATCAAGACATCTGAGCAGGTTCTATGGGATACTGAAGACATGACCTACTAGGAAGCACATCAGCATTCTCCTGCCCATGACAGCACATTGCACACTGATATGTGCAGTACTGTATGTCACTTTCTCCATCAGCAAGAGAAGAAAAGTAAAATTCATTCCTAGCTTCCACTTCAGCTTTAATGTATCAAATCTTTATTTCTAATTACCTTGTTTTTGCAGACAACAGTATCACATGGAGAACCACTCAACAGCCTCTTTAAAGCCAATTACATAGTTCCTATTTTTCATTGAGACTAAGGCTTCATCTGAAAATGGGAACAATTCAGATGAATTATTTATGAAGGATATTCATCTATAAAAAGTTAGAGAATAGGGGAATGATTCTGTATGCTAACTTTAAGCAACTCTAACTAGTTAAAAGGACAGCCATTTAGTAAACATTAATTCTGGTTAATGAACCATCTTGTTTGTAGCTAACAACCAAAACAGTTGTTAAAATAGACTTTAAATTGCCCAAGACTTCAGTAGCAGATAATGCTTCCTAAGAAATCTAGAAATGAAAATGAGGCAATTTGATAGATAGTTTTACAAGCTCAGTTGTTCTGACTGAAACCACACAACTTAAATATTCCTTATCTAATAGAAGTGTCTGGAAAATGTAGAATAAGGTCTGGAAAAAATGTAAAATAATGAGAGTTTCATAATCTCTGTGAAACATCTTACACATTTATTGTTGAAAAGATCAGCCTGTGGTCCCAGTATGAAACCAAAGTCCAGTTACAGAAAGTCAATAAGCTTGCACAAAAAACTCACAGGAGCTCTCTAGAAGACAGTTGAATTTGTTTAAACTCAAATTAAACCATTTGTGTTTTCTTGGGGATTACATTCAAGAATAAATTAAATGAAAGTAAAATGAACCCAGCCTGGCATGCAGCAATACAATGTGATTTCTTAAACATGAATATTTTTTTGTAAATACTGACAAGTAAAAATGCTGGTGTTAGAGTACTTAAGTTAAAATAAAAAGGTTTTAGTGTTTTTTGTTTGTTTGTTTGTTTTGTTTTGTTTTGTTTTGTTTTGGGGGGTGCAATATTCCTCATGAATAACAACATTGTTTTACCTACAGAATTTATAATTCTCCCATTTTATTCTAGTACACTTCTGGTGAATACATTGGACCTCTGGTTTGGAGAACTAAAAAGAGGTCTTGGGGACAGTCTGCTGTTCTCAAAAGTCTGTTTTGTTTAAACTAAGTAAGTAGCAGTCAACAAATCTTAAATGAATAAGAAATGCAAAATTACACTTCAAGTGCGGTACTGTAGATTAAAATCACTATGGTCAAAATATAATTTCTCACAAAGTTAAGACCATATTGCTTTAAGTCACTAACAGGGAAACGGCAGCAAGACCTTTGAATAAAGTTTAAAGATGATTGTTCTCTATCCTATATGTATTCCTTTAAAAAAAAAAATCCCCTCAGATTAACAGTATAAAAGTTATACAATACTTACTGTAAAAGTACATAATAGTTGAATGATTTATGATATACAAAATACGATCTTTGTTTAAGTAAATTCAGGAGAGTGCATTGGTCTTACATGGCAGTGCTTTAGCAGTGGGGGAATACAGGGGTGGCCTTTGTGAGAAGAGACCAGAAGCTGCCCCATGTCAGATTAAGAGCCAGTTACAAACAGCATGAAAATGGACCTGTCACTGGCCAAGCTGAGCACTTCTTGTGCCTCTGTGAGAGCAGTTTTAAGAAAGTGGAAAACAAACACACACACACACACTCACACACACACAAACAAACAAACGTAAACTCTGCTGTTCAATAGGAACTGGGAAAAAGGAGTAAGAAAACGTAGACAGAAACAACCCTACAGTCACCAAGGTCAAGGAAGAAGGAGGGGAAGGTGCTCCAGGTGCTGGTGCAAAAGTTCCCCTGCAGCCTGTGGAGAAGCCCCTGGTGGAGCAGGCTGTCCCCCTGCAGCCCACGGGTCCCACAGCGGAGCAGATCTCCACAATGCAGCCTGTGGTGGAGCCACCTGTGGAGCAGGAAGATGTGGCCTGGAAGAGGCTGCAGACTCTGGAGAGCCCACACAGGAGCAGAGTCTTGGCTGGAGCTGCAGACTATGGAGACACGCCCATGGTGGAGCTGGTGGTCTGGTGGGAACTGCAGCCTGTGGAAGACTCATGCTGGAGTAGTCCATTCCTGAAAGATTGCAACCTGTGGCATACTGGAGCAGTTCCTTATGAACTGTAACCTGTGGGAAGTCCACGTAGGATCAATTCAGGAAGGATTGCATCCCATGGGAAGAACTCCTCACTGAAGTAGGGGAAGGGAGTGAGGAAAAAGGAGTGGCAGGGTTGAAATGTTATGGACTGACTGCAACTAGTGATTTTAGTTTGCTTTCAGTTTCTCACTGCTCTAGTCTGTTAGTAACGGACATTTATATTAGTCTCCCTATGCGGAGTCTGTTTTGCCCATTACTGTAACTGGTGAGTGATCTCCCTGTCCTTATCTCAACCCTTGACCCCTTTTTCATCATATTTTCTCCCCCCATTCCTTTGAGGAGTGTGAGTGAGACCGTAGTGTTTAGCTGTCCATCAGATACAAGTTTAGTTGTCCTCCACAGATACAAGTAGATCTATGAAAAAGGTGAAGAAAATAAGTTCATTGGTTTTGAACTCAGGTGATGGTAACATCATAATTCACTGGGTGAACTTACTTTTAGGACTGATTATTTCCTTCTAAGGACCTTAACTTCTAAGGTCCCATTCTGCACATGAGGTTATAAAAATTTACTTTGTTACAATAAGTCAAAATACCTTTGATTTGTGTGTGTGCGTTTTTCTTCTACTTTAGTATTCTAGACATTTGTCTACAATTTAGTCAACACCAATTACATAAATGAAGACAGATGTCTGTAGCAGTCTGCCGCCTGAAACCTCATCATTCTTCAATTTTCTTCAGTGCTTCAATGTTAAACAAAACTTTTCTGGCTTTTCTCAATTGCAAATGTTGTTATCCCAGAAGGTAAACACCATCCCTCTGATCCAGATGGGGAGAATGTTTTGAATGGCATATCAGCATATGTATCCTCATAAACTTGTTTTTTGTTTGCATATGCTCTTTAGCTGTTATATTGATCATAGGTACTAAAACGAAACAAATATAATACTGTTGTTACAGTGCTGTTGGCTGCATTTTGAGGGATTGATATAGGAAAAAAAAATACCATAGAACATTCTATATTTTTCTTTTAAATTAACTTGTCATTTTGTCAGTTTTCTTCATCTAATTTCAAGTCACTTCTTTTGCATCTCTAGCATGTTTTCTCATGATACTACCTAACTTCCTTACAGGACTTCATTTCCTTTATCCCAAGAACTCAATTATAATCTCATGACTGTCAGTACAGAATACATGTGTATTAAAAATTACTGAAAGTTCCCATCCTACAAGACGCTTCAAGCCTCTTATACATATGTTTTAAAGAGTAGACTGATGAAAGACTGGACTTTGGATTTGAAAAGTTACTTTCTCATTAAAAAAAAAAAAAAAAAGATAGCATTTATCATTTGCCTTCTCTAAATGTATGGTTGCGTTTTCTAAGAAGGTTATATTAAAAAGTCAGGAAGAGAGACAACAACATAAATAAATTTGATAAATATAGGTTAATGGAGATACATAGTTTTTCTTTGTTTTCAACACAGAAAGCAAGAAAGATAAGGAGGGAGGTAAAATATTCAGGAAGAGGGTTGCTTGTTCATTCAGTTTTATGCTTTTCTTGTGAGTTTCAATTCTAAAAACCTTAGTTTTCTTCTGAAATTCATATAAAATAAAAGTGAAGTATATTTTGAGTATTTTGAATACATATATATATATGCATATATATATATACGAATACATATATATATATATACATATATATATATATATGAGCTCCAGTATTCAGGGACAGACATAATAATTAAGTGGGAGAGTCTGAGAAGTGATACACACCTTTAGACATTTTTTTCCCTTTTTTTTTTTTCTTTTCTTTTAAAGGACTTCAGTCCCCTCCACATTTCTTCTTTCCTTTGTAAGAACATCCAAAAAGTGTTCATCATCCATCTCCTCCTGTCACATTCTCTCCCAGCTGGAGTATTTTGGATTTCTTTAGAAGAGTGATTTAGTGAATGAACCAGTATGCAAATAGCTTTTGCGGGGACTACTGGGATTTCTTGTACACAATATTTTACTCTCTTGTAGAAAGGCTATTTTTTAATAACCAGTATAAATATATTTTAATTAGAATGAAGCAGCTCTGACTTTGAAATAGCCTAAGGCAATGAAATGCTTTGTGACTATTTGGGATGTGAGAGGTAGCATATGCAGAGTGAGAAGTGGGGACACTTTCTGGTTTCCCTGAGGAATCAGTGCCTGAAGAACTGACCTTCACAACTTTTAGTTCTGTTGTTACTATGTATTATACTGCAAAGTAGAGCAGCTATTTCCAAGGTTACTAGAGAAGCATCTTAACTCATATCATCCCCATGAAAAGGGGTTCAGCTCATATAAAAGAATGAAAGTTATTGTCATTGCCTAATATTGATTCAGAACTAAAAGTCAGAAGCAATATATAGATCTTCTTTCTTACAGCCTCTCATATCTTTTGCTGTAAGAACCAAAAGGTACAAAAGACACAGCAATTTTACTGAATGCCAGATACAAACTTGGGAGGTATTTGCAGGCCACTCTCATTCTGTTTTCTGTCTGAACATTTGAGTGGATGAAAATAATGCTTTGAAAGCTGCTTCTATAGCCCAAAGGCAACTAAGCTCTCACAAAATGTTAATACTTCTTTTTTTTTTTTTTTTTAATCCTCCATGGAAACTTAATTACATTAAAACATATGTGTGAAGAGTATGTGTGTATACCATATAAGTGTAAAAGTTCATATATGTATATATGTGTGTATACACATATATACAAATGTCTAAATATATTATAAAGAATAATTGTTTATTCATATTTTTATCAGGTTATGGTTAAAAGCATTGAAATTTGAGTATTTTCATCTGTTTGTCACTCTCACTGATTATAACCACTGCAAAATGAACTGCAGTAATATGATAACTGAGTGGAATTAGGTGTCCAGGACTACTTGTAAATCATCTTTTTCACAAAATGTTTTTTTCACACATGAAGTGTACCAAATAGGATGATGTAACCACATATGTATGTACATTTGTGTGTATGTACGTATACTAATGTATCTCTGTTTCTTTCTTCAGAATTACAAGAATCCCTCACTTAACCAAAACCCACATTAGTAATATCAAATACATTTTCCAAAGGTGACTTCAGTTCAACTAATAGTAGGTCTCTCACAGCAATGTGTTGAACAAATATCTTTTTGTAGTCACACAGAAAAGAAAAGGAAAGCCTTAGAGGCTTTTTGGAAGAGTTCCTATGGAGAAGAGGAAGACATGACAGGCATCATCTTTTTTTCTCGAGTGTCAGTGTTTTTATGCCCAAGGAAATGAGGCTATGACTGGGCCTTGTCTGGAAAGCTAGTCACATGGTGACATACATGTCATTTCTGATAGACTAATACTAAGCAACATTGTTTTCTGAATTTTCTAAGCAAGACATGTCATGTCAAATCCTATTAATCAATCACGCCTCTTGTCGTTGCAAAGTCATATATGATATATAATAGAAAAGAGCTTAAATAAAAGGCAGAAAAGTTTTTGTGGTATGTACATATCTTCAGTTATGAAACTCTTGAATAAAGGGGGTATAGCTCCAAGGTTTTGTGTATCTTATGTTAAAAAAAAAAAAAAGAAAAAAGAAAAGAATCATCATGCTTTTACGCTTTTTAGGGAGAGTACAAAACAAAGATGGGTATTACATATATTTATGTGTAAACGCAGGTTCATGAATATTCATTGGAAAAAAATTATGTATTTGGAGGTAAAACTTTTTTTTGGAGGTTTAGACTTTATAAAGATGATTGATGAAATGTAAAGGAGGGGGAAATCTTGTCAAATGTCATTCAATATTTTTATTGTGTCATAAAATTCTCAGTACAACTGGAATCAATGTAGGCTGACTTCAGTTTAGAGTAGCACACCTGTTTACAGGGTATGCTTATGTCAATAATTTTCAGAGTGCGTATTTACTTAGCATTTTACTTTTTCTTGAATATTTTCAAAAGAAAATATTTTTAGGCAATATTTCCTTATTTCTGTTATTTATTTATTTATTTATTTTCTTGAACAGGAGAAAGGATATGGAGAATGCTAAGTGAAGGACTAATAGTTTCTTCTATGGTGAAATACATTGCTAGTGAATTTATTTTTATATTTGAATACAGCATCTTATACAACATCTCAAAAAGTCTAAGGAAGCAAGAAGTATGACTTTTTTATGGAGCTGGGAAGTGAAACAGAAAGACATGATAAAGAAATGAGTAAAGGAAAACACAAATGAGTTAATGAAGAACAAGGAAGGAAATGGGTGCTTTGGGATCAATAGGATCACTTAGAAGTGGAAAGTTGTATAGTTTTTGTTTCTTTGTTTGCTTTTAGAAAGATAATTGAATCAAAGCCTCAGAGACTGAGGGTTAAGTGTAATATAAATAATATACGAGAATGATTTTGAGTAAAATATATACACTGTATAAACACTTCCTTACTGTTACAGACTCTTATACAGAAGGACTGAAAACCAACAAAAGTAATCCACAGAAATATATGTATATTATTTATATTGGGAAAACAGATTAAACTCTCAATTTACCAATTAGTTTCAAGTAGTGTAAGAAATTATGCATTTCAAAGAAAATGTCTATTAGTCAGGAAAAAAAAAAGAAAAAGGAAAAAAAAGACAAGAGCTTCCTTTTTAGGCATAATAAGGAGTTATATCTGGAAGCACTGTTGTCACTGATATTAATCTTTTCATTAACTTATTTAGCATGAATTCATAATCTTGCTGACATTTTAAGTAAGGGTCTCCACTGTGTCTGAAATAATCAGTTAGTTCTGCATGGCAAAACTATTTACTCTTGTTATGTTAAAATGAATCACATTAGGAGAATTTGACTTCAGCTGGCAGTTAATTGAGATAGAGGATACAACACTGGTAATCGTTTTACAAATGAGTGCCCTGTTTGCATTCAGTTCTGACACATAGCTCCTAACAACATTGTCTTTGTCAATAGATCCTTATCAACAGAATTCTTTAGAACACATCCCTTGATTAAAAATTAGAACCTCTTTTTGTACACTTATTTTATGAAATGTTTTTAAAACTCAAGATACATATTGTATACGCTTACAGTATAAAACTGTAATATTTTAATAGTATTTTAACATTAAGACAAAAGCATAGTTTCCATTTGGTTTTGCAAAACTTATATATATATAATTTATAGAGAGAGTTTTATGTATATATATATTCAGTTTGATTCATAAAACAGACACTTGACTTTCTGGAAACACTGTGGGTAAAACATGTCATCACAAAGGGAAGCTCTTGGGACCATCTATGTATTTATTTCAGCTAACACAGAGCCCTTATATAGTACTTTGAATTTTAAAAGAAAGTCAGTAACTTTGACCAATCTAGAGAGAAAAGACATACAAGATTGATCACACGTTCTATTACATGTACATTAATTTTGGATTTCTTGTCAGTATGGGTCTGCAAGGGAAGAATTTTACAATAAATGCCAATATTTTGAGTATTACAGTTGAAGAAGTCCTGGCAGATCACACTAATAATTCAAAATCTTTCTTTATGCAGAGCATAAATACATTTTAAGGACACTGATATTTGCATTCATTTATCCTTACCTGTTGCCTAGCATAGTAATAAAAAAAAAAAAAAAAAAAAGGGTTTCTGTCTAGCCACTTGCTGATGTTTAAAAATGCTGATTTCTCTTAAAAAGTTCTATTTAAAATAATTTATCATAAAGTAACCTTTTTTTTTTTCTAAAATCATTTTCTTGTGCTGAAATAATTTCAAAGATTTAAAACAAAATATAAACACTGTCATTTGTCTGGTCAGCTCAATTCCTTGTGGCTTCTTAAAATGCAACATTCTTCAAACATTTCACAGAATATAAAAGGTTACATCCTTTTGCAAAGTACACAAATCAAATAGTTTTATCTGACTCATTTCCACTGTTAGGTAGTGCACATATTCTTTAATTCTTGCGTCACAACAGTTATTTTCTTCAAACTTCCTACATTTTCAAAGCATAACACCAGAGAAACCAACCAACCAACCAAAAACCCCTCCTCTATTCACTAATGATATTAATAAAAAGAAAATTAAAAAATAGCTATAAATATCTTTGTCTTCTTGTGATTAGTGCTTAATATATGCTTATAAACATAATTTCTGTTTTTGAGAAAGCCTTTGCTCAATGGACAAATTTTCCATCATGTTACAAAAATACATGTGGATGGCTTTGATGTTTGCCAGGAATGCTAAAGGAGATATATAATGCAGTGGTCTAGGTCAGTTTCAGACAATTATCAAATGTACTCAAAATGTTAGTGTAGCTATACCCTCCCTGAGATGAGACAGTTAGATGTAGCAATTCTTACTCATTATTAATAAAAAAAAATAAAAATAAAAAAAATAAAAAAAAAATCCCTGAAATGTGTAACTGAAAAAATTCAGATTTACACAATGTTGCCAAGTATGGACATGGTGAGAAGAATAATGCAATGCTTTTCACACCAAAATCACACATTTATGTATAACTGGCAACTCTATTGACAAAGAGTAGTAGAACAACTATTGCTATTTTGAAGATACGTGCTGATATACCTGATGCAACTAGTTGCCTGAAAGGCATCCATGAAATGTAAACAAAGTATTTCTTTGTTCTTTTGGTCCATCTCTACATTCCATACAATCTCTCTACTTCATTGAGTATGACTGTTTGTGTACTGGTATGAAGACATGCTGGCACCATCAGCAAGTAGCAAAAGTGGCAGTACTAAGAAAGAATAGCTTTTTTATTGCTGTGTTTTCATGAAAGACATCTTTCTTGGGTTTGTATCTTTGTAACATAAATTGTAAGGGAAGTAAAAAGCATGTTTGTTAAGATTGAAAAAATGAGTATCACAAAAGCTGTTTCAATTTGGAATGAATTCCTCCTTCAAACATAAAATAAAAAGTTTTCTAATCAAACCTGATTTAAATTGATCATACTAGTCTTCAATAATTATGAAAATGAATGGAACAATTTTGTGTTGTGTTTTTGTTTGTTTTCATACAGTGGACCCAATTTTCAAGCCATTATAGTGCTTATACTGTTGTAAAACAACAACAAAAAAAAGCTATTTATTTTTCCAAGTAGGAAAAGACATCTCTTTAATTTAGTAACAATTACACTGTTTACTGCAAACTTTTTGAAGCCTTAGTAAAATATTAAGATTCCAGACAATAAGTCAGATTTATAGACTGTTGTATATGATAAATAGATGAATATCTACATTTTCATTCTCATTTGTGGCTGGTTGGCACCGGCCAGCAGCCAAACACCCACTGTGCCTATCACTCACTCCTCTGTCCCAGAAGAGAACTAAAATAGAAGGTGAAGAGACTTTGAGATAAACACAATTTAATTAGAAAAGCAAAAGCAGTGCTGGCAAGCAAAGAAAAGCAAGGAATTCATTTACTACCTATCAGCAGGCAGATGTTTATGTATTTCCAGGCAAGTGGGTCCTCAACATATGTAGTTGTTGCCTCGGAAGACGAACATCATAACCACAAATGTGGTTATCTCCCTTCCACCTTATTGCTCAGCATACTGTCATGTTGCATTGAATATCCCTTTGGTCAGCTTTTGTCAACTGTCTTGTCTTGAGTTGTGGTGGTTTTACTCAGGTGAACAGCCGAGTTCCACCATGGCCACTCTCTCACTCCCCCCTCCTCAAATAGGAAGGGGGAGAAAATACGACACAAAGAGCTCAGAATGATTTAATTAAAGGGAAAGGGAATAGGGGAAAAAAAAAAAAAAAAAGGCTGTGCGGAAGCACAGAGAGAAAGGCGAAAAGAAAAGTTATTCTCTACTTCCCATCAATGAGCGATGTTTGGCCATGTCCTGGGAAGCAGGGCCTCAAAACTTGCAACCGTTGTATGGGAGGACAGCTCCTTCCCCCCTGAGAGGCCTCCTTTTTATTGCTTCGTGTGACATCATGTGTTATGGAATATCCCTTTGGTTGGTTTAGGTCAGCTGCCCTGGCAATGTCCCCTCCCCATCACTTGCCCACCCCCAGCCTGCTGGCTCTTGGGGGCTGCTATGAAGAAAGTTCACTTTGTAACTTCATCCCAGCCAAACAATGCATGGTCCCACTTCCATGCATATTCCTAAGCATAATTATGTAATGCCACTGTTTTTAAAATGATATGAAATATTATATGTCATGTAATACAGGAAGAGTTCTTTGTTGATATTTAAACATTAAAAGAATGATGATTACAAATATAGAGAGTTATATATATCAAGGTTAACATACATATTCTCGCATGGCATGGAACTCCACCTGCTAGGTGTAAACTAAGTTGCAGGACTAAGGGACTGGTGATGGTCACGTTGATGGTTGGACTTAAAAGGTTTGAAGTTTTTTTTCCAACCTAGATGATTCTATGATTCTATGACGCATAGCTCCACAGAGCTACACATCATAACACAAACTGAATGGATCAAGTCCCTGAATAAGCAAGCTAATCATTTTAATAAGACTGCTCTGAACTTTGTATCATAAGGGTTCTTGACTTTTCTCATATGATTTCAGTTGATAACATCAAGCATTTTGGGCTTGTTCTCCTATTTAAGATTAGATGCCATTTAAATCTCTTTTTTGTCCTCCTCAGCTGTTGTGGGCAAAATTTATACACAGATCTGATGTATCTGCAATTTAAGATTTATTAATTCCTTTATGGTAAATCACAAATTAGATAGTATGATTTTTTTTTTCTTTAGTAGCACTTAATCATCAGTTAATCGTTAGCCTATTTAACACAATAATTCAGTAGCATTTGCTACAATTAAAACAGCAACTTAGTTAAAAATTCGTAAATGGCAAGGTTCACACACAAGATTTATGGCAAGCTATTAGTGGTTTCTATACAAAAAGGGATAGGGGATTTCTATACAATGACAGATTAGGGATTTCTGTACAACAAGGTATTGGGGGAGTTCTAAACTCAGTTGTGCACTTTTGGTGAATTACTCGCTCTCCTCTGTGTACCGACCACACCACATTCACGTACCATATTCATGTACATTCATATACCATATTCACCACATGATCATTGAATATTGAAAAGTCAGGCCTCTAGAGTTACTCATTTTTCATTATGTTGTCATATACAGCTGGTAATCATTAAACCTCAAGGTGTCTTGTCCTGAGAGTCATCCCACATCAGGGGGAGATCCTAGGTCACAGCCCACTGTGGCCCAAGAGAGCTCAAAGGTGATCTTCATTTAGCACCAGCATTTATAGGACCATGAGATGATTGGCTTTAGTCAGTATTTTTCCATCCTGTCTACAATTCAGGTTGAGTAATTTTTGTGCTCCCCACCAACTGTACAATTCCAGTACCTTCCAGACTGAGCAGTTCTGGTATCCAGGTAGCAGGAGTTCCAGGCACAGTTAGGGAGTGCCTAACTGCACTTGTAATGGTGACAAGAATTACTCTTGAGATCAGAGTGGCCGGGGGGGGGGGGGGGGGGGGGGGGGGGGGGGGGGGGGTGAGAGCATGAGAGTTCCCACAACGTCAGCCCTACCTCCTGTTAAATATCCCAAATTAAGCAAGACATGGAATTTAATTGTAGCCAAATACAGACCTCTAACTAATGACAATTTTTACGATGTCTTTGAGTAAGTTAAAATTCAGTTTCTTCACTATTGCATATAATCACTTTACTCCCCAAACTTATGCATGATCCATGAAACCTGTAAATTCAATTTACTTCATCAGGAATTATAGATGATTTGCAGAATTCAAAAAAAAAATAGATCATGCAGAATTGGCAAATTTAAAACCAGGAAAATAATAAAAATAATTTCAGATATATTTGTGTGTAATGTAAATTTATCATTCTCTTCATGAAAAAGCAAATCAAAATTATATACATTGTTTTCTTTTCTCTAATAATGACACAGATTTTAACCTTAATTTTTAGCTCCATGGACTTTTCTGTCATTCTTTAGCTTCAGAAGTTAAATTGATAAAATGATATTACATAAAAAAATACATTTTGATATATAATAGGAGGGAAATGTAGAAATTGCCAAAACAAGAAAACTGCCTTAAAATCAACTTTTCCAAATCTATCATTTATCAAGAAAATGCCCCTCTGTTCCTGAGTATTTCAGTAGCAAAGGATCAAATATAAGAATGATCCTGAAACAATCTGTTGTAGAACCAAGAGCATAATTGATACCTTTTTTCTTTCTTTCAGTAATTTCATCTTTGCTACACAAACACAACTGAAAAGCTTATAAGCAAAATGGAACTACCTTTCTTTCAGACTAGAAGAAAGTGAAAGTGGGAGAAGGATTGCTATTTTTCTTTCTGCCTTTTAATAAACAGTTTATGCTCTGAAAATGTGGCAGCCTGAATGAGAAAAGTAAGACAGAAAAAAGGTAAAGAGAATCTCAGAGAGCTACTTTAACACTCAGGGAAAAGGTAATCCAGACTGTGTTTGCCTTTGTCTACATCCCCAGAAGAGCGAAATTGAAGATACTAATGTATTAGGACTTATTTTCTACCCAGCTTCTATGCAGTATAAGAGAGCATTAGCATGAAACATTCCAAGCATTTACATGCCAGTTTTTCTCTTCATCTTATTATCTATTGAGTCAGTAAACTCTTTACAACAGAAATAATCTCTTACTACATACCTGCTGGCACAGAAGGCTTTCCAGGACTCTGCCAGATCTGTTACATTGCTGCTAGTAACCATTCTTGAATACAGGTTACAATCTGCTGCTCACTTGGGCTTGAGCTATTTTCATCCAAATCACCTGTCCTGGTTCACCTGTGTCTCACTGCAGTTGCACAAATATAACATTTTGGCAATAAAATGAACACAATTTTTCAACTGTCTTTCATGTTTTGCTCCTACCAGAACAGATGCTTGCTTTCTTAACTGAGGCCCAGCTTTCTTAAATATGGTTTTCTGTTGAGGAGAGAGTAGGACTGGAGAAGTGGAGTGTGTCTGCGAAGATAAACTGTTGCTACACTGCAGTCAAGCCCATGGTACAGCAATCCTCTTCTAGGAGCTACATTCTTGGGAGCAGGACTAATTTTCTACTAATTCTGCTTTCTCATTTGTATCCTCAAGTTCCAGGTGATAATATCTCCATTTAATGAATGAATTAGATTCCTTTTTGAGCTAGCACAGTGGCTGTGTGGATGAAGTGCAAACTAAAGCCATCAGTTAACTTGGGCTATGGCATACCCATCTGAACTACAAATAAGATAAAAAATTAAGGTACTAATTTTATTTATTTTTTTGTTTATTTATTTTTACTCAGCCTTTTTTTTAGTATAATAAGCTCTTCACGGGATTGTACATTTATTTTGGAACACAAAATCTTTCGTAAGGAACTTATATCCAAGGTAATTATGTTTCTTCCACAAAACAGTTGGGCTTCTTAGTATTTTGTGCACAGTTTAGGAAAATTAAACAGTAAAAAACAATTGTCCAGCTGTAAGTGGCACTAGCTATATACTGCATAACACTAGCAATGTCTCTGTATGAAAAGTAATGTTGATTGCCCTCTACACACGTCTTTTCTACCTTTCCTTGCTGTGACAGAATTAATAATGTAAAGAATCTCTCAGAATGGTTTATGTGTTCACCAGAACAATATGACTGTAAACATCTTTCTCCTGCCTCATTTCTTCTTTTCAAATAGATTAGGAGAGGTTAGCATAGAGAGACAAACTATATAAACTTACCTGCAACACAACTGAAAAAAAAATGCTAATAGCTTTTTCCTATTGTTTGATATCCCCCCCCAAATTAAGAGAGTTCTTAAGTAGTAAAATGAATGCAGACTTGCTATAAAAATATTAATTTAAACTCCTGTGAGTCTCAGCTTCCATCAGCCTCCGCTCCCAGCTGCTCCCTAGGCTTTCTACATGAAAAAGTGCTTTTCCCTTGTCTACTTTGTTTCCAAGCACAGGAGTATGCTGTCACTGCATACTTATTAAAATAATAATAATTCTTTTGTAGTGTCATCCTGCTCTAACACTAAAACAAGTAGAATAGCAACAAAGTAGAAGTATGAATTACAAGTATGTTCCTTCTACCAGCTGTGATTGATCAATGAATGTCTACAATAGAAGACAGGTCTGAGGAGGAAAGATTAACTTTATGTGATGTACTGGGTGCATCTGGGATGGAGTAAACCTTTCCTGGAACAGCCTGTAGTGGTGTTTTTACTCTGCTGGGCAACTGAAGTCCACCACAACCACTCTTTCACTCCCCCTCCTCAGAACAGGAAAGAATGCTGGAAAGAAAAAATAGGCTCATGTGTTGAGATAAGAACAATTTAATTAAAGGGAAAAGGAAGAGAGAAAAAACAAGCAAAGGCCACGTGGAAGTACAGAGAGAGGAAAAAAGTATAATTCCCTACTTCCCATCAACAAGCAATGTTCGGCCACATCCTGGGAAGCAGGGCTTCAATATGAGTAGCAGCTGTTTGGAGGACAGATGTATTCATAATGAGAGCCCCCCCCCCCCCCCCCCCCCCCCCCTTCCCTTTCCCACATTTTATTTCTGAGTGTGACATCACATGGTATGGAATATCCCTTTGGGCAGTTTAGGTCAGCTGCCCTGGTGATGTCCCCTTCTCACCTCTTGCCCACCCTCAGCCTACTGGCTCTTGGTGAGGTTTGGAGGAAGTCCTGATGCTGTGTCAGCACTGCTTAGCAGTAGACACAGTACTGGTGTGATACCAGTGCTGTTCTAGCTACAAGCGCAGAGCACACCACTGTATGATCTGCTGCAGGGAAAGTTAACTCCATCACAGACAGACCCAATATGCCCGTATAGTGTTGTGCTTTGCACTTGTAGCTAGAAGAGCACTGATATCACAATGTTTTGTTTATTGCCAAGCAGTGCTGTCACAGCAGAAAGACCATCTCTCCAACTCTGCTCCATCAAAAGGACAGTAGGCTGGGGGTAGGCATGGGGAGGGGACATCACGAGGATGGCTCACCTAAATTGACCAAAGGGATATTCCATACCATATCATGTCACAGTAAGGCTGGGGGGAGGTCAGAAGGGTAGGGGGTGGGTGGTCTGGGGGAAGAGGGAACTCTTGTTATGAAAGCATTTGTCTTCCCAAGAAACTTCTACTCATATTGAGGCCCTGCTTCTATAAGTGGCTGAATATCATTTGCTGGTGGGAATTAGAGAGCAATTTTCCTCCTGCTTTTGTGTGCCTTTGCTTGCTTTTTTTTTTTTTTTTTCTCCTTTCATTATACTTCTCCTTTTAGTTTGTTTTGTTTTTTTTTTCCTACCCCCTGTACAAATTAAGCATAATTTATACTTGCATTGTGATATAAGTACATTGTTGTAACACTCTACTAACTCAAAATCCTGTACAGCATCAACTAACATTAAGTTCTTCACATGCGTAACGCCCCAAAGAACCTGCTCAGATAATACTGGACTCTGACACCTGCTTGTTTCCAGTGGTGACTATTGCTGCTACAACTAGGTAATCAAAACTGAGTACTGAACCTGGAGAGGACAGAACAGATCACATCTGGTTTATAAGAAATTAACAGAAATTGCAGTGTTCAAGGCAAAAAAAAAAAAAGTAATAAATAAATAAAATAAAAAGTGTTATATTTAACATATTCCTAACGATATCTAATTGAAACTGAATTATCACATGATCACATGCAATGACAGCAGGAGTGCACTGTGTAGTAACAGTGTTAATAATCAACATAAAGTAGGATAGATTATATTAATGTTAACAAAACATTAACTACAGATTTTAAACCATGGACAGCTGTGGAATTCAGCTACCTAGATCAACTTAGCATTTACCTTCTTACATGTCACAAAATATTTTACAATGATTGGATTAGCCAGGTGAAAATGGAGCTAAATGGAACATGACAGCATCTGCAAAAGCAGTACAAAACCTTTAACCTAGTACAAAAGCTTTACGGTACAGTATTTCTTTGTTTGACTTAACACTATCAGCAAGAATAGCAATGGCTAAAATCCTGTTTACATTGTCATATTATTTATTTTCTGTATTTTTCTGTATAGCTTCTTGTTCCCCAGTACTTATATCACTGACCGATTAAAAGGAACACTAAAATAAAAGAACGGGGATAATATGACTAATCTCTTTGTCTGATTAATATCCTCACTACTCAAGCCAAATTTTTCACTGCTGTATATATTTTGTGTCTGACTTGATTTATTTCATAGATGCTTTACAGGCAAAGAAAGTGTAGTTTTTGTCCGGATTTTATCTGTCTAACACTGTGTCCTCCATTAATACGGCTCCCATTTTTATGGCTTAGAATGTATCTTTCTGTAGTTAATCAGCTCATTGGAGACAATGGAGTCAGTTCAAATTGTATTACATTGCAGATGGAGACAAGATTGAGCAGAATTTGTGAGTCTAAACTCAGGAGATGATTCAGATTACCTACTGTTCGCATCTGCCAGATCCTTCAGAATCAGAAGTCTCAGGCTGAGCTGTCAGTACCTAAAGCTTCTTTGCAATTCTTAAGTGGGTAAAGAATTCACTCCCTTTCACAGAAGGCCTCAAGAGACTTAGTGCATTTCGTGTATACAGACTGTTCATTGACAGGTAAACATTGAATTCAGACCAATATTCAATCTAAACTATCTATTTGTTGAAAATAAACATGTGTACATACCTTTAGGAGTTCTTACTACTAGCGACTGATTACACAGCTCTAGTATTCTTTGCTGTTTCTCAGAGATGGGCAGTGCTGTGGCACAATAATTATAAAAAATACATCCTTCTGTGTGATGTTATTTAACACACTGACAAGTGACTCTGATTCTTTTGGCTGTGATAAAAATATCAGACCAGTTCTTACTTATATCCATAAGCTCTGTATAAGTCATTCTCATTATACAAAGTTATAGTATTAAGAGACTTTAAATACAAGACCTGTCATTCCATTTAACATTTTTAGTATTTCTATATTTGAATGAGCTTCTTGTACATCCCAGTTACAGTTTATGCTCTTGTATTTGCTTCTACTCCACTGCATTTCAACCACCTGACAGATATGATATTTATACTCCATTTATTCAAAATTTAGCTTTCATTAATTCTGTAGTTTCTTTCTTGAAAAGTTCCTTTCTGGACTTCAAACATGTACTTTTCAATTGTCTATGAAAGCCTTGGCATAAAATATGTATTTTGACTAACTTCTACATGTTGTTTTGTTGTTGTTGTTGTTGTTGTTTTGTTTCGTTTTTGTGTTTTTTGTTTGTTTTGCTAAAACCTGGATATTTCCTAAGCATAAGCTAAAGGCTTTATCACTGCTCATTTTCCCTGATTTAACCATCTCTTTTATCACTGTAATATCTATAAATCTAGCCTATTTTGATTTATTTGATATTAGATTTCTAGTTGTTCATCTGCTTAACAAGTATATATGTTGTCCTATTTAATGTAAGATCCACCTCTCTTTTGGTTTATATACAACATTATTTATTATTATTATTATTGTTGTTGTTGTTGTTGTTGTTATGCCCTGAAACAAAACAATATAGTCTTTAATTAGGTGTTTCAATAAGTCATTAACAGGACTGGCTTTTTATTTTTTTCTCTGACAAATTCTTCTCTTTCTTTTTCCTAAAATACCCTTTAAGCATTACTTTTATCTATACAAAGATGTGTTGCTCATAAACTCTACTACTTTCATGAGATAGATACAGTAGAGACATAAATAATGCTTTTGGATCTGCCACTTGTATTGGGCTTCTGTGTGTATTGGGTTTATGTGGCAAGGGTTTGGTAGCAAGGGCACTGCAGGGGTGGTCTCCATGAGCAGAGCCCAGCAGCTGCCCCATATCAGAGCAGAGCCAGCTCCAGCCAGCTCCAAAAGAAACACACTGCTGGCCAGAGCCAAACCAGGGAACGATGCTGGTTGGGCCTCTGGGAGAGAAGACTGAAGAAAGGGGAAAAAAAATATTTCTGTGCAACAGCAACTGGCAGAGAGAGGAGTGAGAACCAGCCCCGCAGATACCAAGATCAGTGTAGGAGGGCAGGAGGTGCTCCAAGCGCCACAGCAGAAGTTCCCCTGTGGCCTGTGGAGAGGCCCCTGGTGGAGCAGGCTGTCCCCCTGCAGCCTGTGATGTGCCATGCCAGGGCAGATATCTGTGCTACAGCCCGTGGAGACCCCCATACAGGAGAAGGTGGATGTGGCCTGGAGGAAGCTGCGTCCCATGGAGAGCCCCCGCAGAAGCAGGCCCCGCGTCGGAGCTGCAGCCCGTGGTGAGGAGCCCACGCAGGAACTGGGGGTCTGCAGGGAGCTGCCGCCCGTGGGGGACCCGTGCTGGAGCAGTTTGCTCCTGGAGGATGGACCCCGTGGTACGGAGCCGTGTGGGAGCAGTGCTTGAAGAGCTGCTGCCTGTGAGCAGCCCCCGCAGGCTCAGTTCGGGAAGGACGGCATCCCGTGGGAGGGACCCCGTGTTGGAGCAGGGGCAGAGAGTGACCATGAAGTGGAGATGAAGCACGGACTGAAAAGAGCCCCCATTCCCCATTCTCCTGTGTGGTTCAGGGGGAGGAGGTAGAAGAGGGCAGATGGGGGGAAGGTGTTTTTAGTTTGCTTTTAGAGTCTCACTTTTCTAGTCTGCTGTTTATAGGCAATAAATCATATCAATCTTCTCTGATTGAGTCTGTTTTGCCTGGGACAATAATTGTTGAGTGATCTCCCTGTCCTTATCTCAATCCTTGAGCCCTTTCCATCATATTTTTCCCCCCTGAAACTTATACATACTTTTGGGGTATATGCAGTGAGAGAGAGGTTCTGGTGGAGTTCAGCTTCCACCACAGTGTGGTAAGGGTTTGTAGCAAGGGTCTGTAGGGGTGGCGTCTGTGAGGAGTCCAGAAGCTGCTGCATGTTAGGTAAGAGGTAGTTCCAGTAGCCTCCAAAAAGGGACCCACTGTTGGCCAAAGCTGAGCCAATGAGTGATACTTGTTGCACCTCTGTGAGAGCAGATTTAAGAAAAGGAAAAATCCTGTAAAACAGTAAGTAAGAAAATGCAAAGAGAAACAATCCTGCAGATACCAAAGTCATTGCAGAAGGAGGCCAGGAAGTGCTCCATGTACCACATCAGAAGTTCCCCTGCAGCCCATGGAGAGGATCATGGTGGAGCAGGCTGTCCCCCTGCAGCCCATTGGGTACCATGTAGGAGTAGACAGGTGGATGTGGCCTGAAGGAGGCTGCAGCCCATGTGGAGCCCACTCAGGAGCTGATGCTGGGCTGGACCTGCAGCCTGTGGAGAGGAGCCCACGCAGGAGCAGGTGATCTTATGGAATATCTGCAACCTGTGGGGGATTTATAGTGGAGCAGTCCATATCTGAAAGATGGACCCTGTGGCATGGGCCCATATTGAAGCAGTTCTTGAAGCTGTCTCTGAGAATCAGACTGCATATCAACTGCATGGAGCAGTTTGGGAAGAACTACATCCTGTGGAAGGGACTCCACACTGGAACAGGGGGAAGGAGTGAGGAAGGAGTGGCAGGGTTGAAGCATTATGGACTAACTGCAAGTCCCATTCCCTGTTCTTCTTTACTACTCAGGGGGAGGAGGTAGAAGAGGGTCGTGAAGGTGTTTTTAGTTTGCTTTTTCTTCTCACTGCTCTAGTCTGTTTGTAGTTGGCAATAAATTACATTAATCTCTCTTAGGCAGAGTGTCTGTTTTGCCCATTACAGTAATTGGTGAGTGGTCTCCCTGCCCCTACCTCAACACTTGAGACTTTTTTTCAACATATTTTCTCCCCCATCCCCTTTAAGGATGGGGAGAGAGAGAGTGCCATGGTGGAGCTTAACTACCTATCAGTGTGAAACCACCACACCACTCTTAAACAAACAAACAAAAACAACAAAAACAACAACAACAAAAAAAAAACAGCTGAGCAATCTTTAGCTCATCCTTAAGTTCAGTTGCTTCTGTAATTCTTATATAAAAATCAATTTGTTTTCTGAGCCTGTAGTGGGCTTATACATCACTTCCTCTCATTCTGAGGGCTGTTGAAGATTTGGTTATAGATGAAATACAGCAACCATTAGGAAATTTTCTCTTTCAGTGAATCTTCTTCCAGCAATATGTCCCAGTTGCTTCCTGTTTCTTTCAACAGCAGAAGTAGTTCTATACAAATATATATGTATTTTTAAGAAACATAAACAATTTTTTTTTCTCTTTTTTTTTTTTTTCTCCATGTGCACAGTTATATAGTAATACCACAGTTAGAGTAGTAGAGTAGCCAGGAAGCATGGATGCTGAATTCTTCACAGCATTGTTATGGTTTTGGCTGAGTTAGAGTTCTTTTTCTTTGTAGAAGCTCATATGATGCTGTCTTTCATATTTTTGTTGAAAGTAGAGGTAACACTCTGAAGTTTTTAGTTGTTGCAGAGCAGTGCTTACACAGAACCAAGGACCTTTCTGCTGGGGGTGCACCAGGAGCTGGGAGGGGACCACAGCCAGGGGTTAACTCATCAATGCCTGAACTCTGTGACACTATGACCTGTGATGCAGACCTACTTTGAAATGAGACTCTGTCTGTTAATTTGTTCCCCTTCTGGGTCTATTCCTGGGTTGGTCGGTCTCTTTTGAGAGAATTTTTAACCCTTGTTGGCCAGTCTTTTTGGAGATTTTCTTTTTTTTTTTTTTTTGACCCCTTTGGTGGTGGGGTCTCTTCAGAGATAGCTTCTTGACTGCCCCCAACTTTCCCACAGTTTCTGGTACCAGTAATTCTATGATTATGCATATGCAAACAATCTTTCATATGTATCGTATTAATAAGTATAATCTATTATAAATCTCTTTGCTGTTAGAGTATTGATAAGCTTGTAATCTATACATATTTTCACTGTCATAATATTATTGAGGCTTTGAACCTGTTCGCAAATCATATCTGCTACTATATTACTGATTTTCCTACCTCAAATTGCCTTTCTACTATTTCTGATTGCTGTTACTATTAATTGGTTCTGTATCCCTAATATCTGTTGCATATATATTTACTTGTGTCCTGGTAATATCTGTACTAGCTTTTTATGAATATATCCATAATCAGTGTTCTTACTAGTGATTTATGATGATTTATAATAAATAGAAAACCTTAAAAAACAAATAAACAAAACAACAACAACAACAAAAACTCTTGTGTATCATGGAAGCCTTTGAACTCACTGTTTATATCTCTGTATACCCACAGGCTGGGTAAATAAAGCTTCTCAGACTCACTGAACATATATAAAATTAAATATGGGAGAATGATATGCCTAATAAAATTTATAAACACAACAGTTCCCAAATGCTACACGTAAGTCATGCCCGGCAATGTTGTCTAATAACATGACATGTAAAAATAGAATAGAATAGTTCCTGTCATCGGTTACCAGAGGGAAGACACTGGGCACCTTCCCCTCTGCTTCCCCTGCTCAGGAAGTTCTAGAGAGGTCACCACTGAGCCTTCTTTTCTCCAGTCTAGACAACCCAAGTGTCCTCGGCCTTTCTTCATAAAGCATGCCATCCAGACATTTTATCAACTCTGTTGCCCTCCTCTAGATGTTTTCAAGGACCTTAACATCCTTTTTATATAGCCCAAAACTGCATACAATATTTAAAGGAAGGCCACACCACTGCTAAATAAAACAGGAAAATCACCTCTTTTGACTGGCTGGCTATGCCGTGTTTAAGACGTCACAAAATGCGTCTTGTTCTCATGGCTTCCAGGGCACACTGCTGATTCATGTTAAGCCTGCTGTCAACCAATACCCCCAGATACTTTTCTTCTGAGCTGCTCCCGAGCCACTCATCTCCCAGTCTGTACTTGTGCCTGGCATTAATCCATCCCAAGTGCAGAACCTGACATTTTCCTTTGTTATTTATTTATTAATATTTGGAAGATTTTCCTTATAATCTTGTTTGATATAGTAGCATATCTTACCACCTGAGGAGAGCAGTGCAGACAAGAATGTTTTAGATATTTAGGCCTTCAGTGATCTTTTCAGTGCATTTCCGTCTGTAACTATTCATACAATGACAATATTTCTTTGTTTAAAACACATGCCAGTTTTTCCTCTTATCATTGATCTCTGATCTCAACAAGGATGAAGAGGTTGGTTGATACATCACCAACACCACGCAGAAGGATTTTCAGGTTATTACATGACAGTTCCAGGTTTTGAGGCTATCGATGAACTTGAATAATTTGCTTTCATGATCTTGACTCTGACAAAAAAAGGCCAGTTCAGTTGCCTAAACATTTGTATTTGTGTCATTGAATTGTATCTTTGCTGTTTTCTTGTGTACAAATTATCTTCACAGGTCTGGTAGATAAGAAATTAAGGGAACTCATGCAATATCTGCACTACAGGTTGCAGTCCAAGCATGTATAGTAAATATCTGAAATGATATGAAGATTTTGGCAGCTGACTACATCACAGATTTTAATCCATGTATGCATATTTTCAGACAAATAGCCTTTAAAAAGAGAGGTCCAGTTATGAAGTCTGATTTTAAAGTGCTTCATAACACAAATGGTAAAACCTCAGTTAAGAGATGTTACTTCTATTTTCACAATAACATGCCCTTTAATATGATGCCTAACCTTGACTTAAAAGGCTGAAACTGATGAGAATACATTATAGCACTAGATCAGTTATACAATGATTTATTGCCTCCGTGTTAAAAACCTACTGTTAGTAATTTTATTTTGTCCAGTTTCGGCATCTAACTATCAAATCTCACTATGTCTATTTCTGCCTATTTAAAGGACCACCTGTCAACAACAACAACATCAACAAAATTTGCAGCCTATTTATTTTTAGGCCATCATCCTGTCATTTCAAACTTCCATGCATAAAGGAAAATGATTTTCACCCAGAAATGTGCTTAAATATTCATACCTTGAAGGAAAACACATTGCATAGTGCTTACTCAGATTTTCTACTTCACTCTTATCTAGACATCAAGATTGTACATTAGGATCAACAGTGGAAATATATTTAGGATAAATAACAGATTATGTGCTGCATTAAGCAATCAGGATAAGAAGCAATACATAACATGAAACTAATTATTTTTTCACTAAAAATAATCTCCATAAAAGTTCTTTACATTGCTCCCTTTGAGGAGAAAAAAACAAACAAACAACAAAAAAACCCCACGATCTTAACAGGCTTTCATTAATTTTTAGTATTTGAAGTGCAAAGGAATGAGGGATTAAAAAAAAATTGGTCAGAACTAATATAACAGTTTAAACACAAATACCACAAGTTTGCCTTGGGGGCTTTGGGATCTAACTAATGCTTAATTACATTACATAAAAAAAAAAAGCCTTTCAAGGTGATAAAGACCAGAGCAATCCATTATATTTCTATCCATGTTACTGCAAACACATTCAGATATATAGTCCTGTTAGGCATGTTTCACTTACTAGAAAAAAGCAGTCTGTTACAAACAGTTGGCAGTTTGGGAATATGACAGAGAAAAAAAAAAGAAAAAAAAAAACAGATGGAGAAAGGCTAATAAATGCATGGTGGCACTAAGGAAATGACAAAAAAAATACTTAGTAATTACAGTTAGGTTGGCCTTCACAACCTCAATATGGACACATATACCTTACTTAATATGCCATGCCATGGCCTACAGGCAAGATATTGTATAATAAGTGTTTTGTTTAAATTTTTAAAGCAAAATATATATGTATATATAGTTTTTTTTTTATTATTTTTATTTTAAGTAAAAAGTGAGCAATAGCATTGTACTTAAATAGTTAACACGTATGAGGATAGTCCTACATGTGTTTAAGCAGTTGATTGCTAAATAACTATTTTGAACAGTTTGAAGTGACATGTTGGCATCTGCCACACTGATCCTCAGGGAAGAATTCTTCACTTAAGAAGAATGTTGTTGTTGTTGTTTTTCGTCTCTGAAAGTCATAATGGTACAATTTTGAATAATTTTCACAAAGTAGAAACTATTTGGAATTAATCTAAGGTTGAAACGTACTTCACAAGAACAAAATTCTATGTTCCAACAAATTCCTAAATTTTTAAATTTAAATTGTACCTTTTTGAAGGCACAAGCACCTTATATATAAATACACATGAAAGTCTAAGTAGAGGTACAAATGAATTAGTTATTGTTGTAAAATTTGCTGTTATCAGACTCTGACGAAATGAAAGAAAATATACTGCAATATTTGCATTGTAGATATAATACATATAATATTTTAATAAGTATTTATAACAAAGTCAACTGTTTTTCATTGTAATGGATACAGGAAAATGTGACTGTTTATTTGCTTTTGCAGACAATAATTTATATCACTTGTATTTGGCCTTTTTTCCAATGGCACAGATTTCAAATGGCACAGAAGCTATTCTATAATAGGGATTTTTCTTATTTATGTAACTTAATTTTGATGCTAAAAAACCCCACATACTTTTAGGAGCTACACTGTGAGCACCATGATAACCGTTAGGAAGAATTTAGCTATGGGGTTATCCCCATTTCTACATGCCTGCATTTTCCCTTGTTTCCTGTCCATCAACATTTCTCTAAAGAGAAAAAATAGTAAGGCTGTTTTACCAAGAATAGGACAGATGATCAACTCTAAGATCTAAGATCAACTCTAACTCAACATACCCACTAGAAAGTAATAACATCTAAATTTGGAGTTAGACTATCTTAAAAACAGTGCTAAGGATATTTTTAACTTATTCTTAATTTGCCTTTCATGAACCCATGCTGACTGGGCCTGATCCCCCAGTTGTCCTGCATATGCTGCATGGTAAAGTAAAATGGTACAAGTAAAGCAAAACAAAAGGTATTGTTATAATATTAACAGTTAAAAACTGTTCATAAAGAAGGGATATTCACAGGTTGAAGACACAACACTGGCACGACAGAGCAGAAAATCCATCTGTACAGATGTCACAAAAAGCCAAGACATATCCTAAATTTTAGAAAGAAGATATTACTTCTTTTATAAATAGAATTTATGTGAAAATCATGGAGACATCAGTGACTTTGAAGATGGCTCAATTTTCCTGTGTTTATTTACTGAATGTAAGCACACAGATACTCGTAACAGGTATAATCCTCACCATGGGTGTGAAACTAAGGATTTCTACTTCACTCAAAAAGGGTGTAAATGGATAAATTTATAAGTACTATTGGAATGTAAGAAAACACTTGATACGGAGTACTTTCATAAGTAAGATTTCTACAGACTTGTCTCATTACTTTTTTCAAAATCTAGCATTTTGGTCAATGAACAAATACATTCAAGACATTTATATTACCATGAAAATTTAAATACAAAAATAACTTCCATGAAGCAAATAAACTGCTCAAAGGCAAAGCTGTAGACTATTATGAGTAGGAATGTAAAGAATTTTACCTCACATGCATGTCTTCCTTAAAAGTTTTGGGAGACAAAACAACAAAAAACAACCTTCTGGTAACAAAATAGCGTTGTCTGACAATTAAAGAAAAAAAAATAAATTCATAATCACTCAGGTTTTTTGACCTGAGGTTTTGACCTGAGTAAAAGATTCTTCTTATGACAGACAATGAAATATTTAGGGCAATAATAAAATAAAAGGGTTATTTTTAGTAGGTTTTGCCTTTGGTCCCAGACCTTCTCTTCATCTTTGTGAGATACCTAGGGTCAACCCAGATGCAAAGAAGTTGTTAGTAATAATAGTGGACTAATAGTAAATAATATGTATAGTTAAAAAATAATAATATCCGGACTCCTTAAGTAGCATCAATCACCATCACTGAAGGGGGTGGAGATGACTCAAATAAATATGTTCAGTGAGTTAAACTACTGGAGCTCAGAAAACAATAAAACCAGAAACTAAATAACTGTGTAGGCCTGTTCTGAGTAAATTCATAATTTTAGTTAAATATCTAAAGTTGCAAGATCGCTGTACGTTTTTATGAAGGTGCTTAATAGGATACAATCTATCTAAAAGAGAAAAATAAAGCTAAAATCTTTCCCAGAATGTGCAGTTATTACTCCACTTTATTTCAAAGGAATTTAAAGCATGAACATTTATCAGAGTTTATCCCCTTACTACTTGATAAACACCTACTGCACAGTTCCTTGAAACCAGTATTAGAGTTGTGTAAAACATGAATTACAGTCAAGATTAACTACCTTTTATATCAAAGTTGTTGATTAATATACATGCATTGAAATGAATTAATGTGGACTGAGTAAAATACATTGAGCCTTCTTCTGAATTATTTTAATTGTTCCTTTTACTTAATGTTTGATAAAACAAAATGAAATATTACATATATTCAAATAAGTTTTCATAAATCAGGATCAATTAAATACTCTCTCTCTCTGCTTTTTTTCTCATGTTATTTCCTTTTTTTTTCATATTTTCATGTGAGAATTGAGAAATTATGACTTTTAAATCATTTTATTAAAAAACACTTGTGGGAAAAAGAAAAACAAAACCAAATCCTCAAAATCTCTAATTTTCTATGAGGTAAAAATCAACTTTAAGAAGGAGCAGGACAGAATATTGATCCAATCCACAGGAAAGAGAAGTAGAGAAGTGACTAATGACCTAATGGAGAGGTGAAGATCACTCCATTGATAAGCCCAAACAAAAATAGCTTTTTATTCTTTCATCCAGTTTTCAATCTTACAATCCTGTTCTCCACATCACTAGATGTTTTACATTTTTACATTTACAAAACAACAGTTTTACATTTACAAAGACTTTTGACTTCACACTTTTCAACAAGTTTATAAGCGGTTTAACTCATCATGGTTCTCCTAGATGAAAGTGCTAGGTGGGGAATGAAATGGCTGTTTAACACAGCATCATTTTTAAAGTTGGTATATAATTAAGCCAAAAAAAAATTTGGGGATTCAGTTCTGGAAAGCTATAAGTTATTTTTAAAAACTCATGGATATTCAGGGAAGTGCAGCTGAAAGACACTGCATGCTAATCCTTGTGAAGTGATTTGAACACTGTGGAAGTTCTAAGACTGTATTTACTTAGTAATTATGAATATTTTGTTGTTGTTGTTGTTTTGTTTTTTTGAATACTCTTTTCCAAGGACTCATACAGACTGTTTACTTCCAACTTGAAACAGAACTTCTCAAACACCATTAATAATTTGTGAGGACTCTGCTGTCCAGAAGAGGCAACATAGAGATCATTACAATCCAAAATAATTGTGCAATGCTGGATTAGTTTTCAAAGTCTCTTAAATGTAATAAAATATATTACATATATAAACATATAATCCATATAATCTTGGTATTGTTGAAGTCGGAAGAAGTCTGATATCATCTAGCTCAATACCCCCAAGCTGCCTAGGTCTGCATCCTGGGTTTTGAACATATTCATGGATAGAGACCCCACAACCCCACTTTGTGCAGTGCTTTGTCACCCTCACATGGAAAATTTGTTTTCTTGTGTAAAGATGGAATTTTATGTTTTCATTTTATGTGTTTGTTTGTTTTTGTTTTGTTTAATTTGTGCCCATTGTCTCTTCTTCTGTCACTAGGCATTGCTGAAAAGAGCCTGGTTCTGTCTTTAAAGACTTTCTTCAAGTATTTATATACATTGATCAGATGCCTCTGAGCCTTCTCTTCTCCCGGATGAACACTCACAGCATTCACATCCTTTCATGATATGACAGAAGCTCCAATCTCTTTGTGACGTTTTGATGGACTCCATATCTTTCTGGTTCAGGGGAGTCCAGCACTAGAGAGTATTCTTTATATAACATCTGTAATTTAAACAAATCACTTAAAAAACAAACAAACACAAAACAAGAACCAACCAACATACCAACCAATACACCAACCACCACCAACAAAAAAGTATACATAATTAACATACTAATTTCTATGTCTTAAAAGCCTAGATTTATTACTTTTTTATTACTAGCTTTATTTTTTCTTTCTTCCTTCCACAATTCTCAACAGGTAGGTTTAAATGTTGACTCTTTAATTTAGAGCATTTTTTTTTGTCTCTTAAGGTTACTTAAACATGTCTAGAATGCACTCCTCTTTTCAGAACTTATTGAATGTCTTAGAATATCTTAAATGTCAAGAGGACCTACGTTTTCTCACTAAGCAGAATTGGAAACATCACACCCTGCTGATATTCTTTGTATTTTATTTTGATTTATTGTTTGGAAGGTCATGTTTGATTTATACACCTACTTAGATATAGATCTCTTAAAAAGGTGTTGATTCTTATCACCAAATCCTGTCTCTGCGAGGCTAAAATAGACAAGTGAAAATCCTTGTTGCTCTTAAAGTACAAGGTCTGTAGTTGACACTGAAAGCTTGAAAGAGTAAAGTCTGTTGTAATAAAAACTTGAGAAAATAGATTACTTTGTGCATAGATCACTTCACACTTGCCAGAAGTCCTGGTCTTCTGTCTGAGAAACCTTAATTATTGTAAATATGTGCAAGCAAGTTAGACACATGAACATATTAAACCTAATAAACCTTCATTAGGCATCCCTAATGGATGGGATCACATCATAATAAGCTGAATAATTTGAATAAATGCAAACTATTTCCATTAAGGACATAAATAAGTATATTTCCTCTTGTATGCATGTTCTGAAATAATATATGGATCCAAATTCCAATAATGTGAAATTCCAGTCTTAGCCATATCATAATGGTTTTCCAGTATCTGACATATTGCAAGGGTTTTCCAATATCATATTTCCAATAGCATTAAATCATCTAATCATGTTGACTGTAGATACTATCAAGTGAATCAACTAGGAAATTTAGCATTTTAATTTATATTTCCTGGTTTTGGGTAGTACTGTCAATATTTTTGATGCAAACATAACAGGGAGATAAAGCAGACAACATTCTTGTCAAATTTCAGCCATTCCTAATTTGAAAAGGCAAAGCCATAAACCCCTTTTAACCAACATTTGCTGGTGAAAGGCATAGCAATCTGTCAGCTACAGCAGCCTTTGTAGGTAGCATTCAATATCTTCAATCACTGTAAAATGCTGCCATCTACTGGAAAATATTTAATTAAATATTAAAGCCAGCATTGTGATTGCCCAGAAAAAAATAAAAAATAAAATCCTGTTATTATCAAGAAAAATAGTCCTCTGGTACTTCAAGATGCCTGTCATTGGTCCTTGAGATCAATAATTAAACAATTTGCATAGGACAAATGATTTCTGATTTTAGAATAACAAAAGGTGATGAACTAAAGGAAAACTTTACATTTTTTGCAGATCATAGTTTAACATTAAATGTGACGCCTTTATTGGGAAATTATTTAATGACAGTTAAGTTATAACTTTATTTAAGCTGAAAGACATATATCCACCTTTTATAAAGGCAACTGAATCACTATGATTTTCCATGAATTATTTAAGTAAGATAATCAGAATCAGTGTCTTGCAGAGGTTTTTGAAAATTATGTTTTATAAAAGTTGGCTGTCATTAAGCAGAGAATATATGGACTTTTTAAAGATAACATTGACATAGGTATGGCATTAAATTGGTTCACCTGAATGTGGTACACCATTGTTTCCTTCCCCTGAAGAAAAAGTTAGTGTGTATATGCTCAAGTCAGCTCATCAGGGAGGCAGTGGTTTCATGCTGTCAGCTTGGTCCATTTTGTGAATGTATTATTTCACTGATTCCCTGGAGCTGTTAAGGAATGACGTTTGGTTCTTTCATGTCATACCCTGGTTGTGTCAACACGGCAAAGCAACCACATTTTATTCCATGTCATTACAGTCCTTACATTGCTCTGGGAATAAATAAATAAATAAATATATGTATACACATATACATATATATAATAAAATAATACTAAAAAAAAGAAGAATCCCTAGACATGCATATGCACATACAAAGATAAAGGTAAAAAATAAGGACCTTGTGGATCAGATTCCACATAGTTGTTCGTAACCATCTGCCTTAAAACTGCAGTTATCAAAAACTTTCAATGTTTTCTTTTGCTAGAGCAACTAGACATTTAATCCTGCATAAAATTAAAGTTAGGTTCAGAAATCACACGCAGTTTTATTAATGTATAGTGTGTATTATTAATGACTTTAGGAAGGATTTTTTGTTAGATGTTCATTAGCCTGTTAAATGTTACATTTAACTACTTAATGCAGTGTCAATTAGTTACTTATTAAATGTCAATCAAAATTTAGCAATTAAGTTAAATTTACCCAAGCATTATGTACCATAAAACCTAAGAACAGCAAAACTAAATTTCAGATAGAAACTGACTGTGTAACCCGTCCCTTTGATCAAGAAAAGGATAGTTGGGAATGACTAATGAAAGGTTGCATTTAGGTTTTAGAGTTAGATCACATTAGGAAAATCCTCAGTTCTGGTGTTCTAGTTTTCTATTTTATTTTGTTGGTAGTAAAAAGCTATGTGCTTATGTGTAAGATTCCTTATATATTGTCTAAGTTGGGATCTGACCATTTTCTTTATTGGGAAATCCTGTAATGCTATGTTATGTTTAGACCATGAAATATGTAGATGAGTTGATTTTATTAATTGATTCAAGAACAGAGAAGTTTGTTTTTTCAACCTTAAGCAAAAGGCATACCAAGAATTTAATTCCTGCCTTTGAAAGAACATAGTATTTGTTCCCACAATTTATGAAACAAGCTTAAATATTCACCTTGAAAAGGTGCAAAAAGATAAGAAAAAAACCTTGTGTACCAAGGTTTTGTCAGATAATTTTTGAATTGGAACATGCTTACTCAATGCTTACTCATTTTTTTTTAAGTTTAATCATCTTAATAAAGCCCTAGAAAGGGGAAATTTACATGCAGATGGAAAAAAAAAAAAACACAGCAACAACACTTTTTTGGGGGAGAAAGACAAAATTCTTATCCAAAGTCACAGTGTCACAGTATCCATTATTATTATTATTATTATTATTATTATTATTATTATTATTATTATTAAATAGAGGGAGGTAAAAATGGAGAAATAATTAAAAATGCAGTTATATTTCTAATTAACTTAAAGCAGTCATCCCCTTATTGATCTGTGAAGCAAGTGATCAGGAAAGTACCTTTGCAATAGACGTTGATGAGCTTCTGCTGTTTTGAAATCAAGCCTGTAAGTAGTTGAAAGCATTAAAGGAGCTAGTTTACTCCAGTTGCATACTATGTCTCAGGGTATCTATGTGTTAGAGTAAAATGTTGATCTGTATGTCAAATAGAACTGATTGAAAATTCTGCATAATTTGGTCGAATTAAAAAAAAAATATATACTGCAAGGTCTTAAGAGAAGCAAGAGTTGTAAATCCTTTCTTTTAATAAGTGGTAGTTTTCACACATATAAGGACAGAATAAGCCTCAAATAGGGATGTCTCTACATTTTTTGTCTAAAAGCAGCCGTCTTACATCTGGAAATGTTGAAGTGAATGTGAGAAGGGGACAATGCTTGTATGTGTGATTCTCTCACCACCTAGTCGTAGAAATTCGTTCTGAAGAAATCTAGGACAGTTAAATGTAAGAAAGAATAGAAAGAAGCAAACAAGAAGCACAGAGGCAAGTGAGAAAGCTGTTTTGGAAGAAGAAAGTTTGTAAATTATGCTTTAAAATTTGTAGATATGTGAGGAAGTGACTGGAAAACACAGAGAGCCATGCTGTTGGGCTCTCAGCCTCCCTGCTGACATGGAGAGTGCTGACATAACTGCCTTAATATTTAAAAAGCTCATCTCTTCTGGCTATTGATTTGGAGAATAACTCATGCAACACACATATATTCTGTAGAAGCTTGCTGAAGAGGTCTACACACCATGTGGAAAATGTGGCTCCCTTGTTGCTAACTAACTGACACTGGTGACTGGGAGAGGCTGATAAGATTTGCTATAGGGAAAGAAGAATTATTATACCAAAATAATAGTATTCTATTGTTGCCTCACTTGAGTCCTCTTACCCAGCCTTGATAGAAGTAGTTTAGCAGAGTTTATAAACAATTTGGAGCAGAAAATGAGGATGTTCTATTTCTCACAAAGGGAGATGCACTTCATGTGCTGATCTATCCTGAATAGGTTGCAACAAATGCAACTAGATTCAGATGCTGCTGCTACTGCATTATGCTAGAGAGTTATTGACCTTTTTCATCCTGTTCAGGATTAGGTAACTCAGCCCAAGGAAATAAAGCCTAGGTTTGTTCCAGTATTTCAGTACTTCTGATCTTTATATAAAGAAGTCACCATCTTTGTTTGTTTGTTTACACTGGTCAGAAATATATCACCTGGAAATACTACATAGATTATCAGAAAGCAGCTCAGTGATAGCTACATTGTTCTATTTAATGAACAAGTCAGAATACATTTGGATGATATTCTAGGACATTTTACAGACATATTCTTTCCAAATTCTTCTTCTTTGACAAGACTTAAAATGCATAGAAAAAAAAAAAAAAAGACACATGAGGTCTGCTGTTCTCTGATCTTTAGTTACCAGCAATACCAGCAATGGTAAACACCTAAGGCACAAGTCCTCCTTTGTACACCAGATATGACAGTAACCAAATTAATCTGTTCTATTTTAAGAAAACAGGCTTTTCAAAATCACTTCACATATATCCTAGTTAACTCTGCCACACTTTACCCAGGCAAAATGCTAGTCAGTAACACCAAATTCATCTATTTGGACACTGGAGCACTGGAACTGGCTCCCTAGGGATGTGATCAGGGCAGCAAGCCTGTCAGAATTAAAAAAAAAAAGAAGTCTGTACAACATTCTCAGATATATGGTTTGATTTTTGGGTCATCCTGTATGGAGCCAGGAGTTGTGCTCATTGATCTTTGTGGGTCTCTTCCAACTTGGGGTATTCTATGATTCTATTCTCTGGTTTTTGTTTGTTAGATTGTTTGTTGGGGCGTGGCGGTGGTGGTGGTGGAGGAGGAGGAGAATCCAAAACAATTTGTCTTTTTTCTGAACATTTTCTCTTCTCTCCCTTGTACAAGTATCACTGACTGTCTCTTCAAGCCTACTGAAGTTAGTGGTTGTAGATACTTTCATAAGCTAAATTCAAACCCCTTAGAATGGTCATATTCCTGACTATATACTTAACTGGTGATTTAATTGTACATCTGACAATTATTTCTGAGCTGCTCTGTAAAAGCTCTATACAGCAAGCAGGCAAAGTGATAGTCATTTAAAATTTTAATACAAAATGTATAGTAACCTTAGTATTTTTATATACAAAATTTCCTTAAAAATAAACATCCTCAGAAAATAAAAAGAAAGCCATAAAAATCTACAGAAAACTGAAACTATGGGGCAACCCCAAGCTAAATGCAGGCTGGGTGGAGAATGGGTTGAGAGCAGCTCTGAGGAGAAGGACTTGGGAGAAGCTCAGCATGAGCCAGCAATGTACTACTGCAGCCCAGAAAGCTGACCGTATTCTGGGCTGCATTAAAAGAAGCATGGCCAACAGGTCGACGGAGGTGATTCATTCCCTCTGGTCCACCTTTGTGAGACTCCCACCTGGAGTACTGCACCCATCTCTAAGGGACCTTAAAGATCATCTAATTGTAACACCCCCTGACATGGCCAGGGACACCTCCCACTAGATCAGGTTGTCTAAAGCCCCATCCAACCCACATCCAGGGATGGGGCATCCACAACTTCTCTGGGAAACTTCTTCCAGTGCCTCACCACCCTCTGAGTAAAGAATTTCTTCCAAATATCTAATCTAAAATCTATCCTCTTCCAGTTTAAAACCATTATTTCACTTCCTATTACTACACTCCCTAATAAAGAGTCTATCTTTTTTATTAGCCACGTTTATATATTGAAAGGCTGCAGTAAGGTCTCCCTGGAGCCTTCTCTTCTCTAGGCTGAACAACCCCAACTTCTTCAGCCTGTCTTCATAGGAGATGTGCTCTAGACCTCTTATCATCCTCATGGCCCTCCTCTGGACCCCCTCTAGCAGGTTCATATCTTATGCTGTGTCCCCCAAAGGTGAGCACAGTACTCTAGGTGAGGATCTTATAAGAGTAGAGGTGGAGAAACATGTCCCTCAGCCTGCTGGTCATGCTTCTTTTGATGCAGTCCAAGATATGATTGGCTTTCTGAGCTGCAAGTGTACACTGCTGTCTCATGTCAAGTTTTTCTTCCAGAAGTACCCCCCAGTCCTTCTCTGCAGGCCTGCTCTCAATCTATTTTCCATCCACTTTTTATTGATACTGGGGATTGCCATGATATTGCATGCAGACTTGTACTCAGACCTTCATGAGATTCACATGGGCCTACTCCTCAAGGTATGGCATCCCTTCCCTCTAGCATATAGAATCATAGAATATCCTGAGTTGGAAGGGACCCATAAGGATCATCGAGTCCAATTCCTGGCACCACACAGGTCTACCCAAGAATTCAGACCATGTGACTAAATGCACAGTCCAAACACTTCTTAAACTCCGACAGGCTTGGTGCAGTGACTTCTTCCCTGGAGAGCCTGTTCCAGTGTGTGACAACCCTCTCAGTGAAGAACCTCTTCCTGATGTCTAGTGTGAACCTTCCTTGCCACAGCTTGACACCATTCCTGTGGGATGGTCACTAAAGAGAATATCAAATCCAATAGCAAAGCATCAGCATAATGAAAGAAACATAGCCAAAGGACTTAATTGTGACATATTTTGTGTCAAAATGACAAAAATAATGCAACTTTCCTTTAAATTTGGAAAATTTCACAAATCTGCATTTACGGTTGTCCTGGTTCCAGTTAGGACAGAGTTAATTTTCCCTCATAGTAGCTGGTAGGGTGCTATGTTTTGGATTAGGATGAGAAGAGCGCTGATAACATGCTGATGTTTTAATTGTTGCAGAGCAGTGTTTACACCAGGCCAAGGACTTTTCGGCTTCTTGCTCTGTCCTGCCAGCGAGCAGGCTAGGGGTGCAGCAGGAGCTGGGAGGGGACAGACCCAGGACAGCTGACCCAAACTGGCCAAAGGGGTATTCCATACCATCTGACGTCATGCTAAACAATATATAGGGGTGGCTGGCCGGGGTGGGGGGCCGGCTGCTCGGGGATAGGCTGTGCATCGGTCAGCGGGTGGTGAGCAATTGCATTGTGCATCACTTGTTTTCTTACACATTATTATTATTAATACTATTATCATTATCACTATTATTATTATTGTTATTATTATATTTCTGTCTTAATAAACTGTCTTTATCTCAACTCACCGGCTTCACTTTCCTGCTTCTCTCCCTCATCCCAGCGAGGGAGGGGGGAGGGTGAGTGAACGGCTGTGTGGTGTTTAGCTGCCAGCCGGGTTAAACCACAACAACGGTCCTCCAACCATTGGAATTATTAGAAAGAATTTTCCCTATGGATATTGCAGCAATAATTGTTAGATTGATAGATTTGTTCTTAATAAAAAGAAATCTATAAAAATTAAATAGATTAGATAGATTAGATTAGATAGATTAGATTAGATTAGATTAGATAGATTAGATTGTTCTTAACATTTTCACTGACACTATGGAGAAGAACAATACATTGAATATTAACTAATTAACATATATTAAATTTGGACTTGCTACAAATAACACCAAGATATAAAAAGATCATAATTATTATGGACAAGGAGAAAATGAGCTGGAAAGAAAGAATACATTGGGAAATGTTGAGGAAAAAAATGAAAAAAATGTTATTTTTACATATTTATGTTGGTACAGTAAAAACAGCCTACAAAATAAATGAATATATAAATAAATAAATAAATTGACATATATTGGCCACTTAAGACTGATCAGATATTCAAATTAGTCATAGGATTTCAGAGTGGTCTTACAAAACAGACAAATCCCCTTCTTCAACATTTACTAACGTGTCTGACAATTTTTGTGTTACTGTGAGTAGAATCAAACACACAAAGTAAAACGAAAGCATATAGTCTGAGATTACTAGAGATTAAAGTAGCAAAATAAATATGATCTAGTTAAACTATTTAACCTGCTGATAAAATTTACCGTATGCTTTATCTTTCTTGGAAGTTAAAGCACTTAGTTGTAATCTCTATTTTATTAAACTAATGAAAGTGTGTAAAAGTCCAGAGAAAAATAGTAGCCTCAAACAAAGAAGCAGTGGTAAAAAAAAATTTATGCTTCATGAGTGTTTTCCAATTAAGGTAAGATGTGTGATGTGTCGGTAGGGTTAATAAATAAATAAATAAATAAATAAATCTTAAAATTGAACTGAAAGATTTTGGTAACATTTATTTGGATAGCATTTATTAACAGAAAGGGTAATGTTTAAATGTCTATTGATTGTATGAGGCCAGAGTGAAAAATACTGCAAGTAATGTTCACAGTTCATCTTCAAGGTTAATTTTCAAAGCTCATGTTCAAGATCAACTTGGCTGCCTGTATTCAAGAGCAAATTACTTTTGAACAATATTCCTCATTTTTGATATGCCAGTTAACTGATGAAGCAAGTTTCACTACCACTAACTCTTCCTGACAAATAGTTGCTTTAAATCAAACCAAGCCATTACTGCCTGACTTGAGCAGGCTGTGAAACACTTTTTATTCTCATGGCAAAGCTGAGAGTCCATTTTACAAGCCAAAAAAGAGCTAGGGTAAATTTGTTCATTTTAATACTATTTATTCAAAACCCGCTTTATTGTGTTCACATACATTACCATATTTGTCCTCTCAATAAAACTTACAAGCAAACATATTCTCAATTTGTTAAACAATTTTCTGAATTCTGCAAGAGTATCACCTATAGAAGGATGTCCACAGGAAAAGTCTTGTAGACCCATGAACATAGCCAGACTGCTGGATCTTTAACTGCAAGGCCCATAAAGCTAGAAGAGCCTCCATGAGCTGTCTTTTCACAGCACACCATAGTAATTCTTGCGGAACATATTATTCCCTTTACAGTGGCAGCTTTCTACATGATTGAAGATCCTTTCTCTTTTGCAATGATATTCCTACACCTTCCTGACTTTATTTTTCCTTAGGTGGCAAAGATGAAATGCAATCAGTTTCAAGTCATTTCCAATGAAATCAGTGCCAGTGAAATCAGTTAGGCTATTTCTGAGTACACAGGTATGAGCCATATCAGTTAGATTTTAATCAGACAGTTTTCCTCCTAACCAGTTTAATTAGTCAGGGTAAATAATGTTTTTTAGCTTACTAGAAACCAGAAATTAGGTTATATTTCATAGAGTTTATTTTCCAACTTTAAACTAAAGAGCTTCTTATCATTCAGAAAATAAGATTTTTGTGAGAAGTTTTTCTTTCTAATTGTTATGAATACACATCTTGGTTTTCACATTTTTGCCCTGACATTTCTGCCAAAGTTTTCCCCTTTTTCCCCTTTTTCCCTCTGACGTTTGCCAAGTAGATATGAGTAGACAGTAATATATATACATATATATATATTATGTATATATATATGTATACAAGTTAAAAATAAAATAATAGTTTTGGTTGGAAATAAGGGAGTGAGTTTAACTGTTGAAGTTACAGTAAAATCAAATGCAAGCTTCTTTTTTTTCTTTTTTTTTTTTCTTTTCTTCTTCCATGCTACATTTTTTGAACTACTACAAAGCATTCCTGGGACCTCAAGGAATAACAGACTTTCGGAGCTGTTATGTTTACTTAGATACTTCCTGTCATCTCTTGGCTCCCAGTGACTAGGAGTGAAAACTGCAGCACAGCAGGCACAATGTGGAGGAAGGACAATGGCAAACAAGTTCAGAATGTGAGAATTATATACAGCAGGTTCCTGGGGAGTGTTCATAGCTGCATCATTTCCAGGAGATCGATTAACTGTGGGAAATGATAAAGTGCCTGGAAAAGAGCATACTGTAGAGGAAGGATTTTCAAAGCTACATTTCTGATACCAAAGAGTCTACCTTACCAAAGCAGAGTATTGCAGGTTCAAAGAAAGGAAATGGTTCTGTTTGAAGATCATATACACACAGTTTTCTTCTTGACAAAACAAAGTGATCAGTCTATGGCCAGACAATCAATTTGTGTCTTCTTGCCATTTCTGGTTTTGCCTTTTTATCAGAACCTCATTATTTCAGAGAAGCATCAGCTATATTATTTAGGCTGACAGTCTACACATTTCTGAATCCAGATAGACCAGTAGTGCTGATTGGACAATGGAGAAAAAAAAGAAAAGAGTTTTGTCTTTCAGTTGTAAGACCTTCTCCTTTCTGTGTAATCAACGAGTAATAGTGGTGTTTCAGTTTTTATTTAAAATACTTGGATAGCCACTGAGGATCCTAGTTGATTTTATCTCTTATATTGTAATTCCTCTTTCTAATTCTAGCTTTTAATGCCTTGTACGTACTCTTTTTTTTTTTTTTTAATGGTTCCTGGATGTAAAAACTGTGATGCACAGCATATGATGCTGTTTTGTGTACACAGCAGAATGTAATATTTTCCTTTATTAATAATGTTAATATTTAATATAACATTTTAGTATTAATAAAATATCATTTGTTATAATTATTACTAATTATATTTAGACACAAATTTTGAGTAACTATTTCTGTAATGTTCTCATTTACTTGTCTGATAATGTTTTAATCCAAATAATATATTAATTTATCAATTTAGCAATAATAATTATTAATAATAAAATAAGAGTTGCTATTAATAAAATAAATAGAATAAAAGTAGAGACAAATCACTAAATTAACAGAGTCTATAAATGAACTCCAGTGTTTTAACACATGGATTGTTTATATTTCTGCTTCTTAATTTTGTTTTGCAGTTCTAAGATCCGTTAAAGCCTCCTAAAGAAACCAGGTTTGTTCAAAGAGAAGTAAAGTTAAATACAAGGAAAAACAAAAACAAACAAAAAATCATTATATCAGTAACCAAACCAGTTTAAACAGCTTGCTGACTATTTTTATAATTTCTTGTATTAAATCATCATCATAGTTATAGACAGCTGCTGAGCAGCTCCCCTATAGTTTGCTATTGTCTACCATTTATAATATAAGCCTTCAGAAAATGTTTTGCATCAAAAGCTCATATTATTAGAAAATAATAATAATAATAATAATCAAGTCATATGTTGAAGATTTTCAAATATCATTGGCTGGAAACTGTAGAATGACAAAATATTTTGGAATGAATACACTATTCACAGTTTATAGTGCAGATTTTATTGCAACACACATACACGAAAGTAATAAAGTATTTCTAGGTAGAGTTTTTTTCCTCCTAATTTATGGAGAAAATGTTCTTTTAAGCACAGATTTGTTCTTTCTTTTAACCACTTTAGTTTGAATTAGTGCTTTAGGTAAGTTATTTTATAAACACGAGACTAAACCTTTGTTTGGAACGTTAATAGCTTTTCACAGAACAATGCAATGACATGATAGAATTTCCATTAAGAATGTCAGCATTAAACTGTTATAAAACCAAGTCAATCATGTTTTGTCATTAACTCTATGGTTAACTGTGTTTAACATTTTTGGCTAGAAACTGAATAAACATTAGCAATTCTTTAGCAGCATTTCAGATACATTTTAAAATTATAAATTTCTGTCTTGCTTTATAAAAATGTTCTACATAACTAGCTAGTTCATTAGAAAACAAACTGAAGTAAAACCTAGATAACCTACAAAATCCTAATATTATGCACTGATCTTAGTTTATAAGCAGTTTATAAGCTACCCTTTGCTCAGAAGCAAGGTAAATAGTGCATGTATACATTTGTCTCACATTATCTCTATATAGTTTCTTACTTAAGTAGCTTTTTTAAAGGGAAGAGAAAATGAAGCTGGAGTTCGTCTCAGGAACACAGAGTGACACTGACTTATTACTCCTTTACTCCTTCATTCCCGTCATTCATCACCTCTTTAGTTGCATAACAGCTGTAATCTCACTTGGACACAGATTTTAAGTAATTACATTTCTGTAAAGTTCTAATTTACTTGTCTGGTTATGTTTTAATCCAAACGATACACTTATTTAGAAAATATAGAATGGCATTCTTTAGCATACAGATTTTCAACAACTATCTATATGTTGTACAAAAAGTTATCTATATTACATAGCGAGCAACTGAAAGGAATATTGTGACAAAAAGAAAAGTAATGACTAATAAGGATTTTAGTCTTCTGAAATTCATTGCAAGTAATACTTTGTGTTTATTGATTATATAGCTTAGGCCTATAAAAACAGGCCTATATGAGACAGCATTATACAGGATAATATTGTAAATTTATGCCTTATGAGATCAGGTTGTTTGTCCAAGTGAGAGAGGAAAAAGAAAGAGTACAGTCACCTTACCTATTAATTTAATATGTATTACCACATGGAGAGGAATGTATGTGTATATAGGACAGATCCTTACCTAGTGTAAGGATAACTGTGGGGAACTGCATGTCTAGGAAATACAGCTATGAAAACAAGTTGAAAATCTTACTATAACACCAATATTGTACAGTCATACCATACATTTTGATACTGCTTTTTATTAATGACCAGTTTTTCTCATGTATGGCCTTATTTATGCCTTTTTCAGTTTTTTTTCATTTTCTCTCTTTTTTTTTTTTCTTTTAATATATTTTTCTCTTCTCACCTCTAAAAAAATTCACATAGGTATCTCTTGAAAATTATTTTAGGGAAAAAAAAAAAGTGCTAACCAAAATAAAATAACAGCTGACTTATAAGTTACATTATGTCCTGTTTAAACATGGTTGCCAAAAAAAAATCTTATTTAGGTTAACAACACTTTGCAACAATTTATTATAAAGTTTGCATACAACAAAAATTGGGGGAAATTGTGCTGTAAATTATTTAGTAGAATTAACTGGTACCTCAGTATGGTCAATTTATAATACAAAACCAAAGAAAACGGTACTGTTTATACAGACTTTAAAAGTTACTGCTGTGCAAGTACTGTAGAAATAATACAGTGTTCTTTGTTGTGCTTCATTTCTTTGGGTGGCTCAATAGCTGGAAACATTTCAGAGAAGAGGAAGGAACAATTAAGTGTTTTAAAATAGCTTATAGTCAGACAATTCAAATAATTGATTTACATAGCAAAGAAGAACTTGTCAGGTGGCTTAATAACAGATTACAAACACTTTTTATGGGGAAGTGAAATGCATTTAAAGAGCTCTTTAATTCACAAGCATATAAGAAATTCAAGGTTATAGAAACACATTCAGTCTAGAATTAAAGTTTTAGCAGCAGGATCTGAAAAAGCTGATCCAAAATAATAGCATACACATATATTTATTCATATATTCATAAAAGTTACGTGATAAATGATTTTACTAGATTTAAATAATAATAGTGATAATAATGTTAATAATTATATTAATGAATAATAATAACAATAACAATAATAATAATAATAGTAGTTAATAATGCTCTGACATCTCATTACCCTTATTAGAAGAGAGCTCAGGCAAGAAGATGATAACCACTCCCTCTGGCTTTAAATCATTTTCAAAGGTGGGGAATACCTGCCCCAATGAAGTAAATGAATTAAGTCATCAATATTTTTTACATCTCAAACTAAGTGTTTAAAAGCATGCGAATTGCTAAAATTATGTGATTATACAAATTGCTAAAATTGCATTATTGTAAAAGAAAATAAACAGCAAATGCTTTTTTCATGACTCTTTTTTTTTTTTTTCGTAAAATCCGGCAAGGTTCAGACCAAAGACAGAATGAGCTAGAAAAAGCCTGCAGTCATTACATAATGCTGCACTGTCTCAAAATAAGCAGTAAGCATCACATTTATATTATCACTTTGATAATATAGTTTTTGAAAACATATAATTTCAGAATTTTTCTTACAGCAAGTTGTATTGAAATGAGGATCTTTTCCTGATATTTTTGATGTAACTAAAATTTTACTTGAAAGTATTAGACCTTTTTACAGCTTTTTCAATGAACATTTTTATTCCCAAGTCATGGGAAATAGAGACAGAGAGGTATTTTAATGGCCACCTACTCTATCATCCTTTGCCATCTTACTAACTGAAAAGCCATTTTGCCAGGCCACACATGTTTATTGGGTACTACAAGGCATAGTCCTATGAGTTACAGTCAGAAGGCTTTACTGTGCTGCCCTTTTCTCATGGAAAACTCGAGTAGGGAACATTAGACATGCTGCCTCTGCTAATTCCATTATTTCCTGAACCTTCATCTACAGATAATGGCACAGGTGATTGATAGATAAGACTGACTTTTTGCACTCTACCATGTGGGAGAACAACTCAGCATGGCCTCTTTTAATAGCAAAGATGATTTATTATTACTTTGGAAGTGCTATTTCTAAAGCTACCACAGATTGAATATATATATTTATTTGACATTTCTATAATGTCTATATATATTTAAGTAGTTTTAAGTAAGTTTTATTTAAATTTAGAAACTGAAATGAACACGGACTAAAATAGAAAGATAATTATTGCCAGTCCAACCCTCCAGTCGCTTGTTAGGCAGCAGTCCCACTGAGTTAAGAGTGAGGAACAGAACCTTTAGTTATTTCCTTTAAAGATCCTCTTAAAAGGCACTATCTCCTCCTTCCAGTTCCCATTATTTCTAATGAAATAGTGATGAGAAATTTACTTTAGAAATGACATTTTTTAAAGCTTAATAAGATTTGTAGACATAGTTCTTTCATGTGTTCAATCTGAAAATAATCTTTGATTATAGATGTTAAAAGGTTGATTCATGAGTATTACATAATGACTTAAGAAAATTAATTGCTTTGACGATTGAAATATATTGCATACATGTACTGCTAATTGTGCGTATATTTTGTGTTTTTATGAATTTTATTCATGTATAAAAGGAGCCAATTTCAAAAGGAGTCAATTCCTTATTTGCAGGATGCTTAACTTAATTGCAAGATAGTGGTTTTTTTTTTTTTTTCTGCTGCTGATAAACTCTCTACCTGATTATGTCAAAGCCTACATGATTTTTATAATTTGCTACATATATTGATTTTGAAGGTATCAGTTTTACCTTGCTGAATTAATTCATCCTTTTAGCTTGAGCAAGGCCATCTCTTTCCACATAAATAACTCAAAAATATGGAACTGGATGTGTAACAATTGTTAAGAATTAAAAGCACTGTCTAATGTTTGAAATGAGACTGTTAACTTATTTTTCTGTTTTAAACTAGAGCCTTTTATTTCATAGAATATCAGTGCAGTCACTCTATTAAATATCACGGGAGCTCTTTAGAGAGAAATTGAAGACCTAGTAAGACTCCTCAGAGTAATACAATGCAAATTGCAGAGTTCTTCTGTTGCATCCAAATTATAACCAAGGCTCAAGGGTGTGGTACTAGACCAAACACCTCATAATTTATGAGAGCTAAAAAAGCACACCTTCTATGCAAAAACAAGAATCTGGTCTAATTAATGTCTTCACAATATTATCAAGGAGTAATTAAGAATAAAACTAACACAATACTGACACAGGGCAAATTACCCAACTATTATAGATCATTCCCAACAGCACTACACTCAAATATGATACACAGGATTATATTATTATATTATTATATAGGTATATTATTATTATTATTATTATTATTATTATTATTATTATTATTATAATAAAGGAAAATACACCTTTCTTTAGTTTTACACTTTCCCTTTCACTGTTCCCCAATGTCCTAAGGTTTGTGGTGACAACTTTTTTCTCAGGAAGAAGTTTTGGGGTTTATGATGACTCATCAGCATCCCAACTTCTTTACTAGGAGGGTCATGACATTGAAGTGGGGAGTTTCCTCCTCTTGTATGTTCTCTTCAGGTTACTTTTATACATTTATTAATACATGACACCTACTCATTCTTTCCTTGTTGTTTCTTAATGTTCGTGTAATATTCAAATTTTACTATTTATGGTCAATTTTACTTAGGTTGGATAGTTTCCCCTTGCTCCTTGCGACACACGCTTAATTTTCTGCAGAATAGTCTATCTAGTTAGGTTCACGAAGAAGAGATTCCATAAGTACAAACTTCTTACCTTCATTAAGATGCTTCTTTCAGTACGTGACATCCCGAAACCTACACTTTCGACACAAATAAGAAGGAATAAAGGTAAATGTAATATTCAAGACATGGTCTATAAGAACATAGCAATTTCACCAGTTTGTTGCTTGAAAGTCTCCTGAACACTTCAAGTCCTCTTTTAAAAACTTGTAACTCAACTGGAAGAGCATGACAGATGTTTGTGGAAAATTGGAATAGCAGGTTTAATGACAAAAGCCTGCCTAAGTAGCTGTGAGGTGTGCACACATACTTTTTACTCTACTTTCTTCTTGTTCTATTTATCCTTCTTTTTAATACAGTGACAGTCTATTTACATCAAAGTTTTAAGTGTTGAGTTTACATTAAATATTTAAATCTGACTGTATCAAGCAAACTCAACTTGACCTTCTATTTTACTGAGCACCTACAATTTCAGTGGAGCTGCTGGTATTCAGTGTCTTTGAAAACAGTATTAGTTATTAAAATTGAGGAATTTAAATTAATAATGACTGACTGTTATTGACTCTTCTAACTTCTCTAGTACTTATCCATTTGCATTTTCATTATTAATTTATTACTTGAATTGCAACTGAACCCACTGTTTCTCATTTTTTATTCCCAAAGATATTGTGTACTAGTGCCTTTACTTATGGATTTTCTAAATCTTCATTTTGTATTATGATCCAGATTCTTTTTTTCTCTTAATAGTTCTAATTTCTATACATTGTTACAATATTTTGTCTGAATATTTTGTCTTGCTATGTCAAAATAGCTACAAAGAAGAGTTTGTAAGAGAAATCAAAAAAAAAAGTTTTTTTTTTTTTTTAAGAACATCGTTTCAGAAACTGCAATAGAATAATTACCAAAGCTATGCTATTTGATGCAGTGGCATTTTATTTTATAATCCAAACTTTCACACTAAGTGCATTTTCTACAAAAATTGAACTTTAGCCAGAGACAAATAAAAAAAAGTTACATAATCTCTTAAACAATGATTAATGTAATACTTTGTCAGTATGAAATAATTGAGTTATCAAGACAGTAGTACAATAGTAGTAAAGAGAAATGAAAACACAAAAACAGTTTCTGAAAGAAGTAGCTGAAAACTCTGAGTCATAATATAGAGATGGATTGAAAGGGACAGATAGAAAAAAATACTCTCTTATTACTTTTATTCCAGTGGCAATAAAATAACAAGAAATAATTTGGTCTCAAAACTGAAACATTTGGAATATTGCAGTTCCTATTGGGGGTATAATTCCAGAGTTTTGCCTTATTTCCTATGAGGGGACCAAAATTATTATCATAGACAATGCTATTTCCTTACCCTTTCCAGGTACAAAAATTGCCAAGACTAGTAAAGTTTGGACCGAAAGCCAAAAGATTTTGTAGTTCATTGACATTTTTATTTTCTTGTTAACTAGATTAAGGAAATCATATACATAACGCATAGTACTAGTGTTTAAGATTTTATGTGACAATAGAATAACGTTTGCAACAGTCAGTGTTCAATTTGTGTCAGTCCTAGATGTTTAATCAATATCAGTATGGAACAGTGTTTCTAATTGTACTAAAATAATACAATTCTTTCTCTCCTTTTTTTTTTTCTTTTTTTTCTTTTTTTTTGTGTGTGTGTGTGTGTGGTATCTATCATACATGTTACTTTCTTCTGTGATGTTCTTTTAAAATATTAATATTCTTCACTGATTTACCTTCCTATCAGCACAAAATATCAGTTGGCATTTTTTCACATGCCAGGTCTGTTAATTTTGGAAAAAAGAGACCTTTTTTTTTTTTTTTAATGTAGTGGTCTGGAAAAATGTAATAATGTTTCTAATAAACATATTTTGGTTACAGTGAAGTTTCAAAATACTGATATTGAAAACAAATTGTTTTCATTTTAGCATGGTTAATTTAACATTTCCTTTTAGCTAAAATTGTCTAGTTAAACATTCACAATATTATTAATTTAATGTTTCAAACACTACAAGGGCAATCCCAAACAGGTCTAGGGTGTAAGACTAATCTCATATAACACCAACTATTACAGATGAAACTCTAGAATTAGCTGGGATGACTATAAATTTGTAATGAGATATTTTAATCTATAATGCAAAGCTAATTGTCATATGTAAAAGTTTCTGTATAAGAACAATATACTGCTGAACACAGAGAAAGCATAAAAAGATATGGAGACCTAATGCTTTCTTATTTCATCCACTGCCCACCAGGTGGTTATATGAATATAACCAGTCAGAGTTTATCAGTTTACTTAATAACTGCAAAGATGAGGACAAATTTAAATTAACTACAATGCAAAATAGCTTTGGAAAAATTGTTCATTGGAAGGGGTATTTCTCATGGCCAAATCAATGTAATGTACAAAGAGATAACTTGGGACAGAATTCAATAAGGCCAAAACAGCAGAGAACCTGCTTTTAACAGACCTGTTTTCGATGTGCTTGTCCATGACTTTTGAATTCCCTTTCTGTCACCTTATTGAGTCTCTTTATTTCTAACGCCCAGTTACTATTTTTATATTTATATTATTTTCTGTGTTCAACTACAAAGATCATCCATATGGTTAAACTATATGAACCTTCACCACAAATTTAACTGTTTTCCCATGGAAGATTACTGTTTTCTTTACTGTGATAACATTTCAACTTTGTGAACCACATATTTTCCCAAACAGTCTGACCTCCTGTGAATCATTCTTCAATTTTATTTTCTTTCTTCAGATGTACATTATCCCTTTTTAAAAACATTAATAATGTTTTTGTTTGTTTTTCTGTTTGTTTTTTAAGTGTGGTTCAAGCAAGACCTAGTAAATTCTTTGTCATATATAATTCCTACTCTATGGTTCCAAAATTCAAGTTGCAAAGAATTGGTGAAATAATATACATGCATTATATGTAATATACATAGAAGAATAAATGTAAGAATATAATCTATAATACTTAAGAATATTATATATACACATGATATAACTTTTTCATATGTATATGTGAAAGAATATATATATATTTTTCCAATATATCTTCTAATAAATATGTAAAACTTCTTTTACTACTTGTTATTAACATTTATTTAATAACAGTGATGTTATTTGTAAATATTTTTCACTCTTCCTTTTCAGATTACAATAAGCCCATGGAAGCTGCTGAAGTCTGAAGTTTTCTGAACAACAGATCTGTTGATGAATGTTCCTAGGGCACCCTTTAAATTTCTAATATGCAATCAACAATTTAAAGCAATGATACTACTCTAATGCTTAGAATTTTCAGAACTGGTTATCTAAGATAGAAGAATTCTCCCTTGGGAATTGCAGTTTTCTAAATTAATCAGATTGACTACAACGTGTTTTTTTGTTTGTTTATGTGTGTGTGTGGTCTGTCATTGCATCTTCAATTATGCACTCCACGGCAAAAAATTATCATTCTTGTTAATCTTTTCATACGTTTACAATAAAAATTAGAATAGACTTCTTCATTCCTTCTATGTACATATTTGGAAGTCCTTGTTATTGTTTGCCTAGTATTCTTCATTGTTTCCATTTTGATTACTTCTGTTTCACCTCTTTAATTTCATGTACACTCCTATATATTCCATATTTACAAGTTCAACATCAGTAATTTCTCACAGGTATTTTGAGTATTGTTAATTATAATCTAGAAATATCAATAAAAATAGAATAAACTGGTGAACTTAAAGACAAGAAAAAAGTTTTCACATTAAAATGACTTAGTGTTTCAATATCTAAAGAAGATTAAGATTATTCTTTTTCTTAAGAATCCCAGGTAGTTAGAACAATGCTTTGTTGTCCTCTTTAATATTTTCATGGCATTAGTCCCCCAAAACTACAACAAAAAAAAAGTAGTTTTGCTGAGCTAGATGCCATGCAAATATATGCAAGCAAACAAACAAACAAAAGTATAATTGTTTTCTATCTTTAGTATTGTAATGGTCTACTCTCTCCCTACCTTCACCCCCCCCCCCCCCCCCCCCCATCATCTCTTCAAGGTTTGAGATTCTTTTTTGCTTATATGATCTTGTATAATATTAGAATTATGGATTCTAAATAAATATATTATTGACAAAATTCATAGCCTTTGTAGTCACCTAGTACAAGGATCTATCCCCATCTTTAAACCAGCTTCTAAGTGGTTACTACATTCACTCGGAATACTGGAGAATTTGGACTACTTATCCTGTAATTAAACTGAAGTAACTGAAGTGACCTCATATTGTATCTCTTGAATACAGTAAATGCTTTAAGTAGTCCAGGCATAGCTTCACACCTCAACTTAATAAACAGTTGTACAGTATGTCACGTGCAAAATGGTGCTTGTTTAACTGTGTGGCCTGGAAATTGTCTGTTTTTATTGTGAAGGGAAATGCACTACTGTGTGCATTAGCTTCTGTTAACAACCTTTCCAAGTAGCAACTGGCACAACCCATCCTATTCCCCTTCTTTCAAGTGGAAGTACAGGACTCTCTTCCACTACTCTAGTCCTTCTCTGAAAAGAAGATTCCCCTTCAAGAACACTGAGAAGTTCAAGTTTCTCTAAAATACTGTGAAGTCTTGTCTTTATGTGAGTGTAGCACCTCCTTTGAACTCTCCTCCATTTCTCATTGTATACTCAGTGGGAGGACCAGTGAAGAAAAACATGAATTACTTTATAGTATGTTAAGACACCTGCAAGGGAATATTGATGCTCCATTCCTTTTACAAATGAATATTTAAATATTTGATGCTATACATGCATTGGGATAATGTCTGAAACTCACATGTCACTATTTCAGGGTGAGGTGAGAAGTCTAATTATACTGTTATATAGTGACTTCTTGTGCTACTTAAATTGACTAAGCATTTCTTTAGAAAGAATAATGACAACCACTCTTCACACTCTCCTACTGTTTCAAGTTATTAGTTTATGATATGGAACATACATCTGACAATACTAATACTAATACTAATACTAATACTAATACTAATACTAATATATTCTCTAGGCAGAAGATCATTTGTTTCTCCAGGTGCTTTCTAACCAGTGAACTATAGAACTAAAGAAGGAGCATAGACAGACAGAAATACCATTCTACATAAAGTTCAACCTAATAGTTATCCAGTAGAAAACCTGTACGATCTGTCCTTGGAAGCAGGAAAGTCAAAAATATTAATGGATCTGAATAGACTCAGGCAGACTTAAGTCTCTTATGTTTCTCCCTACAGACAAAATGGTTAGATAAGCTTTGGTTAGGTGGGCTATATAGTCAGTAGAAAACTGCCTGGAATTTTATTTGTGGTACAAAGTTCAGCTGTTACCCAGGTACTAGAGATATCCCAGTATGGAGGCTAACACAGTTTTTCTTCTTTATTAGTTATCCTAGAAAGTGGGACAGAATACAGTCTCATAAAGTTCATGGATGATACCAAAATAGGGAAAGCAATCGGTTTCCTGGAGGTCACTTGAACATAAATTACTCTATATTCTGATTCTGTTAGTCTAACAAAGAATGAAAGATGACATAGTTAACAGTGGTAAAGTAAGCTCTGACAAAACTACTTTTCAATAACAGCTACCGCATTGAGAAACTCAGGCACCAATAATAGAAAAAGATAAAATTATTTTTCACTATTAATCCATAGCTATCTAATTAACAAGACAGGTAGAATCTGTTTCCCACGATTAATATGAACTGATGCAGCACTCCTGTAGTAACAGAAAACATAGCCTGACTTGCAGTTTAATTATTTTATTCTGTGGGACATCATACAGATCTCACCAAATGTGAAACTTGTCCAAAAAGCCATGGAAAGTAAAAACAACTATTCTATTGATTTGAATGGTCTTTCAGTATGGAATAAAATTATATAATATAATAAAATGAAAAACTTTTTAATGTAGGTTAAAAATCACAGTACATGATACGTGAATTTTCAGCTCGCTGTGTGGAGAAAAATGGGAAGGCATATAGAGAATTTGTTACTTGAACAGTTCTTAGGTGGTAAATGTTGCTGTTTTGTGTGTGTGTGTGTGTATGTGTGTGCGTGTGTGTGTGTTTTAACATTAAAAAAATCAACAATTATAAACTATACCAGCTTTCAAAGTTGAAGTTCTTCCCTGCTGAGGAGTGTGGTGATGTTACTCAGGCGGGCAGCTGAGCTCCACCACAACCACTTTCTCACTCCCCATCCTCAAAGAGAAAGCTAGAGAAAATATGATGAAAAAGGCTCAAAGGTGATATAAGAAGAGGGAGATCACTCAATAATTATTGTCATGGGCAAAACAGACTCAGCAGAGGGAGATTAGTGAAATTTATTGCCTGTTACTAACAAGCTAGAGCAGTGAGAAGAAAAAACAAAAACAAAACAAAACAAAAAAAAAAAACAACCTTCCTCCATCCACCCTCTTCTACATCCTCCCCCCAAGCAGTGCAGGGGAACAGGGAATGGGGGTTGTGGTCAGTTCCTAACACTTCATCTCTGCTGCTCCTTCACAGTCACTCTCTTTCCCTGCTCCAACTTGGGGTCCCTTCCACTCGCAACAGAGTGCAAACAACATCACTTATTGGCTTGGAACTGGCTAGCTGTGGGTCCCTTTGGAGCTGGCTGAAACTAGTTCTTATCTAATATGGGGCAGCTTCTGAATTCTACTCACAGAAGTCACCCCTGCAGTCCTCTGCTACCAAAACTTTTCCATGTAAACCCAATACAAGGAGCTACATAAAAATTACCTACTTCATTATGTGAGATGGATTTGTAAAATATTATGTTTGAACTTCTAAGTTGAGAAAAGTCTCAAAGATGGAACTTCAGCATAATTAATACATAGCTCCACACATTAATGAATGAAGTCTTTTGTCATAGAATCATAGAATGACTAAGGTTGGAAAAGAACTTCAAGATCATCTGGTCCAACCATTGCCCTACTACCAATGTAACCCACTAAAACATGTCCCTAAGCATCAGGTCCAACCTTTCCGTGAACACCCCCAGGGATGGTGACTCCACCACTTTCCTGGACAACCTGTTCCAAAGCCTGACTGCACTTTCTGAGAAGAAATGTCCCCTAATTTCCAGCCGAAACCTTCCCTGCTTTAGGAGAACATGAAGCCATTCCCCCTAGTCCTATCGCTAGTTATCTGTGACAGAAGACTGACTCCCAGCTCCCCACAACTTCCTTTTAGGTAGTTATAGAGAGCAATAAGGTCTCCCCTGAGCTTCCTCTTCTCCAGACTAAACAACTCCAATTCCCTCAGCCGCTCCTCATAAGACTTGTATTCCAGGCTCTTCTCTGGACACATTCCAGGGCCTCGATGTCTTCCTTGTAGTGAAGGGCCCAAAACTGAACACAGTTCTCGAGGTGTGGCCTCACCAGAGCAGAGTACCAGAGGACAATCACTTCTTTGGTCCTGCTGGCTATAGTATTCCTTGTACAAGCCAGGATGCTGTTGGCCTTCTTGGCCACCTGGGCACACTGCCGGCTCATGTTCAAGCAAGCATCGACCAACCAACGCCCTGTTGTAGTTTAACCCAGCTGACAGCTAAGCACCACACAGACGTTCGCTCCCCCTCCCCCCTCCCTCTCTGGGATGGGACAGAGAATCAGGAAAATGAAGCTTGTGGGTTGACATGAAGACAGTTTGTTAGAAAGGAAAGTAATAATAGTACTACAAATAATAATGTGTACAAAACAAGTGATGCACAATGCAATTGCTCATCACCCGCTGACTGATGCCCAGCCTATTCCCAAACAGCCAGTCCCCCAATCCCAGCCAGCCACCCCATATTCATTGTTCATCATCGTGACATCAGATGATATGGAATACCCCTTTTGACAGTTTGGGTCAGCTGTCCTGGTTCTGTCCTGTCCCTGCTCCTGCTGTACACCCAGCCTGCCCGCTGGCAGGACAGAGAAAGAAGCTGAAAAGTCCTTGGCTTATTGTTAAGCACTGCTCTGCAACAATTAAAACATCAGTGTGTTATCAAAATTATTCTCACCCTAAATCCAAAATACAGCACCATACCAGTTACTAGAAGGAAAATTAACTCTACCCTATTTGAAACCAGGACACTCCCCTAGATCATTTTCCTCTGCACAGCTTGCAAGCCACTCTGCCCCAAGTCTGTAGCACTGCATGGGGTTGTTGTGGCCAAAGTGCAGGACACAGCACTTAGCCATGTTGAACATCATCTCTTTGTATCTGCTCATCAACCTATCCTGTCCAGCTCACCCTGCAGGGCCTTCCTACCCTCCAGCAGATCGACACCTACCCCCAGCTTGGTATCATCTGCACACTTACTGAGGGTGCACTCAATTCCCTCCTCCAAATCACCAATAAAGAGGATGGACCCCAACGCCAACCCCTGGGGAACACCACTGGTGACCAGTCAACAGCTGCATTTCACTCCGTTCGCCACTATTTTTTGGGCCCAGCCGTCCAGCCAGTTTTTAACCCATCAAAGAGTGTACCTGTCCAAGCCATGGGCTGCCAGCTTCTCCAGGAAAATACTGTGGGAGACTGTGTCAAAGGCTTTGATGAAGTCTACATAGACTATATCAACAACCTTTCCGTCATCCACTGAGTGGGTTACCTGGTCATAGAAGGAGATGAGGTTGGTCAGGCAGGACGATGAAGTTGGTCAAGTTGAGGTTGGATGAGGTTGTCAAAAACAAACAAACAAAAACAACAAAACCCAGCAAATAAAACAGCAAAAACAATAAAATCTTCCTTAAAAACAGGATGTATAGAGACATTGTTTCTATGAACAATTAAATGTAGTCTATATGCTTATTTTGCTAAATTAAATATACACCGTACAGTTCTATTGATCTATTATAGTATCTTTAACAAAGAGAAATCACTAAAGAGATGTTCTGTGCTAACTCCGTTGGGGGAAAAAAAAAAAAAAAAAAAAGAAGTTAACATTTCAGGAACACATAAAGGTAGCTAATAATACAAGCATTTGAAACAACAGCAAATAGTTGCATATCTGATTAAATGCAGCAGGGACACCTCTGTAAGATTTTCAGCATGTGTAATTTCAACCCTGACAGATCAGCAAAAACAAAGATATTCTGGTGAGCAGAACTAATTTTTACATTAGAGTTTTTCTCCACTGTTATCTTGAAATTCAAATTAATGGTTATGGAAAACTGACATTGGTTTGTTACATACCTATCTGACAATATATGAAATAGAAATGTAAGCCTCATGAAGAAAATCACAGAAAGTAAACCTTCAATATGTCAACAGAAAAAAAAAAAATCTAATGAGAATATAAGCATTGTTTTATTTCAAAGACATAATCAGTATTATTGCTGTGGCTTTACTGAAAGAAAGAAATAGTATACAGTTCAGTGCACATTTGACACTTTTAGGAATCTAAATGTAGATATCTCTTTCTGAGATTAGCAAATCTGTTCATTGTCTACGTAAAGTCACCTAGCGTTATTTGAGATTGTTTTGAGTATTTAAGATTTCTGTATAGAGATGGCAGGAAACTTGTGCCTGTAACTTGGGCTGTTAGCTGAAGTCTGGTACTTCCAATGAAAATAGATGCCTACCCTTCATCAACAAAGACTGAACCTAAAAGAGGAACCACAGCCTCCAGTTCTCCAAAGAGTAGAGTTCATGCCAGTTGCATAAATAAAAACATAAGGTGTAATTGTAGAAACAGCAGAGTATTCAAGCCATCCATAGACATGTCAAATGTGATACAAGAAACAGAGTTAAATAGTAGAGAAACATCTGCCATTTTGGACCTGCGGTTAGAGGCCAGATAGAACAGCTTGTGCCAGTTTAAATAATGCTACATTCCTGAATTTGATAAACTGAGTCATCCCATTCAAAGAAATTTAGCTCATTCTAAAATACACATCATCTGGCTAGTCACTCCAAATTCCAGCCTTGACTAGCTGCATTTAGAACCACTGAATTACCAATGGAATCAACCAGCAGTCCCTTCACCAGTATGTTCTTCAAGGAGGTGGGCAAGACATCCACACACTAAGGGCAAATTACCTCTTTTTGTTAACAATGACCCCTTCAAATCATACATTGAGTGACTTACTACATCACCTAAGGTGAGACGTTATCAATAACTGCAGAATTCATCAAGTTTAATCTATGCTTACTATAGATAAGGTAGGCTTTGCTTAAATGAAATTTGATCAGCTTTTATAGCCTGCTGAGGGGCAGTCCAGGCTCTCAAGTTGTTTTTCAGTCATGATGTTCATTAGTTCTGCACTATTCCTTGCTGATTTTAGATTAGGATCTTTTTTTCCTCTGTTTTCTTCTTTCCATACTCCTACACAGTCACTCTTTGTAAGCTCTTAAAACGCAAAACAAATTTCTTCTATTTGACTTTATCACATCCACCAAATGCATGTTATCCTTACAACACATTCTCTCCTACTTGCTATGGTCTTCAATATTGCCTTAACCTAATTTATGTTCTCCCTAAATTAGATTATATGCAAGTAAAATAGTCTTTATTATAAGGTCAGCTTTTCTCTCTCTCTTTTTTTTTTTTTTTTTACTACGTTGTTTAGCCTGGTGGGTGTTGGTCACTACCATCTGAATACCAATGCCTTCCACTAATTATGCAGAGCAAATCCATAGCTAATGAGGTGTTGCAATCTTTCAGTAATAACCTACTACATTGATTTAGGCAGATTAGGTGGCCAGCACATGTTTATGTTTAGTCAAATTTCTCTCGGTGCATATGTCCATTCAAAGCAATATTTTAATTTGTTGGATAACAAGATAGCTTTCCAATCAACTTATAAAGACATTCTGCTTTTTGAAATATAGAAAATGTGTTATACAACTCGTTCCAAAGATAATATTGGAAAATAATATTGTAAATGATTCAATGCCTGGATTATTTTGTCATTTTTAAAGGCAAATATTTTCTATGGCTATTTTCATATTAAATTACCTTTTCTAATCTGTTAATGTATTAATAAAATGAGTGTCAAAAAATAGAACAACACAGAAGACAATCGACCTTCAGAATAGAGATAAAACAATCCTAATTAAGGAAAATTAATGTGAGTTAATGGAGTTATGACAAAAGATTTATGTCCCTGAACATAAATGAACAAAGTATGATCTTAAAAAGCGTGAATAAAAGCAAATCTCAAGATATCAGAGTGAAAATATTTAATACTTAGAAGTAAATATATATATATATATCTCTAAAGAAGCAAAAATTTCTACTTGCTTTTGCAGTGTCTCAGGTAAATCATTCAAGACAAAATAACTCAACTGTTTTCAAAAAGATGGTAAGGAATGGTAAAAAAAAAGAAAACAACAACAGCAACAGCAACAACAACAACAACAAAAACACTTATTTTGAAATATATTGACTCTATTGACTCATTCAGAGATATCCCCTTTTTAATCTATGAAAAGATATAAAGATATGGGCAGGACGAACTCCAGATAGTCTGTGAGTTTCCAATCTGTTCGTCCACAGCAGATAGTTTAGGGGCACTCTGTTTGATGTTCAGGCACTGATGCAAAATAAAAGAAGGAAACACAAATGCCTCAATGTTTTCTTTTGGACTATATAGGAGGCCTGCCCAATAACCTATGCTGTACAAGGCACAACTATATATTCTAATCTAAAACAAAACAAAACAAAACAAACAAACAAACAAACAAGAAAAAAAAAAACACAGCAAAAGCAGATAGTCAAAAGGATGAATGAGACTGAAACATATGTTAACATTCATCGATAGTAAGTCTATTTTTAAAATCTGCTGTCATCTTTCATATTGTATAAAGAGCCAATATTCTCAGGATACATCTTCTGAAGAAATCAAGTCCAGGAAGAGACACCAGTTTATCTTACTCATAGACTACCTATCTTGCCCATAGACTTTAGGAGCAATAGAGCAGAGAAGTCAAAGAAGCAAAGATAAAAGGACTTCATTTTTGTGGAAAGTTTTTCTAGTTAAAAAAAATAAAACATTGACTATTATAAACAAATTATAAATTAATAAACAAAATTGACTATTTAAAAGAATGGTAGTTTAAATAACAGATATCTCTGATATTTTTAAATAACAGATATCACCACCTACTAAGAACCCAAGGAAAATCAGTACTCTCACTGCTTTCAAAAGTATTACGGCATACATAACCTAACTGTATCTTTTTTTTTTTTTTTTTTAATTGAAAGTTTCACGTTATTCTTTGACCTGATGTCATAAAATCTCCTGGAGCTGAGCTTGTGCAGCTTGTTTCTTTGATGATTTATCTATTTATAGATCCAAAAGCTAACATTTTAAATAATCAAACCCCTATATTTTCCAATTTAATACATAAAGTCAGATTATTGTGTCTGTGTCAGTGCCTCTAGAAATAGATCAGCATTTCATTTCATAGAAGGTGTTAATTTTATTGATTTAATTGGTTCATCTGTGCCTGTGCAATGGAAGCAATAAGAATTTTCTGCTATGTTATTATTGTTATTCAAGCTTTTATTTTGGGAGTGAAGAGAGCTCAATTCTGTGTGCTGTTTAACATGTTCTGGAAACTGCATGCAACCCACAGGGCTGAGAAGCAGATACAGAATCATAACAACGTGTGAGTTGGAGGGGAAGTAGTATTTGAGTTATTGTTGGGGTTTCTTCTCATCTGAATTTTAGATGTTATTTTGGGTTTATCATTATTCATGTGTTTTATATTCCAGTCAAGTGTATGGTTCATACTGTAATATATTCTTGTATCTTTATTTTATAGTATGTTTGAACTGGGTTAATTTGCAAAGATGTAGGCTGTTCATTTCATCTAGTCCATTTAGAATAAGTACATTTTAACTTGTATAATACAGAATTTTGATAACAAGATTCTCCTCTTCATGTCTTTTAATTTCTCTGTGGTCCTGTAGATCCTGACAAGGATTTTTTTTATTTTTTTTTCAATTATGACTAAATTAAATATTCCCTGAAGAGTTGCTATATATAGCGAAGTCATTTAAGCAAATGTCAGCCATTTAAAATCAATGATTTCAGAAGACATCATTTCCACCGTTCTCATCAGTATCAGTTTGGTATGAATTACAATGTGCCATGAAAAACTAAACTTTATGGTTACTTTTACAGTCTCTAGAACTGTCATTTGTAAAACGTATCCTAAAGTTATCAGTATCAACAAATATATGCATATGGGAAGTTTACCATACTACCATGTTTGTATTTAGCTTCAAGTTCTAATAGGGTAGGAACTACCATATCTGCTCCAAGATGTGGTATCTGTTAAAAATGTTCCTAACTGCAAGTTTTCAGAATTTTTCACTGAAAATACACTGATATGAGGGTGGAGGAGAAGACAAAGAAGAATGAATACGAAATGTCAGGTTTTTGTAAGGCGGTAAAAATCAAACAAGCAGGAAAAAACAAACAAAAAAAAAACACACAAAGTAGGTTCTGAAAATTCAGTTACAAAATATATCATAGAACTAATCAAATTTCCTAGTAAAATATGTTGTGGTTAATGCTGTCCCAAATTATAACTAGTTTTTACTTTTTCTTTATTGCCAGTGAAATTATTGTCCTTTTGCCTTATTTCTCCTGATCTCCTCACCCATTTTATAATGTCAAGTTCCTTATATTAATATATTTTATTTTCACAGAACAGCCACCATTAGTTTGCAATTCTAAAATGCAGAAGACTGTTTATATTTCTCATTAATTTACTCTAAATATACAAATGACATTTTAATAATTCAATGGAACAAAAAGCTAACACGGAAAATAAAATAAAATAAAAAACAGAATAAATTGTACTTATATATTTTATTTTATATTAGGGCTTTCTGTTAAGGAAAATATTGTTTTAATCTAATATTTGTCTTTGACATTTTCTCATTGTTACCTGCTGTCCTTATTTCAAATTAGTGGCATCTCTAGTTTAGTTTTGTTAACAGTTTGTAGTTTTCAGAGACACTAAACTTGAAGATACATCAAAAGTAAAGAAAAACCTGAAGAAGAGAAAAAAATCTCAGTGAGACTGAAGTCCAAATAACACTAGGTTTCAGAAAACTGTTCAGAAAATTGTGAATTCTTCCTAATTCACTCGTTTTAGAGAGTTGGCATATTCTTTGATGTATAATGGTTTTTTCTCCTTCACAAACTTTTGGGTTTGATTTTTTTTATGAACCCTTAGTGCAATGTAGCCTGACAATGATGTCTTAGTTAGTTTCACGTGTTTTGTTTGTTGTTTCTTGTTTTTTTTTTCTATCTCCCTCAAATTTTCTACCTTCTGATGTGACTGAATAACCACAAGTTCTTGTATTATGAATTAGTGTGAATAGTAACACTCCGTATTTTTCATCCCCTTCACTTAATTGTGTAATGATGCCTGTTTATGTGCTACCTTATCTTTTTCAGCGTGACTGAAATCTTAAGCCTTCAATTCAAACAGATCTCAATATTGCACTTGCTGGGATTTTGTATACGTTCTCCTTAAAAGCAGGTGGAAAAAAAAAAAAAGTAAATGAATTCACACATTGAGTAAAAAGAGCCATAAAATTATCACTATGTGATTCCATAGTGCTTTAAGATGGATGTAACAGCTGCAGCTGTAAGAGGAAAACATTAATATATTATCTTCATTTCAAGAAGTTGAATAAACCTCAGTAATCTGCTGCCTGATTTTCAGCAAGAGATATTCAACACAAATGAGAATGAAATTAAAAAGAAAGTGTATTACTAGAGCTTCCCTGTACAGAATCTTAAGATTTCATCACGCAGCACTGCTGTTGTTATAACAAAATGACCACAAGTCTTGGGACAGTACCCAAAGCCCTGAGAACAATTGTGTATCATGTTAACACAAAAGCAATAAACAAGAGATTTTTATCAGCTTCTCACATTACTCCACATGAAAGTTGTTGCTGTCTTTACCATGGGTGCAATGGGTGCAGGATGACGGCTGGTCGAGTGAGTATTTAGGTGAGGAAGAAGCAAGGACTTGCAGAGGTCACCAGTCAGATATGTTGCTATTAAATGTTACATATTTGAATGTGCAATGTCTCATGTGTATTGAGTGCTAAATAAGAGAGGTGAGAAGGAAGGATAACAAAGAATAAGGTCTGGAGTTGTGAAGGAATATCTGTGTAAGGAAACTGCTCCTCAGTGTATGGAAAAGCAATAAAGATAAATGCTGTTAAAATCGGTATGCACATCATCACATAGTGGTGGTGGCAGTAGACCACAGGACGCCATTCCCAGTTGAAAAATGCAGTTCCCAGTTCAAAAAGTAATTTTTTTTTTTTTTTTTTTTTTTACATAGATTTGGTACGGAATTAAAAAATATACTATAAGCATTTGGATAATAAAAGTGGGATTCCTCTGTCAAGAAGATGATCTTCTACAGAGCCATATGTAAGATTTTTACATGAAGACATTTCTAACTGAGATAGTCACAACAACTTCCTACTAGTCAGAGAGAAATGGGCACATCTGGGACATAATTCAAATCAGCCTTATAAAAATGTCTAAACAAGGTCAGAGTAATTGTCACCTAAACATAAGCTCATTGTCCATAAGCCTTTCTTGCTCATTTATTTTAAGTTAAGTTTTGCTGGCTAGAAAGGAGAGAGGGGAGATTAGTCTGATTTCTGTGATGCCTCAGTTTCACTGCTGTTTATAATCTTCAGCTGTCTATAGTGATTTATCATACATTCTTCAAGGGAATAAAGGACATCCTTTATTCATATTTTTTATTTTTATTTTTTTAGTTTTATTCATATCTAAAAGAGAAAGATAAGATAATGGTAAATATAATCAGAGAAATTAATCTATGATTCTATCATGCTATGATTCTAACCTGAATAAACTGTGGTTAGATCAGTTCAAAAATTTAGGAATATTTAAGTTGACAATAACTGTATATTAGAATCATCACATATATCTACATCTTGTTGCTTTCACAGCTCCATTAGATCAGTATTAAAATGTTCAGAAACCTGTGAAAAAATGTTTATATATTAAAATTTCTCTCTGCATCATTTTATTTAGTCTGGCAATCCAATGCTCATTAGTTTTTTGTTTTGTTTTGTTTTTTCTGTTTGTTTGTTTTGGACACTTCACTTTAAAAAAAAAAAAGTTAATCATGCTTTAAGAACAATAACTCTCACACTCTGATAGTGTTTCAATGCTAAGTGCTGTTAATTTCAGCAACTGGAATCTTCCAAATGATTATGTGTATGATGACAACTATAAGACAATCCTATCTGCAAGAGCTGAATTGTTATTCCACATGCCAAAGCAAGACTGAACAGCCAGCTCTTCTATTGAAACACAGGTGCTTTCTTCTCCGCCTGTGGATGTTGTGCATGACAGATGAACCATTATTGTAAAAAGGCAAATTCTGAACTTAGAATTTGAGAGTATATGGTGAAGATTTCTAAACAGGCAAAGGAGCTTTTTATGAAATTTTGACTATCTGCAACTGCTTTAACACTTTGTTTAATGATTTTAAGTTAAGAATGATGTTGTGTTGCAAATATAGACTCAAAAGACGGACTGTCACATCACTGAGGGGTAGCTGTGCAAAACCACTTGCTCAAGTCAAGATGTATGCTATCTGGTTGGTGTCTTGTACTTGTTATTACCATCAAAATAAAGACTGCTTTTGAGCAAGGAAGTACCATACCTATTTATAAATCTTAACTTATAGAGGTATTGTATTTCACAGATAATTTATTGCATCTTGCCATTTTCATTAGCCCAAAATCTGAGATCTCATTCCAAGAACTTACAAAAAGTGTTTATCTGATGTATGTGGGTAAAAAAAAAAAAAAAAAATCAATCTAGTAATAATTCTGTGGGTCAGAATCTCTTTTCTTGAGGAGTTCTTCCTTTTTTTTTTTTTTTTTTTTTTTTTTTTTTTTTTTTTTTTTCTGTCTGTCACCAATGCCAATGGAGAAGGTTTTCTTTTCCTTCTTGCTAATCAGCTCTGGTGGTTGGAAGTGTTAGAAGCAAAGGTCTTATTGGAAGTTTTCTGTCTTGGCCTATCTTTATAGAGATATAGAGATAAATTTAAAATTTAAATTACAGATCTAAAAAGTTTAATGCTCCAGCTATTAGTTGTTCTTTAATGAACTATATAATATTAAAGGAAAATTTGAATGGACTAGCTTCCTTCTGAAAATAGCTATAAATTATAAGTTTCAGAAGAATATTGTGACTCCAGTGAAATGTCTGGTTAGCTCACACTCCCATTTTTTTAACAATTATCTGCTAAACTTCTCAGATATCTAAGTTGTCCATGCTCCTCTGCATACACACACTTTGGTCTGTGTTAAGATAACTGAAGGTAGTGAATAAAGGCAATTTTATATTTTTCTAAATGTGTATGTATAAAAATATTTGTATTTCTGTAACATCTCTCTCACACAGTATTTTATTTCAAACAAAAACACAAATAAACAAACTGTTTTTCCTTTCTACCCTTCCTTCTGCTTGATTTTTTTTTCCTGTGTGAATAACAGACCATAATAGAGACTTTCCATTAAAACAAAGTTAAAACATTGAAGTCAAGAGCTCTAAATTTCTCTCTCTGCCAGAGACTTTCTTTGCGACCCTGGCTGAACCAGTGCTGCTGTTTTCTGTTTTGCCCTAGTAAAGTAAGTCTGTCAAAGTATTTTTTATTGACCTATTTGTTTTATTCTGCCAGTAACATTTTAAGTACAAAAAAATACAAAGCAGCAAAAATACTGTTTAAAACTAAAGAATAAAGTGAGATAGACACTTAAAACCACAAGATCCCACATATTATGCTTGTTTCATGAGAGTCCTGCATAGTAAAAATATAAGAAACATTGGAGATCTCTTTTCATACTAAGAAAATAATAAAATATCAAGTGCATATCACTGGATCATGCTATACAGTCTTATTTTTGATCATGTTAACATCCACAAAACTTATTTATTTATTTATTATTTAGGCAGACCTAAGTGAGATTTTTACCTTCTTATTTTTGCTTATGAAAAGTCACAAGCAACATATTTCAGTGTGATTAATCTGTGTATACGTATCACTGTTTCTTTTTTTATGTAAGTCTCTAAGTCAAAACCTAGATCAAATACAGATCAATGTATGTTTTTCCAAAGCCTTCAAAACGTGTGTGACATGTAAATCAAACGTAAAGGTGAGAATAGAACAAACAAATACGTAAACTTTTAAAAATCTTTAAAGGTATTCTATTATCCAAAGTGACCTGGACAAGCTTTAGAAGTGGGCCCTCAAGAACCTAATGAGGTTCAACAAGTTCACGTTCAAGGTGCTGCATCGGGGTCACAGCAATCCCAGACATGAGCATAGGCTGAGAGCAGAACTCATTGCGAGCAGCCCTGCAAAGACAGACTTGGGGCTTACGATGGATGAAAAGCTTGACATGACTCAGCAATCTGTGTTTGCAGCCCAGAACTGCTTGCAGCCCAGCGAACTGCATCCTGGGCTGTATAAATAGAGGAGTGGCCAGCAGGTCACACAGGAAGTGATTGTCCCCCTCTGCTATGCTCTCATGTGGCTCCACTTGGAGTGCTGTGTCCAGGTCTGGGGCCCCCAAGACAAGAAAGTTGGGATCCTGTTAGAGTTGTTTTTTGTTTTGTTTGCTTGTTTGTTTGTTTTTTCTTTTTTTGTTGTTGTTCTTGTTTTGTTTTTGTTTTGTTTTGTTTTGTTTGATCACATAATAAATAACATATATAAATTGAAAGAAAGTATCTTGGAATGATCTACCAAAAGCATCTTCTTTTCACTTGGAGTAAAATATTCAACTTTTAAATTTCAAGACAGTGAATTCTGATGCTATTCATGTTTAGTCCAATTTTTACCATTGTATAAATCCATTGAAGGACTAATGAATTTACATCACTCCCTGGTTTTATGATTGACTCTTAATTGTTAAATCATTGACAATTTATTTAATATTGATCATCCTTATCTTTATCAGCATGTGAGTTGAATTATTAATTGATGTTTCACTAGGAGTACTTTGCCTTGACTGAATTTCCTTTGAGAATAAGGTGTTGGAAATTATCATGCTTTCCTTTTCTATAAATATTAGAAAATATAAATTAAAAAAAAAGTTGAATTATTGTAAATGAAAGTATAATGTCACTTCCAAAGTCTACGTGAGTGCTTTCAAATGAATACACACCCCAAAACAAAACAAAACAAAACAAAACAAAACAAAACTATTACTTACAACATACAAACAGAAATATCCTTATATTTAGGTATTTCACTAATCCGTGAACTATTATGTTGGTACTGCCACAGAATTTAATTCTTGATATTTACAGATTTTTTATTTCATAATTTCATCTAATATTTAAGACATTTTGTTCTGGAATTCTCTTTTTTTTTTTTTTTTGTAGAGAGAACATACAGATCAGAGATCTATACTGATTTTACTAGTTCTCAATCAATTACAGAATCAAATTCAAGTTTTCCTTTTAAAAGTTCGACTAGCTAGTATGGCACAATAACGACAATCTAAGTAAAGTGTCCCAAGTATCTACAAAAAGTCCATCACTTTATCTTTAGCTGTTCTGAAAACCCTCATAAAATTTCATAGGTATCCTTTTCTCCCTTTGTGATTCCCATTTGGAAGGATTTTCCAGAATTCATTTTGCATTCACATTTACCTGGATAGATTCAGTTTTGCCCTCATAGAATATGTTTCTGTTTTCAGCATTCAATTAACGTGTATTATTTTGTCTATTTGTCTGTGCTACTTGTTTATACTTACACTTGTTTTCATATGATCTTGGGTGTTACTTTTAGAACTGCTTCATAGTTCTTGGATCTTCATATGAAAAGTGCTGAATAAGAAAATGACTGGTTACATACAAAATGACGGGTCCTGAATGTTTCTGAGATGTAATCCAAATGTAGATGAGAAAGTGCCTGCTTTGTAATCTTTAAAGTCGTCGGCAGACTTAGCAAACTTGTACAGGTGCAAAGCATAGAGTGCACAAGTGTATCATGATTACTTCCTGAGAGACACTATCTAAAAACAAAAATCATTCTCTTCGACAATCCTGTAGAATATTTTATATGTGGAAATAACAGTAAGGTACTATATTCCTTTAATGACTATATTCACAATGCCTTGTAGTATGTTAAAATCTTTCCTAAAATTCTCTTCTACAAACACAGAAGACATATGATTAATGATATAAATGAGAAGTTAAATCTGCCTAGTCTGTATAGTTTTTTTTGCACAGGATTTTTTCCCCCACAAGAAAATTCTTTACAGAGTAAAATTTCAGTTCCTTTCCTTAGCTTTTGTGTCTTGGTTAAAAGAATAAAAAAATGCCAGGTGAGAATTGCTTTAACATGTTGTTTAAGGGCAGACACTGATGTTCACTACCTGTGTCTCATTTCAGACCTAATGTAATCATAGAAAAAATAATTAATTTAGACATGTTTTCAAGAAGTTTATGCAGTGTTTATTTTCTACTTAATACTTATGCATTTTGATTTTAACTGAGAAAACATCATTGGTTCCCATCATTTCCCAGCACATACTGTCCCTAGATATCAATACTGTTTTAATTTTCCTCCATGGTGTTTTGAGAAGAAAGCTTGTTTGCTTCATCATTCTTAACCTCTCAGGTCCTGATCACATCCTGTCCTTCTCCGTCCTGTTTCCCGACAGCTATTTCCTTAATCACAGTGTTTTATTAAAGCTTCTTGTGTTCACAAGTGTCCTCAGTCTTTGTCCTTTACATCCTCATGTTTTCTTTGGCTTCCTATCCCGCACTGAATATATTTCTAAAAAAGTTGCTGGTATCTTCACTTTATCACTGCCTTTTACATTTCTAGTAATATTTTCTCTTTTTCAGGACAGCTGAAACAACTTCTGGTGTAAATGTCTGTTAGAAGTATGCTGAATGGAAAAGACGTGCTTTGCTGATTTGACCTAGACAATGTAAACACCTTGCAGGAACATTTCATATTGTCAAGGTAAGTTCTCTGACAGTTAACGTTGTTTTGCAATGGTACAACGTGTTTCATAGTTGCATGTTTTGGTATATTTCTCAGAGGAAAACCTTAGGTCTGTAGACTACCTTTCAGACTATCCTGCAAAATTACTTGATCACAGAATGGCAGCCACCAAAAAAAAAAAAAAGACATGAAAGAAATTAATGTTCCATTTGTTGAATAGAACAATAGAAAGTTACTATTTTAATAATTGCAAACAAAAAATGGGAGTCATATAAATTCATATAAATTGAAGCTTAAACTGACAAAACTAGCACATTATTCATAATAAAGTGACTTGAGCCAACAGTTCTATCACTGTTAACATTAGGGTGTCAAACCGGAAAGATGTACAGCCTTATATAATACTGATGATTCTGTCTTTGAACTATGCATGTTCTGGAATAAATCTGAGGATACACAATAAAACCAGAACAAGTTAGGCAAAGAGTATAGGTAGAACTTGTTTTCATGAACTAACCATGGAAACAGTTGCTAAATTACTGAAAAGAAAAAAAAAAAAAAGTCATAGTTTGTTGTCCAAAGAATAAAGAGGATACGCAATAAAACCAGAACAAGTTAGGCAAAGAGTATAGGTAGAACTAAGTCAAATAAACTGGTTATCAACTCAATAGATGGGATGAAGATATAGAAAATTATTTAGTAAATAAATTCAGTTTTGCAACCGATGCTAAAACATTGTCCAAATTTCATTAATTTCTCATGTTATTAAAAAACAAACAAACAAACAAAAATATGCAGTTTAATTTTTACAATTTCAATATATTAGTTGTAATTTAGATATTAGAGCTTATTCATGAATGGTCTAATCACTAGGCTATGATAGGAATAAGATGGGTTTCTCTTAGCTTCTTCTGATGAAGCTCTTAGCTTCATGTGGATTTTTTTAATAGTCAGAGAATGTGAAAAAGTACTTAATTCTTTAGCCATGTGGTTAGAATATTTGTTTTTAAAAATGGGGATCTGAGACCCTCTCTGTGAGTAATTACATTAACACAAAGTTGGTCAGGTTCTTAAAAGAAAGGAGAGCAGTAACCATATTCTTCATCTTTTTATTCAGGATAGTTATGTTTGGAGCCTTTTGTGTTAAAGGGTAAAGAAGCTTGGCAGGGCCTAAATCCTCTGGTGTTCCAGCTTGAACTCAGATATCAGAGGGGCTGGGAGTTGCTGGTCTTAGATTCTGAAATCCCGGATGCAAAATTGCATGATATACCTTCATTCTAGTAAATTAACAACTGGTTCACTTCACTGAAGCAACAAGAGTACAGGTTCTTTGTGATTGCCAGTGATAAATACATTGTCTGTAAAGCACATATAAATGCCAAGAGTATGGCTAACATAAACAACTACATATAAGTTAACTTATGAAATAACTCTATAAAGAATATTAGGTTTTCCAGGGAAGGACTTGGTATAACCGAAGGATTGAATCTCACCCAATAAACATCCTTATGGAGGGGAAGAAAAGTTCATCACATCAACTGATCCCAGAAGTCAGTGATGTCCTCCAGACTTTTCCGTGATGGTATCTTTCCCAACATTCTTCTTTTCTTGAGACATTTTTATCATATTTTCTTGCTTTTAGGTGGAGCTTGAGTGATTTTAGTCATACATACCTTCGTTATGATTGATATAAAATTTTTTCACCTTTGATTTATAGGTATAGGCTTAGAGAAATTCAGAGTGTATGCTCAGTGAGGGGTGGTCACACATCGGATGTGGGTAGCCTTTGTGATGGATGTATGTTTTGGCATTATAATGAATTTATAATGAGAAAAGTTCAATCAGAGGATATGATTTTGTTATCAGCTTGGCTCAGGGCTGGCCATGCAGTCGATCAGTTCCATAGTACCATCAAGTTCCACATCCCTGTGGTGATATCACGGAGCCTGGATGCAGTGTCTTCACTGTGCTCCACCCTTCATGCTATTTCTGTTAGAGTCAGCACACCAAGATCTGATTGTGTTACCAATATCTAAGGCTGTGAGTTATGTTGTCAAAAGGACTATCATGGAACAGGTTCCTTGCCTGTCCACCACTTTTCACCCCGGAAGTTTCTTCAATGCTGAACCTCCTCTTAAAATGTGGACATACTGTTAGTCTCGATAAATCACCTCAAGCAATTATTCCACATAGCCCTAAAGGCAACTTCTAGCTTGAAAATATTTTATCTCAGATGTGACCCAGAGCTGAAAACAGTTCAGTAGGTATTCACATAATAATAAAAGTTCAAGTTCCTTGAGGTGGTATTTCTTTCAATGAATCCTTAACTATATGAGGATTAGGAATAACTAATGTTCAGATTCCTTGGATGATCAACAAGAGGAGAGACTCCAGAGGGGAATGAATCAATCTTGAAAGAGACCTACCCCTGTTTCCAGGAAAAGCTGGCACTACAGTGTTGGCATCAGGTATCCTAAATTGTAGTTAGGCACATATGTTCGTTAGTGAATATACCCATTTGGCTTTAATTGATACACAGATCTTTCACACCAAATTCCATGCGTAGAAATGGGCAGATGTGTGTGTTCATACTTCACTTCTGCCTCTAGCAGGCAATGGTCTTGCTCACTTAAAATTCAAGGGTGCTTCACATATGCATAATTCCAAGCACCTATGTAGTATATGATGTTCAGAAATATCTATAAGCTCTAAGAACTACTCTGAAAATACTGTCCTTCGCTCTCTTTATACACATAATTGAAATATTTCTCAAGCTGTTATGGCTATAAAAGCATGTACTCTAGAATGCTCAGTCTAAAACAGCAGACACTTCTGAGCAGTCATACATGACCGATGCCAGTTCAGAGCAGCTTGTTCTCTTAATCCTCAGCTTGGAGATGCCATGATGGGGAAGTTGAGTTGAGTATCACATATTTCTATATAAACCTTGTATGAGGCTTAAAACTGTGATTAGTTGGTTAGAAATCTGCCTGTGAACCAACATACAAGGTCTTGAAAGTTAATGGAACAGAAAATGAAACTGCAAGAGGCTAATGCAAAAAATGTCTATATTTAACATCCTGTTCTCTTCCTTTCCAGTACCACAGAATTTTACCTCTGTGTATTACAAATCTCAAATGTAAAATTACCTAATATCAAGTGAACTACAAAGAAACAACCCTCTAAAATCCATTATATATTCATTCCCAAATAATTTTTCATAACACAGTGCCAATCTCCCCTTTCTAAAGCTTGCTGTTTTTAATGACTTCTTAAATTTTCTGCTTATCAGATTCTCTTCCTTAATGGTTCTCTAGAATGCAATTCTAGAATTGTATGTTATCGAGACAACATGACCATTACCTATGTTAAAAGGAAACTACAGGAGTTTGTCTAGTTTCTAATTTGACTACAGAACAAAACAAAAAAATTGCATTGTAAAGTACATAACAAATGTTAAACCTTTTTTTTTTTTTAAATTGTTATTGTATTTACAGTACCTAAAACATGATAGCAGACAGGTTTTGAAAAAAAAAAAAAAAAGCTTAAAAGAAAGATGGTATTAGCAACGAAAAGGATTGTTTAGACTGCTGACTAACTAGCTAACTTACATCAGACCAAAAAGGGAAATGAGAGAAAATTACTGATCTGCCCCACAGAGATCCACCCCTGGTGCAGACAGGCAACACAATAAAATCAGTCATGACTACAGAGACCATCTCATCAAAAAAGGTTCATTCAAAAAGTATAAGGCTGCCTTGAGATAAGATATTTGCCATTGTACTTTAAATTTCTATACTTTTGCACTACAGGTGTTGGATTTAAACACCATGTTCATAAATGACGTCTTATATGTGCCAGCTTTCCTGGCAGCCTTCCAAGGAGAGTAGTTCAAGCCTCATTAGTTAACTACTTCATTTTTGGAGTGAGAAACAACATAAGTAGGTAACAATTGATCACCAGGACTATCAGAGAGGATCTCTTCAGCTCTTATCTAGTACCTTGTGGGAACAAACACTAACAGCATACTGGATTTAATCAAAAAGAATGTGACCAACATGTCTAAATTGAGTCATTTTTTCCCTTCATACAGCACTAGCAAGGCGATATCTGGAATATCAGATCCTGTTTGGGGCTGCTTTGTACAAGACAGTTGTTGACAAACCTGGAGAAAGTCCAGTGAAAATCCACTAAGATGGTAAGGGGGATGGAGCACATGCCAAGACAAGAGGTTGAAGGAACTGATCCAACTTGGAAATTAATCCTGTTTTGACCTTTGGAGTTTTCGTCCAGGCTGAATTTTAATGTGATCTTGTGATTCCCCAAATCAATTTCAAACAGAAGAGCTTCTATTTGAATAGAATAGAAGAGCCATGGAGAAAAAGTAAAGAGTGCCTTAGGGAGAACATATACAGATAAATGTATTTCATAAACTCTCAACAGGGCAATTCTCCCTTTTTCAAGGCAAGGATCACCAGCTTGGAGAGACTGCAAGTATTGTATTTTGTGTGGTTCGTGCTTATGAAATACTTCTTCTACAAGTCAGTTAGGCATACCAAAGCATATTCAGTTTTGCTATGATTTCCACATTGACAAGTGCTCATATATTTCTCATCTTACTTTCTTTGTGCCCCTTATTTTCTTTGTGTCATTCATTTTCTTAGCCATGCTGGCAACTCTGACAGTCTGAGTGCACACAGTCCAAAGCTAACAAGTGAAGCTTATCAGAAGATGCCCTTTCTTTTTGCCTCTGATCAGAGAACTTGAACTTTGGTCCTTTTATCTTTTATCAAAACAAACTTTCAAATACTTTGATGTACAGCAGCCTCAAGAGTGCTGGTATCAGTTTTTCTCAATCATACATGACCACAGACATTTTCTCACTGCTTCTTTGTGCGTGTTATGGGGAAGCACTGCTTGAATGAGACAAATAGGAAAATGTTACAATACCCTTTCACAGCAAAAACATAAAAAGGGAAGAGTCTGCTGAGACCAGAAAGTTTGCAGCACTTGAAAGGATGCCCTTGAATGATTTAAGAATAGCCAGGCTGATATTATGGATACAGTACAATTCAAAGATGAACCGAAGTAGGAGATTTAATGTAACCTTTATCAGAACTGTGAAAAGGCTCTTTTGGATGAAATGTGTTTTTTCATTTGGAGTATACTTGGTGTTTAAAATTGCATATATTTTCCTTTATTTAGGGCCTCATCTTTCAGGATGTTTTGTCAGGCAATATCGGTAATTGTGAGGTGAGGAATAACTGCTCACTATTTTTCACAGCATTCAGCATGTTAAAGAATTGTACGGTGCACTACTTCTGGCAGTTTTCTCTCTTTTGATGAATGGGAAAAAATATTATCATTAATGTAGAACAAAAAGTTGCACCAATCATGTTTGCTAGTACTTAGTGCACACAAAAAAATAAAAATAAAAAAATAGCAAACATGATTGGTGGCTGGCTATTCTTAAAAAAAAAAAAAAGCAGAACCATCTTATGGGCATCTAAAATATGGTATATCTGTTGAAAATCCAGACTGATAAAAGTACCAAGGAAAAAAATAAAAATACAAATATAAAAATAAAAATAAAACAACACTGATTGGCAATGTATCCCAAATGAACAGCGGGGGTGGGGAGGGGAAACAGTGCATGCTTTATATGCTTTACTGTGCCTTCCAGCTGAAGGATACATGAAGACATTTTTCTGTGTTACAAGAGCAGAACTGCAAGCATCCTAATGAGAAGGATTGCAGTAGAATTATTCACTAATGAGCAGCTTGTAAAATTTTGTCAGGGGTAGTAAATATGTGGAATACAAATATATATATAAAAAAAAGGGAATACCGTCCTTTGATTTCTGTCATAGAATGTTATTGGTGCAATTCCTGCTTGATTTTAAGAACCAGCATGGAATGAGTCTGTGTCCCTGTACTTCTGAGAAAAAGTTTAATTCTGGGTTCTAGTAGCAGTGGTAGTAGAATTTAACTTCTAAATGAGTAGAAATTTGAATGCATCCAGTAAAACCTTGAAAAACTATTTTATCACTTACAGCTCTTTGGAGTTTGTTTGTTTGTTTGCTTGCTTGCTTCCTGACAATGCATTTAAATATTGATAGCTTCTGTTCTAGTGAGAGCTATGTATAAATTATAGATAACACATTTTTGAAAACTACTATTAGATTTTTATTTTAACAAGACCAATATATGAAAGGTCTATGAGTTAATATTTTATGCCCTGAAATTAGTAAATATTCCAGTGTAGACCGTGACATTTTGTGATCTACATAGATGGCCAAAGAATCAGAAAAAAAAAAATTGTATGGGAAATTAAAACAACACAACAGCAACAATCACAATTTTTATGTTTGTAAGATGCCTATTTATTTTCAATATTTCAAAGTGGGTCAAAGCTGAGACAAGAAATTTCCAGAAACAAGATTTCCAGTCCAAACTTTAATATACTCTTGTTGATTTTATGGGATATAGAAAAAAAATATATATATATATATAGCAGATTATAACAGAACTAATTACAACAGAACTAATACTGTGTTCCCTACAGTTATATTCATTGAAGACATTGATGGAGTTATTCCTGTAAGAAATTTGACCATTTAAGTTTCAAAGGGACTAGTCTACTATAATTAATGTTTAAGGCAGACAAACAGCATCCAGGGACAACCAGTAATTCCAGAAAAATATATGTCTCCTTGCATGCAGACAATTCAAAGGAAATATCGAACCTTCTGCTTACCCAATGTAGGTCAATTAATTTATGTTAACATTGTAACTTATTCAGTATTTAAGGGGTAGTGTTAAAATTTTACAAGAAAGCCTCTGTAAGACATAATTTACCATCTAAACCATTGACGTTCTCATGATGGCTCAGTTCTTATAATGAGTCTTTTCTCACTTCCTTGTCATCCCATTCATATGCTCTTCCTTACTTTGTTGTAGAAGGCTGAGGAATATCATATAGGAAAAGGGAAGAATATGTGTTCATATGTGTATGACATATTTATCCTTCATATCCAAAATATTGAAATTCTCACAAGAAAAGCAACCTCTGTCTGTGCAAGAGTTCCATTCTAGTAATTTGCAAATTCTTAACCCATTTCATGGCTCATTCTAACTGTGATCACACAACAAAATACCCGGCATCCCTGCTTGCAGGAATTAGGCTGGGTACCTTAGCTATTTTAACAGTCACGTAGTAAAATATAACTTTCTATTATTTTAAAGTAAAATGATTTTATCTAAAACCAAGGTGAGCCAGAGTACAACTACATTTTTAATTTGCTATATATTTCTGCATAGTTGAAAGTCTGATCAAAGTTCATTTTAGTCTAACCCAACTAAATATGGCACATAAAAACAAAACAGAAGAGGAGAAAAGGAGAGAGAGAGAGAGAGAGAGAGAGAAAGAGAGAGAACTAGGTGAAGTAATCAGGCTCAGAGGAAAAAGAAAGTTATCATTTCTTCAGTGAGCGTTTCACCTCTTCAGGATAATTTTCTTTGTGTCACTATTTGCATCTACTTCTATTCGTTTTTTTTTTTTTTTTCTGAATTCTTTTTGTTCATGTCTGTGGGCTCAATGAAGTAGCAGAGCATTTTGTAAATCTCCAGTTCTATTCAATAAATAATAAAAGTCAGAAGAAAAACGACTTTATTTTAAATCAATTTACTGAGGTCCGTAAATATTAAGTTTTATTCTAGGCATTTGTGAACATTCTTAAGAATTTAGAAAGACATTAAAGAAAAGTCTCTGCAGTCTGGCACAGATAACTCATGTAATCAGGACTGAGTACTCAATGAAGGGAGTGAAATCTGTATGCTGTCTATTGTCATTACCTGTAATATGTTCCTCAGATGTCTTGTCACATTCAGAAAAGAAGATGAATGTCTTAAATGATTGATAATGCAATGGAGAAGCTTACAATGCTAGATGACTAGTTCATATATCTCAAAGCGGGACATAAGATATCTCCACAGTTGCCCAGAAATACCATAGAAAGTCAGTGGTATTTTGTTCAGTTTGTTCATTGTTTATTAGTGCAACTAGAGTTTGAAAAGACAGAAAACCACCCAACGTTAACTTTCAGCAAGTGCTTCCATTTACTAGCAATAAATAAAAGTGGACTGAAATCCACAGTTAAGAGAAATAAGATTAAAGAATAAAATCCAGTAGTCTGAGCCTATACTCATATGTAGATAACCCAAAAAACACACAAACAAGCTAACTGCTTTCTATTTTTGCTGGTATTATGACCAGATGTGAAGTCTGAAAGTTGAGCCTTAAGTATTTCAAAGAAATCTGCTCAGAAGAACTTAACACATTAATATTTAGGTGTCAGTCATGAATCAGCATTTCAGTGTGGGTCAATAGTTCATATTAGAGTTAAGCATGTGTGTCATAGAGTACAGGGTTCACTGTCACCAGTCTTCTATGTTGCTTGTATCCCTCATTGTCCATGTTAAATATGTATAGCATACTGATACTCTTACTGATAACTGAAATATCACGGCTTCTAATAAAAAATAACATTAGAATCTATGTTATATATATCATATATATTTATGTCAACACATATATATATATTATTGCTTAGGTATATGATTAGATAATCTGTGAGAAGTTTCTGAATAGATTAATCCTACACAAGATTAAATGGTATGTCTGTTTTAAAAGAATAGTAACCTTTGATCACTAGTGGTTGCTGGTCATTTAAGGAATAGAACCTTATGTGCTGGGTACAATCAGATACAGGGAGAGCAATGAGAACAAAGAATAAGCATTCAGTGTATGTAGAACATATATGTGTATTAATTTTCCTGTGTGATGTAGAATTGAAGACCAGTGAAGCAAGAGCAAGGCAGAGTATGATAGAAAAAATACAAACCTGAAGTTTGGAGGAAGAAACTCAGCCATCAGCTTTGTATTTCACCCAGCAAAGTGAAGGACAAAGTTCAAGGAACTGTTAGAATTTACCCTAAAATGTTTCCATGTGTTGAAATTCATTTTGAATTCTGTGCCTGTCCGTAAACAAGGATGCTTTAATACTTTTAAAAGTATTCATCAATCTAAATGTACCATAAAATCTTTGTAGGTATAAATTAATAGACTCCTGTTTTTCCCATATGACCAATTAAGAATTTCTGCTATGAGAAATTATAAATTCGTATAGCATGAAACAGTCATTCCACCAAAGGGAGGGCTTATGATTTATATTAACACTTAAAGGAAATTAAAAGTATGAATAGGCCTACTCAAGGCAGTAGTGCAGTGTAAAGCTAAGAATAAGGTCTGTAGCTTCTGCACTTAAAAAAATGTTTCATCCACTGAATAATCACCCAAACACTAGGGTTAAAAAAGTCCTCTGAGTTTTAGCCTGGGCTTCTGTTATCTCCACAATTAAAATATCAGGACTAAGACTAAATGAGAAACAGTCAAAAGAAAGATCATGATTAAGCACCAAACAACTGTGGTATTTAGCAGAGATTTAATATCTTTTGTTCTCAGAAACTTGTTCAAAAAAACAGGAGACAGAAGTTGTTTAGTGCAGTTCCCATCTTACAGAATCACCGTCTTGGCAAATGTGCTCATTGTTTAAGTAAATGATTGTACTGTACAGCTAAAAATGAAAAGTAATTATATTTGATTAATTTTAAATTAATGGCCTGAGGAAATTCAACTTTGTTTAGACTATGGTATTATTAAAAGAAAAAATATTTTCCAAAAATGGTTGCTTTCTTGAACATAGAAAATGGAAAAATATCTCATGTAATTAGAAGATGCAGGACAGAGTAATATTGCATTGATCTGCAAAGCAAGTCTGGTGGTGTATGCAGTGGCAGTGGTCCAGTGACAGACTCACTGTTGCTAGGAGTTTTGATATCAGTCAGAAATATTCTGAGAAAATTAATTAGGGAAAAATCATTACTAAAGACATAATGTCACTGATCTTCATTACACATGATCCAAAAAAGGGCTCAGTTAATTTGATAAATTTTACGACTAGTATGGAAACAAAAAATCATGTTTGAATAATAAATATATATTTTACCATTTGCTGTCAGCATCCTTAGAAATTACTGTTGCAACCTGGAAACGTAGAAAATTATGGAAATTAAAATTACCTAAATTGAGCTAATTTGCAAAGAAGAGAAAATATGTAGGTTTTCTACGCTAGTTTGTTTCTTATCAGTGTGAATATTACACAGATATTTTTCTCATTCAGGTATGCTTCTTGTTTTTTTCATTGACTTATGTTGGCACATTGTGGTTATACAATAACAACTGTCTCTTAAGTCTCTGTTGTCTTAGAACAAGACTTCATGTCTATTCATCTTCAAAGTAACAAATAGAATATAATTTATTTCCCCTTTCTTCAGAAATCTTGACCTGTATTGACAAAGTAGAAGGAAAGTCACCTGTGACACGCTTAACCTGCTTCAATATAGTAACCTAGAATGGGGGTAATAATCATGTAGCCATATGATCTGTAAGAAAGCACATCACAGCTGTGGTCTCTGTTCTGGGACAAGAACAAAGGTGATAAAAACATGATTTCCTAAATTATGAATAATTAGCTTGTAAATGATACCACAATTTTCCCAAAACATGATTCAAGGCACAGTAGGAATAATACACGGGATTTTTGGAAGATTTATTATTATTATTATTTATTTTACGTACTTCATTCTAACTTTTGAACAAAATAATCAATTTTTCAATTTCCCATTGGAAAAACTATACATCAGGAAATATTGTATTAAACCAGAACCAGAAGAAAAGTTGCAGAACCACTGCAAGACTTAAGGCTATATTATAGGTTTTAAAATTTAAATAGCATTGCAGTATGATATATCAATTCACAGAAAGAAAAGAAAAAAGATAAATAACAAGACATTGTTGACATCAACTCTAATATACAACATATATAGCTCTTTTTATTCAATAATATGTGCTAGCAAATAGTTCACATTTTTAAGTTTGCATATATTCATTATGTTTTAAAAACTTCAGAGGGAGGCAGAATGAAGATCACATTTTAAATTTTCCCTTCTTTGAAATTCTCTTCCCACCACTTTTTGTTGTATTTTATTTTAAATACTGGTTTTGTTATTATTATTATTATTTTTCTGTTGTTGTTACATTTATTTATTTATTTATTATGAATACAGGGCCTTCAAAATATTTCTCTGTCTCAGAGATGAAAGAAACTTTCCCTTCACTAACGGTAATAAATAAAGGAAATTAATTTTTCAGAAAGACTTACTTCTTGGGTTTTAAATGGCAAAGTGAGTATGATGGAGCAGTACAGTGCCATAATAGGGAACCTGAATAGGGCAGCTTATGTACTGCTTACTTGTGTACTACTGTAGTTCAAGTTGCGATTTTTGTATATCCTCTGAACCATATTAAGAAGCTGACATAAAATCTTTCCTTGCAGTAAGCGTACCTCAAAAAAATAATGTGCACAACAAAGGTCTCCAGGCTTTTGATGATTTGAGCCACACAATGCAGATCTACTAAAGCTGGACTTTATGATTTCATGGAATCCCCCTGACAAGGTCCGTACAGCATTTCACAACACCAGATGCATTTACATGCAGTTCCATTCCCTTGGATATTTCTATGTTTTTCTTTTATTCCACACCGAAGAAGTACTTGGAGAGAAGGTGTTTTTTTTAATTTTGTTTTTGTTTTTGTTTTTTACTCCATGAGACTGTAATACAAACAAACAAACACACACACACACACACACACACACACACACACACAAGAGGCTGATTTCACCCAAAACACCAAAACATTACTAATCCACTTTGAATTATTGTGGCTGTACATACAGATGAAATCTGAAAGCTATTACGTGCACAAATACACTCATAAGCTGATGATGTCCACATGTATTTGTTTCTTCCTTCTTCTTATGAGACCAGAATTGAGTCTGAAGCATGAGCCTGCCTCATGTAGTCTTATCCTGCTACAATTGCTGAGTTTAACACTGCCCTTTACACACAAGTGTTTATGGGAACACATAAGGTGCACACTCCCTGCACAAGGTGAAGCTCGACATCACTGTGAAAACAGATGCTGATTATCTGAATGTTAACTTTTTTTTTCATCTTTAACCCTTCTTCATATGGTTGGAAGTTCCAGTGTCACATCTGTCCATCTGGTACCCCTCATGAGCTCATTTTTCTTGATAGGACAATAAAATGTAATGTTGCTATGCTAAATGTTACACAGTGAATTAATTACTCATCCTGTTCGACAGAACTGGTATTTCACAGAGATTTACATGGTTCTTGTAAACTATGTGTAGTTGTAGAACAGACTGACAATATGAAGAAACTATAAATTGTATCTCTTATGCAATTTTGCCTTTCCTAGACCAATCTCTAAGCACGATTGTCTCATGAAAAAATAGAAAACTGTTCCCAGTTAAAGCAATAAAGACAAGGAGCATGCCTGAATGCTTTGACTATTTTTTCAGTTTGTTTATTTTTAATAAACAAATAAACAAAAGAAAACCCTCCATTTCTAGGAATTTTCATTTTTAAAAGTTTTTCCTTAGAGAGTCAGAAAAGTTATGAATTGATTTTAGACTCTAAATTTAAAATTTTTAGAGAAAACGGTGTGTCTAACATTTACAAGGCTGCTACAATACTGGAAATCATGCAAAAAGCAAGCCTTTTGGGGCTTTCACGGTGTATAAAGGGAAAGGAAAGGAAAAAAGAAAAAGGAAAAGGAAAGGGGAAAAGGAAAAGGGAAAGGGGGAAAGGGAAAGGGAAAGGGAAAGGGAAAGGGAAAGGGAAAAAGGGAAAGGGGGAAAGGGGGAAAGGGAAAGGGAAAGGGAAAGGGAAAGGGAAAGGGGAAAAGGGGGAAAAGGGAAGGGAAAAGGGAAGGGAAGGGAAGGGAAAAGGGAAGGGAAGGGAAAGGGAAGGGAAGGGAAGGGAAGGGAAGGGGGAAGGGAAGGGAAGGGAAGGGAAGGGAAGGGAAGGGAAGGGAAGGGAAGGGAAGGGAAGGGGGAAGGGAAGGGAAGGGAAGGGAAGGGAAGGGAAGGGAAAGGGGGAAGGGAAGGGAAGGGAAGGGAAGGGAAAAAAGATATATTCATTTATTTATTTTTTATCAGGGATGTTGCTGCCTCTAGTATATGTTTATTTAACTGTAGGAGAAAATGTCATTCAATTAAGAAAAGTTACTTTTAAAGAATGACTGGTGTAATGGGCTTCAGGATATGTCCAGGTAATTATATGTGTCTTTTTCCTTCTCTCAGACCTTTTCTTAGGTTGTTACTTTAAATAGACACACACAGACATAAATAAACAATCTGCTAATATATATTAAGAATTAGTATTCATGATTTTGGGCTATATTTTATACATGTATATACACAGTTGTTGAATGTTTATATCCCATTAGGATATAAATTAGGTATCATAAAGTATTAATGGCATTTTATGTGGGTTGGAAAATGTATTGGGCTTATGTGGCAAGGTCTTGGTAGTGGGGGAGCTGCAAGGAGGACTCTGTCAGAAGAGTCCAGAAGCTGCCTTATGTTAGATAAGATCCAGTTCCAGACAGCTTGAAAAAGAGAGATGAGCTGATGCGTTATGCTGGTAGTGCTCTATGAGAAAATATTTCAGAAAGGGAAAAAACACCATGCAATAGCACTTTGGAAAGACAAGTGAGCATATGTAGTGAGAACCAGCCCTGCAGACACCAAGGTCAGAGCAGGAGAGCAGGAGGTTCTCCAGGCACCACAGCTCCTCTGTGGCCTGTGGAGCATGTGGCCCATGGTGGAGCAGGCTGTTCCCCTGCTGCCCCATGGAGGATGCTACGGTGGAGCAGGTGGCTCTGACCTGAAGGAGGTTGCAGCTCACGGACAGCCCCCCTGCAGGAGCAGGCTCCTAGCTGGAGCTGCAGCCTGTGGAGAAGAGCCCATGCAGGAGCAGGTGATATGGTGGGAGCTGCTGCCTATGGGGGACCCACGCTGTATCAGTCCATTCCTGAAGGACTGCATCCCATGGTATGGACTCATATTGGAGCAGTACATGAAGAACGGCAGATTGTGGACAGCCTGTGTCAGATCAGTTAGGGAAGTCCCCTGTGGGAGGGACCACATGCTAGAGAAGGGGAAAAGTGACCATGAAGGAGTGGCAAAAAGAAAATTTTATAGACTGAACACAGCTCTCTTCCCCATTCCTCTGTACTACTTGGGGGGAGGAGGTAGAAGAGGGTGGATGGGGTGGGAGGGGAAGGAAGATTTTTTTAGCTTGCTTTTAGTTCTTACTATTGCAGTCTGTTATCAGTAGACAATAAATTCCATTAATCTCTCTTATGCTGAGTCTGTTTTGCCTGTGATTGCAATTGGCGAGTGATCTTTCAGTCCTTATCTTGACCCATGATTTTTTAAATTTTTTTAAATTTAGTTATTTATTTTCCCATTGTATTTTCTCCCCCCTTTCTTTTGAGGAAACGGAGTGAGAGAGAGAGACATGGTAGTGCCTAGCTGTCCATCAGTGTTAAACCACCACAAAACTGTGGCATCATATGTTTTTCACCTACAGTAGCAGATATTCCTACTGATATTTGATGGTGAGCACAGCAATGACCAGACATCTCTGTGCAAAATGAAATACATACAAATGTGTACATATTTAAACTTCTGTAGCAGAAGAAAAAGAGAATTGTTAAAGAAATACCATGCAAAGGTTGCCTCTAAGTCAATACTGCCTGAAAAGGGGGAATTCTCTAACTTTCCTTTTATTTTCTTGCTTGGGAACAAAGGGTGTTTTTGTTCTCATCACTGATAGGAATGCTTTAATTAATGTCTGCTTCAGTAAGGAAAGCACAAACCTTTCCTGGATACCATTTCTACATTTTTCTTCCCATTGTTATATAAAGCATTAAGATGTTTAAGACAGGCTTCTGAGCTCCACTGGGAGCCTCAAAATGAGTATCTCTTCAGAGCTCATTTTTGGTTCTAGCCCAATTTGACTTGCCTAGTACCACATGGAAGCATGTAGCAGCACAGCTAAGTAAAACAAGCTCAGACACAACATACATGCTTCGTTCTATGAAAGTGAATTAATTATTTTGCATACAACGTGAACAAGAGTGAATAACAGCTTCCTCACAATGCTGTTTATTTCCAGACATCAATTGCTTCCTTATTGAATTTATAAGTTCACTTCCATTTTGTGTTTAAGCTTCATTCCCACTGGAAGCATCTAGATATTACCAGTGTTTATGATGGGTTTTGTTCTCTGGATGTGCAAATACTGGTGATACTGGTGTGAGAGAAAGCACCTTTGGATGTTGCACTGGCTGGAATAATCCCTTCAGTTTTTCCATAGATTATTTTTTTTATTTATTTTTATTTATTTATTTATTTCCTGAGTAGGTAGAAATTCCTCTTTCATCTTACCAAAATATATTCATATTGCCAGTAGGGGATTGGTATGGACATCTTCACTTTTGAAAGGAGGTGCAAATGCAAACACACAAATACCTAAATCAAAATAGAAACTTTAGACCTCCAAAATTAAATTTGGCATTTTACATAAAAACAAGTTTACCAAGGACTCTTGAAGAAACTAAAAAGGAAATGTAGTGAAAAAAAAATTATATATATACATATATTGTTTCCTCCTATTGTCCTACAAAAAAAAAAAAAAAGCCACTGAATAAATGTATTAATGAAACAGGCAAGACTCCTTTTTCCTTACTATATCAATAAAAATATTTATAACCAGTAATATATATATATATCTATTTTTTTTTAAGGTGCACCTGTGATAAAGTACCAACATGAGAATGTGTCTAACCGCATATGGGAATATAGTCTTGGTGCTCAGAGCAACTGAAGAATATTTTGCAGAAGCAAATATTACATCTGCTTTGTTTTTATATTTCAGTGAAATTTCAATCTATTTTTGTTTTGTTTTGTTTTGTTTTGGCTGCACAGTTTTGCTTTTCAGACATACAAATTGTCTCTGCACTAGATTATACAGCCAGTTTGTTCAGTTAGTCATTATTCCATTAGGAAACATACAGTTCAGTTGACAAGCATAAGGAACTTCTGTTTAAAAATATTTCTGCATAAGAAAGTTCTGTTAAAAAAAAAATAGTAAAAATAAAAAAAATTCTTAATGACACTATATCCTCATAAGACATAATGTTTAGTTTTGCACTTTTTTAGGCACTGTTAAGAAATTCAGATATATGAAAATACTGATTGGGTGTTCTGAGTCTACATATTTAACTTTGTACTCAAGATACTGTAAGAGCCAAAGTTCAGATATATAATACATGGTGCCAAATAGAGACAAGTAATGGGTTGAATGCTCACAGAATAACCAAAGGTTAACCCTTCATTTTCTAGTTCTATTTTATAAGTGCTCACATAAGCAAAACAAAGATTGACACCTTCACCCAAAGCTCATCTTTCTTCTCTCACCTATTGCAGGGGAAATAATAATAATAACAATAACAATAACAATCTTGATTTTATTTTACTATATAATTTCAGTATCAAAAAGGTTTCAAAGGATAATGCAATGAGAAAGTTAATATTTTAGACTAAGGTTCTTCACTCTAATCTCTTCAGATATGATGTGATGAGAAAGCTAAAAAGTAGGATGAAGCAAGGCAACTGCCATACTAACATAAAAAAGATTGTTTAGCAAATCCATTTGCAACTGAGATTTTTTTTCTTGTTAAATAACAAGAAATAAAAACAATAGCAATGTTTTCACTGATTAATATTTTAAAGCATCAGAAGTTTCTCTTAAAGGTGGAATAAAATAAGAGGAAAGGAAACAATTAATGTATCCCTTAAAGGCATTTGTTATGCAAGAGCAAGCTAGAACAACACAAAAAGAAAATATGGATCTAGTCAGGAGAGCAGGAAGCAAACTGCATTACAAAGTGGCATGATATTCTTCATGAAAGAGAAGGGAAGGAAACATGATTAGACAAGAAGACAAGATGAGAACAAGAACACTAAATGTAAACATGATGTAAGGAAATGCAGCAGAGAGAATGAAAAAAAGACATTTTTACTTCAGAACAAATGCACTGAAGACTGCAAAGAAGAGTTTTTCTCATTTCTTTATTAGTTTAATTCTATCTTATTCTTTTTATCTCTTAAGGTAGTGAATACTACCATCAGTTCAGTGAAACTTTTTGCAGATATCCAGGTGTAATTGGTGATCCTTCTAAATTTTTAGACAATTTTCTATTTATTGACAGTGACACCACAGGCTACAATATTAATAAGTCAACGCACCGAGTAGTTTTGGTGTGAATGGATTTTTTTTTTTCTCTGTGTTAAATCCCTGTTGATACTTCAGAACTGTTCATTTTCTCAGAGTGTTAGTGCTCTGTTCACGTGCACAGGATTTCCCTATTTCTTTCTGGGAAAGAAACTAAGGTAGTTGAATGTACAGTGACATTGCTGTGCTCATGCACTTTGAGAGCATAAGCTCTTTGTTCTCCCAAACCCATTAAGTTTGGTATGTACGAGTCTGGTTAAATGAGAGCATTTTATTTGGTTGGTCTCTTAGAGAATCCATTAACTCGGTCTCACACACTTCCAAACTAGTGTCTAGGCAGGTACGTCAATCCAGTCTATTTTATGCACTTTCATCCATTATAGATCCTCACAAAATATTGCATTAACCTCTGGTTTAACATCTTCAAAAAAATAAATAAATAAGTAAATAAGTAAATAAATAAATACATAAACAGAAAGTAAGGAAAACAATCTTAGGAAAGAAATTTAACAATCACCCAGGCCAGTGAAGAGGGAATTTTATGTTGCTGCTTCTTTTTCTCTTAGTGTCATAATGAGTTGCAAGACCAGCTTGTGTACTTGGAAAGCTTAATTGATAACAATTGCTCAATGACTGATACTTTCTTGCATTAATTGTCTGCAGTTAAATTACTGTCATTTTTTACAAGTGGCCCAAAGTAAAAACATGTATGTCAAAGGGAAGACTTTGGATTTCTTGAAGAATAATATAAGTAATATTTTATAGGTTTTTGAAGCAAGGAACATATTTAGGATCTGAAAACTGAGAAAATGAATTTCTGAAACTAATCCTTAAATGTTCCACACCTGAAGAAGTGTTCTTTGATTAATATAAAACAACTGAAATATTCACAGAAATCAACTATGAAAGCCACTGAAACACACTGGAAAGTCCCCCCAGAAGGATTTTTTTAAAGCCTACTATTTTTTTTAGGGAAAAACAAAGAAATCCACTTCGCCCCCTAAAACAAAGCTTTATTAGGAGCTTTGATCAAGATCCTAAGTTCAATTACTCCACTCCCAAAACTCACATGAAGAGTTAGTATTTCATTAGCCCAGATATTTGTGAGCAGAGCATTTAAATAACAGCAGGTGTATTTCTCAGTGTGCTGACTTAGAATGACTACATCTTAGGAAGATGGATAGAAAACAGAAATAGACAGGTAAAATCTTAAATTGTTACAACTTTCCAAATGAAACTCTGTGTTTAACAGTAAAAACAGCTAATTGCTCTCTGCTATCCCAGCATGAAAATTAATCCAGCAGATCAATTCTGGATGTAAGTAATAGAGAGCTGAATTATTGACTGAAGCTGGAGGCACCCTCTTTAAGTACAAACATACTCACTGATGAAAGTGTGATTTGTTCTGCTCAAGTGGCAAATGAGGAGAACAGGCTCTCTGCTCTTCCTCAGCCTTTAGAAGAAGACTGAAAGGATGTAATTAGAACCAAAACAAGCACAAGATGACTTAGATTCTGTAGTTATACTCTTAGCTTTAAAAAAGGATAAGATTTAAATCCATAACAGTGAAGGGTTTATGTTATGTTCTGACACCTATAATTAAGAACAAAATAACAGTATTTTTATAGGCTTTCAATAAAGAATTTATTTTATTCATGTACTGCTTCTTGCTATTGCTTTCTCTGCATCTACATAGCTCAGCTACTGAGTCTCAAAGAGTACAAAGTGCTCTTGAAAATCCTTCCCAGGAAAATAAATAATAAAAAAATGTTTAATTTATTCTATCTTTTGTGACTTTGAAGTATTGTAAGTACACTATTTAAAAACAAACAAACAAACAAACAAACAAAAAAAAAACACCACACTGACATATGCAGAATGGTATAAATCACAGAATACATCTCTCCCTGAGAGATCTAAAATGATTTCTTCCCCTTTCTGAGTCCAAAATTTGTCATCATTTCAGTCTTTCCTTCCTTTTTCTTCTGTGGATCTTTCTGTGTTCTGATCAATAAATGGTCTCCTTGCCATATACTTGCCTGGTATGATTTTATTATCCTTGCTCACTTATGCAATGATTTTTTTTTTATTATTATTATTTCATTTTTTTCTATGAAGATGAGACATTGGCTAAAAGTTGTCAAAGGTGAAAGTCTCAAACCCTGTCTGCATGGCTTCTTTGAAGAGCTACTAAGTCTGTTGTGGGGTGACAGCTATGTGCAAGGTAATTTCTCTCAGGTAAACCTGTACTTCGCTTACAAAGCTACGTTAGTTCTGCGTAAGTCTGAGCTGCTACCACAAGTGAAACAAGTTCCTCCTTGATCATAGAATAAAGAATGTCTCTGATTGAAAATGTACCTTAATTTTGCAGTTATGCTCTGGAACCCAAATATACCTGACTTCTACAGAAAAAATATTCTTTCTTTTGAAAAAGCTCCAAATCGTGGAAAGGTGTGTAAAACCTTCAGTTCAGCACATATGGGCTGCATGTTACAGTGGTTGAGACTGCTTAGGCTAGTTCTCCCCGTAAGTCTCTTGTAGACAGATTACATAGTTGATACTAGTTTGAACATAAGTTACCACTCTACTAGGATATGCAGGTAACTCAATGACAAATGTCTCCCTTATTATTACATAGAACTGTAGAATTTTAGAATGGTTTGGGTTGGAATGGACCTTAAAGATGACCTAATTCCAACACCCCCTGTCATGAGCAGGGACACCTTCCACTAGACCAGGATGCCTAAAGCCCCACCAACCTTGCCTTAAACACTTCCAGAGATGGGCATCCACAATTTTCCGCAACATCCACTTCTCTGAGAGATCTGTTCCAGTGCCTCACCACCCTCAGAGTAAAGAATTCCTTCCAAATATCTAATCTAATTCTACTCTCTTTAATTTAAAAACATGACTCCTTGTCCTATCACTACACTCCTTGATAACGAGTCCCTCCCCAGCTTTCCTGTAGGCCTCCTTTAGGTACTGTAAGGCCACTATTAGGTCTTCTCCAGATTGAAAAATCCCAGCTCCCTCAGCCTGCCTTCACAGCAGAGGTGTTCCAGCCCTCTGATCATCCTCATGGCCTTCCTGTAGACTCACTCTAATACATCCATGTCCTTGTATTGCGTGCTCCAGAGTTGAAGGCACCCAGGGTACTCCAAGTACAGTCTCAGGAGAACAGATTAGAATGGGAGAATCGCCTCCCTCAACCTGCTGGTAATAATTCTTCTGATGCAGCCCAGGATGCAATTGGCTTTCTGGGCTGCAAGCACACATTGTCAGCTCCTGTTGAGCTTCTCATCAACCAACACTCCCAAAGTTTTCTTCTCAGAGCTGCTCTCAATCCATTCTTCGCCCAGCCTCTATTTGTGCTTGGGATTGCCTTGGCCCAGGTGCAGGACTTTACACTTGGCCTTGTTGAACTTCATGGTGTTCACACAGGCCCACCACTCAAGCTTGTCAAGCTCCCTCTGGATGGCATCCCTTCCCTCCAGCATGTCAACCGCACCACACAGCTTGATGTCATTGGCAAACCTGTTGAGGTGTCATTGGCAAACCTGTTGAGGGTGCACTCAATTCCACTGTCCTGTTAAACAGTGCTGATCCCAATACTGACCCTTGAAGAACACCACTCATCACTGATCTCCACTTGGTCACTGAACTGTTGACCATGACTCTTTGAGCTTGACCATACAGCCAATCCCTTACCCACTGAGTGGCCCATCCATCAAATCTATGTCTCTCCAATTTAAAGAGAAGGATATCATGGGGGACAGGGTCAAATGCTTTGCACAGGTCCAAGTAGATGATGTCAGTTGCTCTTCACTTATCCACCACTGCTGTAACCCCATCCTAGAAGGCCACCAGACTGGTCAGGCACAATCTGCCCTTACTGGAGCCACGTTGGCTGTCACCAATCACCTCCTTGTTTTCCATGTGCCTTAGCAGACTTTCCAGGAAGATCTGCTCCATGATCTTGCTGGGCACAGAGGTGAGACTGCCTGGCATGTAGTTCCCCAGGTTTTCCTTTTTTTGCTTTTGAGAAATGGTGGGCAGTAGCTTAGCACCTTCATCTGCCAGTTTCCTCAGGACCCACGGATTCATCTCATCAGGTCCTATGAACCTGTGCACCTTTGGGTTCTTTAGATGGTCTTGAACATAATCCTCTCCAGGGGGTAGTTCTTCATTCTCCAATCCCTGCCTTTGCCTTCTGGGAGTTGGGCTATTTGCTAGAGCTTTTGCTGATGAAGACTAAGTCAAAAAAAAAAGTCACTGAGATCGTCTGCCTTTTGTATATATTGTATAACCAGGTGTCCCATTTCCTTCCTTATTGTAACATGGATATGAGATGCAAAAATCAGGGAATATACAATTAAAAAAATGCATTACTAAAAACAAGGTTGATATCTTTGGTTAATAGGACTCTGTACATGGGAAATAGGTGTCACAGACTGAGGAGGAAATGTCTTCTCCTGTCACTGTTGGTTATGTAGCTAAGTAATCTTAACTTTCCCTAAAGGTCCTCAGCCCCTTGGCTACTCCCTGACACCCAGGGACTGGTACAACCCCAGGATATTTATCTCATCTTTCCTCTGCTTTTTTTTTTTTTTTCTTTCTTTCTTTTAGTTGATGATCTTGCCATGATTATCTATGCCTTTGTCACATCCTTGGATTTTTTTTTTTTAATTGACAAGCAAAGAAATAATTAAAAAAAAATAATGAAAAAATGTCTTGAAGAGTTTAGACATATGAAAACAAAGTTTTAAAAATTGCTTTCTATTTCACATCAGTCTGAATTCCAACACTCTACATGACAGTCTCCTACACAAGTATCTATTTACTACTACTACTACTACTACTACAATTACTACTAATTGAAGTGTTTACTGAAGTTTTAGTTTTTTGTTTGGTTGGTTGGTTGATTTTGTTTTTTAAGTATGATGAAATGAGATACACATTTGTTCTGTGTGCATAGGTATTCAACAGCTAAATGTCCTTAGCAGAACTTAATCACAGAATCACAGAACGTCCAAGGTTAGAAGGAACCTCTGAATTTCATCTGGTCCAACCCTCCTGCTAAGCAGGGTCACATTGCACATTGTGCAAGATAGCATCCAGGTGGGGTTTGAATATCTCCAGAGAAGTAGACTCCATAACCTCTCTGGGCAACCTGTTCCAGTGCTCTGTCACCCTCACAGCAGGGAAGTGTCCCCTCATATTCAGCCGGAACTTCCTGTGCTTCAGTTTGTGCCTGTTGCCTCTCGTCCTGTCACTGGGCACAACTGAAAAGAGACCAGCTCCATCCCCCCAACACCTTCCCTCAGGTATTTATATACATTAATGAGGTCTCCCCTCAGTCTTCTCTTTCCCAGACTAAACAGACCCAGGTCTCTCAGCCTGTCCTTGTACTGCAGGCACTCCAGTCCTCTAATCATCTTCATAGCTCTCCTCTGGACATGCTCCAATAACTCCATGTCCCTCTTGTACTGGAGAACCCAGAGCTGGACACAATACTGCAGGTGTGGCCTCACCAGAGCTGAGTAGAGGAGGAGGATCACCTCCCTTGACCCGCTGGCAACACTCTTCCGAATGCAACCCAGGATACCGTCAGACTTCTTGGCCACAGGGGCACATTGCTGGCTCATTGTCAACCTGCTGTACCCGGGACTCCCAGGTCTCTCTCTGAAGAGCTGCTTTCCAGCAGGTGAGCCCCTAGTACGTATTGGTGCTTGGAGTTATTCCTCCCCAGGTGCAGGACCCTGTACTTGCCTTTGTTGAACTTCATGATATTCCTCTTGGCCCAACCCTCCAGCCTGTTGAGGTCCCTCTGAATGGCAGCACAGCCCTCTGTGGTATTAGCCACTCCTCCAAGCTTTGTGCTGTCAGCAAACTTGCTGAGGGTGCACTCCATTCTGTTGTCCAGGTCATGGATGGATAAGTTGAACAAGACTTGACCCAGTACTGACTGATAGTAGCAAAATGTATCTGTCAAGCCCCTTACTTCCAAAAGATTTATTTTAATCAACCTGCTTTGTTAACTCAATAGAAAGATTTTCAGTTTGAAATGAATCTGGCTACATTTTTGGATTGTTACTCACATAGTATTAATTAACATCTAAATCTTCCTCTTACTTTTCGGAATGACAAAGACTTCATTTCCTCAAAAGAGTAGAAATTACAAAGCTACACTTTGATGATGTCCAGTATAGATCTGTAGAGCTTCAGAGAATCTTTGATCAGTTACTGTAAGTGGAAATGCAGATATATTTATCATGTTCTCAAAAAACCTATATAAGCAGAATTTATAGTGAAATAATAATAATAAAAAAAAATCCAAGCTTTTTAAAAGTATATTAATCTGTTTTATTTATTTATTTATTTATTTACTTATTTATTTACTTATTTATTTATTTTAGGCAGCAAGAATCAGTGGCATAGCTGGCAGGATTTTGTTAGCAGGAAGCTGAAAGTGTGGCCTGAATCAGAAGAGGTCAGGACCTGCCTTGTGCTGGTTGCAGCTCGTTCCAGCTGGCTCTGCAATGACACCTATTCACCACAAACCAAAACTGGAATCAGTCAGAAGATCTGCTGGAACTTGTGCAAAAAACATATTTAAGAAGCAGTGGTACACACTGGAAACAAAACAAAACAAAACAACAACCACACATGCACACACACACACACACACAAAAAAAAAAAAAAAAAAAGGAGATGTAGGAGGAGGTACCAGGAGTAGGTGATGTGAGAACACATAAAAAGAAACAAAAAGGGTGGTTAGAGGATGGGACGTGTGAGGATGAGTGTGAGGACAAACAAAAGGAGGCACAGGAGAAGGTAAATATCTGAGGGGAATTCAGCCTGCAGTGAATCCACACCAGAGCAGGTACTCCCCTAAGGGTATTTCAGACTCTGGGTTACCCACACCAGAGTAGATGAAGCATGAGAAAGAAGAAACAGGGGGAAGAAAAGAGTAAGGAATGAGGAATGTTAGGAAGTTGTGCCTTGAACCCCTCCTCTTGCCCTGTCTATGGCCTTACTGAAGGGACTGAATGCAGTGTGTGGCAAAAACAAAGGGAATCAAGGACAGCCAGGAAAGTGTCTGGAGTGAAGACAGACAAATGAAAAGTGTTTTCTAAAAGTGTTTGTTTAATCTTTTGTCTTCATTGTATCTCAGTAACTGAAACAGTAATTAAATGTTAAGGTAATTGAAAATAAATTAAAATTCAGTGAAATTCCCTGAGCCACAACCATTTTGTCCATGACAGTGTCCTATACTGATTATTTTTTTCAATGCTTAACTTCAGGAAAACTTAATAAAAAGCACAGTTTCGCGTTTCTCCTTAACATTTTTTAGTTTCATAGTCACAAATCAAGTCACGACTTGTTGTGAAGTATTTTTCTGCTGTGCAATGTACACAAAAAAATAAAAAACAACAACAACAGAAAGTTAGTCCCTGATCCAACACTTGTATTAATGCACATCTTGCAACAATTTTATTTTCTCTGTGTCTTTGGGTGACATTGATTAATTAGGTTAACGTACTAACCAGGGAAACCCACAATATCAATTAATAATGGTCTAAGGGAAAAAAAAAGAAGCAGACATTCTGAAAATAAAATATAGTCCTGGTTAAAATAATTCTGGCAAGCTTAATTTTCAAATATAGGGAAAAAAAAAAGGTGAATGTAGTTGACAGCTGACTGAAAAGTTCATTGAAATGATGTAAGCTTTTAAAATAAAATGGCAACTTATAGAAACATGAAGTACAAAGGAGAAGTTGTTCTTTTTTAGTTTCGGTTTGAGCATGGTGGCTCACACTACTTCATAGAAATTTAGAGTAAATCTAAAGGTTTCTCCTTCTCTGGAGTCTCACCATATATATATATATATATATATGTATCATAGAATCACAGAATCATTAAGGTTGGAAAAGACCTTCAAGATCATCTGGTTCAACCATCACGCTACTACCAATGTCACCCACTAACCCATGTCCCTAAGCACCACGTCCAACCTTTCCTTGAAGACCCACAGGGACGATGGCTCCACCACTTCCCTGGTCAAGAGTACTTTCTCTTCTGGTTGTATTTTTAAACGAATTTGCATCTTAAATGCCCATAAATTATTGTGTTTGATATAGCAAGGATGACCAAAGCCCTTTTTGAAGCCTGAGTATGTTTAACACTAAAGCATTCTTTTAAAATCTTGTAAGTAATTATTCCTTATCACAATAATGGTTTGTTACAAATTTAAAGCTTCAAATACAAAGTTCAGTGCAAAACAAAAACATTATCCTTCACACAGCTGAAGAAAAAAATAGCTGTTTTCATTTGTTTCAAGGATACTTTTCTATTTTGAGCATGTTAAAAACATCAGATCCGTCATGTGACTTTTGTGTTTCCAATCTGTATTTCGCAGCACATGTCAGATTATCCTAGCAAATAGCAGGGTACGAACCTCTTCAATATTGCTCCTGCTGTCAAATTGAGTGGCTTGGCTGTCAGATTGATGCTTTTAGCCAGAGTAGTTGATAAGAATGCAGAATTACTAGTATGTGTTTTTTTTTTCCTCCAGAAGCAATCAGAATTGTCTACTTTTACTTTCTATATTTAAACTAGACTGCATTAGACTGATATAAAAAGATCAATGTATATTGATATGTAGAAATTATTAACAAAATTTCACCATTTAAAAGACTCGTTTTTAAAATGCTAAAATCTATCAATCTTATTTAATGTGCACACCACTATGTTCCTTAAGTAGACTCACTATGCCATGAACAGCTGCTGGGTTTCCAGCACTGCTGAAAAATCAAGTTACTTGCAACCTACTGGTTTAAGAATTTCCACCTGTAAATGTATTTCATTTCCCTTTGTCCTGCTATTAGCTAGGATAGAGTTAATTTTCCTCATAGTAGCTGGTATAATACTGCATCTTGGCTTTAGGATGAGAATAATGTTGATAGCACCCTGATGTTTTAGTTGTTGCAGAGCAGTGCTCATGCTATTCAAGGACTTTTCAGTCTGCCCTACCAATGAGGAAGCTAGGGGTGCACTAGAAGTTGGGAGGGGACAGAACCAAGACAGATGACCCATACTGGCCAAAGAGATATTCCATATCATGTGATGTCATGCTTAACAATGAATATGGGGTGCCTGTCCAGAGACAGGGGGAGACCACCTCCTGGGGACAGGCTGGGCATCAGTCAGCAGGTGGTGAGAAATTGCATTGTGCATCACTTGCTTTGCACTTATTATTATTATTACTATTTATCTTCCATTTCTGTCCTATTAAACTGTATCTTAACCCACAAGCTTTTACTTTTTTATCCCCTCAGTTATCTCCCCCATCCCACAGGGGTGGAGGGCGAGTGAAAATCTGTGTGGTGCTTAACTGCCTTCTGGGTTAAAGCACAACATCTATCAACTAGAAGTGAAAATCCTTCAGCTGAGTTTATAAGCAGATGTATGCTCTAAAAACACTGAAAAGTGAAATACAATGGAAGTATATGCAATTATCTTGAGAAATAACTTTCCTATCTGAAGATGGCTCTTCTGAAAGTGTTCTAGCTTTATTATTCCTGCCTGTCTTGGCCATATATTTGGGAAATGCAGCACAACTTCTAGAAGATGACTTTAAGCTTCTGTTCATATAAATTGTGGTCATTATCTTCTTTTCTTTAAAGAGTTATGATGAACACTCAGTTCTGTGGACACACCTCTAATGTTTCTTACAAGGCACTGAAAAGACATTCAGTGTTTGTCAGAAAAAAAGAGTAGCATAATTTAAAACGTGAGACCTTATTGGACTGAAAGTGAAAAAACAAAGGAAAAAGATCTTCAAAACCAGTTTACAGAATTATGGTTCATAATACAGTTCATATATATATATATATATATTGAAAGTAGGAGTAAAGGAGCCATGAGAAGACAAAGCAGTTCAACTGGAGAAATGTAAAAGTTGATATGACCCTGACTCAGTTTTCCAAAACCTCAAAGTAATTTAAAAATGGTTTCAAAAATGGTGTAGAATTATTTTAACAGAACAGGTATTCTTTAAGTCATGTTAACTGCAGGAAGTTTTTCTGATTTTCAATGAAATAAGCTTAATAAAATCGATTCTATTTGGAAATAATGAAACAAGAATCCTCAAAAAAGTTGAAAACTACTAATAGAATATCCAGAGCTTATTGGGACAATGTAAAATGTATTACTGCATTACATTTTTTTTTTTCTTGAATAGTCCTTTTCAGGAAGTTGATTGTACTTTAATTCAAAATCTTTAATAACAGCTAATAGAAAAAATCCTTAGAAAAATTAACAGAAAAGTCACTTTAAGTTTGTGGTTGGTCACACTTGTTTTCTGGAGATGAAGTTACTCAGCATTTTATTTAGGAAGTACAGTGGAAATTCAGAAGGCTCATGGTGCTTATACAGCTCATAAATACACAAGAATAAGAAATGATTTTTCTTCCACACTGCAACATTATAATGGCTAAGATTTCTATATGTGCCAGTAGCATCAAGAAAGACTAGTTCAACATTTTCACCATCTTTTTTTTTTTTTTTTTGTAAGAAATCTGGCTAGGGTAAAGTTTTGTAGTGGGTTTATGTGGCAAGGTTTTGTTAGCGGGGGGGCCATAGGGGTGGCTTCTGAGAGAAGAATCCACAAGCTGCCCCATGTTAGACAAGGGCCCCATCATTGACCAGAGCCGAGCCAATAAGCGATGTTGTTTGTGCCTCTGTGAGAGCATATTTAAGACAGGGAAAAAGAACTGCTGGGTAACAGCAGCTGAGAGAGAGAGGGGAGTGAGAAACAGCCATGCAGGCACCAAGGTCAGTGCAGAAGGAGGGGGAGAGGTGCTCCAGGTTCCAGAGCAGAAGTCCCCTGAGGCCTGTGGTGAGGACCATGGTGAAACAGGTCGTCCCCCTGCAGCCCATCATGTACCATGGTGGAGAAGACCTCCATGCTGCAACCTGTGGAGGAGCCCACGGTGGAGCAGATTTGGGGCTGGACCTGTAGCCTGTGGAGAGGAGCCCACGCAGGAGCAGGTGACCTGGCAGGAGCTGCTGCCTGTGGGGGACCCACGTTGGAGCAGTGTGCTCCTGAGGGATGGACCCCATTGTATGGACCCATATCTGGAGCAGTTCCTGAAGAGCTGCTGCCTGTGGGAAGTCCACACAGGATCACGTCAGGAAAGACGGCATCCTGTTGGTGGGACCCCACGTGGAGCACGGGAAGAGAGTGACCAAGAAGGAGCAGCGGAGACGAAGTGCTATAGACTGACTGCAGCCCCCAGATGGGGTGCACCTCTCTCAGAGGGGGAAAGGGATTTTTGCCCAGGAGTTACCAGGGCTGATAGATAGGGCTTTAAATTAGAGTTGAAGGGAGAAATGGATAAAACCAGGTTCACCGATGATAAGCTAAGGGATGATGCGCTAGAATCAGAGGGACTGTGTGCTAGTGAGGTCCTTCAGTCTGCTCCACGAGGTGCTGCATACAAGGAGGCACGTTTGAAGCGCTTCTATATAAACGCATGCAGTATGAGGAATAAACTGGATGAGCTAGAGGTCTTGGCCCAGGACCAGAGCTACAACATCATCGGCATATGCAAAACCTGGTGGGATGAGTCCTGTGACTGGTGTGTTGGCAATAGATGGTTACAGGCTCTTCAAGAGGGACAGGCAGGGTAGGCGAGGTGGTGGGGTGGCAATGTATGTGAAGCATGGGCTGGACTGTGTGGAACTTCAAGCTGGCGATGGCGAAGTTGAGAGCCTCTGGGTAAGGATTAAGGGACGAACAAATAAAGGGGATGTCGTTGTGGGAGTCTATTACAGACCACCTGGCCAGGACGACAACGCCGATGAATTATTCTTTGCAGAACGAAGAGATGCCTCGAGATCAACTCCCCTTGTCCTACTGGGGGATTTCAACTTGCCAGACGTCAACTGGGATCACCACACGGCTGACATGAGCAAGTCCAGGAGGTTCATAAAGCACCTAGATGATAACTTCTTGGTGCAGGTGCTAAGGGAGCCAACTAGGAAAGGTGCCCTCCTAGATCTGTTGCTGGAGAACAGAGAGGGTCTCGTGCGGGATGTGTGGCAATTGGCAGCCGTCTTGGTCATAGTGACCATGAAGTGGTTGAGTTTAAATTTTTTGGTGACAGGAGGAAAACTTCCACCAAAACTTCAGTTCTGGATATGGGGATAGCAGACTTCAGGCGGCTCAGGGACCTAGTTAGCAAGGTCCTCTGGGAAACTGCTTTTGAAGGCGTTGGCATCCATTAGTGCTGGTCTGTCCTTAAGCACTGCCTCCTAAAAGCACAGGATCAGTCAATTCCAAAATATCAGAAGTCAAGCAGGCGGGGCAGAACGCCGGCTTGGCTGACCATGGAACTTCTTCTGGAGCTTAGGCATAAAAAGAAAGTGTGTGGCTGCTGGAAGCAGGGTCAGACAACGAGGAAGGAATACAGGGATGCTGTATGCATTCGTAGGGAGCAAACTCCTGCGTCCAAAGCCCAGTTATAGTTGAAGCTGGCCAGGTCTGTGGGAGACTATACATATATATATATATATAAAATATGTGAATAGAAAAAGGAGGACCAGAGAAAACTACAGAGTCCGCTACTTGATGGGGAAGGTCAACTCACAGACAAAGACTTAGACAAAGCAGAGACATTTAATGCCTTCTTTGCCTCTGTCTTCAATGATGATGATGGGCTTTGGGACCCCAGGTGCCCTGAGCTGGAGGACCGTGACGGTAGGAATGATAAACTCCCAACCGACCCTGAACGTGTGCGGGATTTGCTGCTCCACCTGGATCCATACAAGTCCATGGGTCCGGATGGAATTCATCCCAGGGTGCTTAGAGCGCTGACTGACATCATCACGGGATCTCTCTCAATTATTTTTCAACAGCCTTAGGAATCTGGAGAGGTCCCATTGGACTGGAAGCTGGCAAATTTTGTACCAATTTTCAAGAAGAGCAAGAAAGAAGACCCCAGCAACTACAGGCCTGTTAGTCTCACGTCAGTGCTTGGTAAAATTATGGAGAAGATTATCCTGGGAATTACTGAAGCGCACCTGGGGGACAATGCAGTCACTGGTCCCAGCCAACACGGGTTCATGAGGGGTAGGTCCTGTTTGATTTCCTTTCCTAACTTGATTTCCTTTTATGATAAAATCACCCATCTAGTCAATCAAGGGAAGCCAGCTGATGTGATCTTTTTGGATTTCTGTAAAGCTTTTGACACAGTTTCCCACAGGATCCTACTGGACAAAATGTCCAGCATACAGCTAGACAAAAACATCATACGATGGGTGAACAATTGGCTAATGGGTAGAGCTCAAAAGGTTGTGGTAAATGGGTCCACATCAGGCTGGTGGCTGGTCACTAGTGGGGTCCCTCAAGGCTCCATTTTAGGGTCAGTTCTCTTCAGTGTTTTTATAAATGATTTGGATGTAGGACTAGAAGGTGTTTTGAGCAAATTTGCTGATGCTAAACTTGGAGGAGTTGTTGACTTTCTTGAGGGTGGAAAGGCCTTGCAGAGAGATCTGGACAGACTGGAGAGCTGGGCAATCACTAACCACATTAAATTTAACAAGAGCAAGTGCCAGGTCCTGCACCTGGGACGGGGCAACCCTGGCTATACGTTCAGACTGGGCAATAAGAAGCTGAACAGCAGCCCTGCGGAGAGGGATCTGGGGGTTTTGGTTGACAGCAAGTTAAATATGAGCCAGGAGTGTGCCCTGGCAGTCAGGAGGGCCAACCGTATCCTGGGGTGCATCAAGCACGGCATTGCTAGTAGGTCAAGGGAAGTGATTGCCCCGCTCTACTCTGCGCTGGTGTGGCCTCACCTTGAGTATCGTATGCAGTTCTGGGCACCACAGTACAAAAAGGATGTGAAACTATTGGAGAGTGTACAGAGGAGGGATACTAAGATGGTGAAGGGCCTAGAGGGGAAGACGTATGAGGAGTGGCTGAGGTCACTTGGCCTGTTCAGCCTGGAAAAGAGGAGGCTGAGGGGAGACATCATCACAGTCTACAGCTTCCTCATGAGGGACAGTGGAGGGGCAGGCACCGATCTCTTCTCTTTAGTGGCCAGTGATAGTACCCAACGGAATGGAGTCAAGCTGCGACGGGAGGTTCAGGCTGGATATCAGGAAGAGGTTCTTCACTGAGAGGGTTGTCGCGCACTAGAACAGCCTCCCCAGGGATGTACTCACAGCACCAAGACTGTGGGAGTTTAAGAAGCGTTTGGACTGTGCTCTTTGTCATATGGTCTGATTTTTTTAGTAGACCTGTGTGTAGCCAGGAGCTGGACTCGATGATCCTTATGGGTCCCTTCCAATTCGGGATATTCTATGATTCTATGTTGTTCTTGGTGCCTATATGAAATAAAACTTTCCCAGCTGTCTTGAAGGTTATTCTTCACTGTCTTGTTATTTACAGTACTAGGGATGTGACTATTTTTGATTTTACTTTAGAGGAAAAAAAAAAAAAGGAAAGAAAAACAAACAAAACCTAGCATACACGAAAATTATTTCCCAAGCATTATTTCACACTTCAGCCAGATTTCATGTTTCTCTCTCAATAGACCATAATATCTAACCACAGAAGAGCTCCAGCTCCTTAGATATCACTTGTGAATATCACTTGTTGGCTAAATCTAAACTTCTAAGTTGAACTTCAGCAGGGAACCTCACTGGACGTTGGAACTCAAATCTCCTTATAGTCAAATTGTCAAATAGTCCCTCAGAATCATAGTTCATCTCTTTCAGAAAATTCTCCCACTCAGTGTGAGCACACTCAGGAACAGGCATGGGCACAATAAGAAATAAGCACCATTCTGCTTAGTGAATTTAGATGTGGGTATACTGCTACAGGCCATAAGAGAATCTAAAACCATGGATGTGGGCCACATTGTGCCAGTTGGCCTTAGTTCATAAATCATTCCCAGCACATGTAATTTACAGGTGCACAGATGTAGACTCAGCTTCCTTGTATTTCAAGAATGCTAGCACTTAATCTGTCCAGAGAAATCCACACTAGAGATTCCCAGACAGGAATATAAGCAATGCACCTGGAACTCCTGCCATCACTGGATCGGTATGATTCTGCTCCGGTGTCAGCTTGATGTTGCTGCTGCTGTCAATCCACCAGCATTTACCTGCTAGGTCTGCACATGGAAATATAGCTAAGCAAAGCTAAACTTATAACTCATGGAAATGAAGTTACAAATGAGTTTGTTATATCCTTTTTACTTCTCTCTCTCTCCCTCTCTCTCTCTCATCCACATTGAAAGAGCTGAGTTGTATCCATCTGTGCTAGCCCTATAGTCTGAATGTCGATTTTTCATATAGTTGCTTAATCCGCCCTTAGCCATGAAAATCTTTCCTTTCTGCTTAGAGCCGGCCTTTTGTCTGCATCCACTGCAAATGACTGGAGCTTTGCCATTGGCTAAAGAGGGAGTTGGTTTGTGCCCCAAATCAATTAATTACTGTAGAAAAGATTTTTATTTTTATTTTTAATAATTTAGCTCGTGAAAATCTGTCAGTCAGCATAATGTTTTTGTATTAGATTTAAATTACCTTTTTATTCTGATGTCCTTATCTATCTACTTTGATTTCATGTTACAATATATTTACTTATTTATATATAAAAAACTTTCTAAAAAAAAATGCAAACTCTTCTGACTTTTCAGTCAGTTAAATTTCAGCTTTTTCTATTTTTTTTCCACTAATGGAAAGGTTCTTTATTCATACTAATGGATGGTGACATCTCAGCAAATACAGAAATCTCACAGTACCTTGACCTCTTTGCAAAATTGAAAGGTCTGAACAAAATTTGACTAAACTTTTGAGGGAACTGACCTTGTCTGGTGCTACTTGATATATTTTATGATGACAGCTCTAATTATTCCTGAAATACAGCCATCTGAAAATTGCCATTTTGCATTGTGTACAAGAATAAGCCTTTCTGCATTGCAACTCCCATCACAGTCTGCCAAGTACTCCAGCTGTTTTATATTGCTATATTTTTACCTGAATCTATAGTTGGTTTCAACTAGGTTAAAGAATATCCATTAGCTGTGTCCTCATAAATGATTCCTACTTATTGTTGCAGAAATATAGTGTGGCACAGTAAAAGGAAAAGGTATAGAGCATGAATATACAGACTGAGTAGTTAAAATACAGACAGAACATGTTCAGGATTCTAAATGCATATTTAGCATCAAATTCTACACTGACTTGCTCTGATTTCAGCATGACTGCTCTAAATATAAGACAAAGCTGAATTTATCTGTTAAGATGAGTTTAACCACCAGTCACTCAAGAAAAAAAAAAAAGTCAAAAATCCTAATTGGAGCATCATACGGAAATTGATGGAGGAGTTGCATAATGGATGAGCAGGACTGTCTGAATGTCAGTTTCAGGATTTTTATTTTATTATTTTATTTTATTTTATTTTATTTTATTTTATTTTATTTTATTTTATTTTATTTTATTTTTTCAGTCCATAACTGTAATACACTGTCTTGAAATACGGTTTTTTAATCTTATTCACTGTATTTCATTTTTCTGTAGTCTTTTACTGTACCTCTTGTGCTAAAATAGCTTTAATAATTAAACATAAATAAATGATTGGAGGCACTTGCTAGAAATCATTGTTTTAAGTATTTTGAAAATTTATGATTACTTTTGTTTTCATTTTTGTTTTTCTTGGCTATTTTGAATATGTTACAGTACAGAAGTCTGTTAAACCAGGGTATGGATAATTCATAAACATACACAGAGCTCATCCGAGACTATAGATATAATTTGCAAAACAAATCACAGTTAAAACAAAATTTTTGCTTTGTACTAAAACAAGAAATGAAAGAACCTTGATCAGAAAAACTGATTTCTATATTAAACTTACATAACTTTTTACTTTTGTTATTACTTGACAAATTTCACCCTTTCTTTTTCTTTTTTTTCTTCTTGTTTTACAGTTTTTAGTGTTCTTTTCAAATATTTCACTTCCAACTATCTTATGACTAGGCTACTGGATGCTACCAGATTGGCACCTAAAATTTATTTTTTTAATGTTTTTTTAATCCATGCTAGTTTATTATTTAACCAATTTTGATTATAAGCAGAAAAACATAATATAATTTTATGAATGCACACATAAACTATAATTCCTGTCTTTCAGTTAAGACGTATCTGCTAATAAATTATTGCTTTCATCAATCTTTCAATTGATTAGGCTGACACATAAATGTGAAAATTTTAAGGAAGCTCAAAAGTGAAAGAGCCTTTTTGGGCAGTGTAAAAGAAGTTAGTATTCTGAAATGCAGAACTGATGCAAACCTAAAATAAAATATTGCAGGATAGACTTCAAATAGAGGGGTTTTATTTTTCTGTAACCTGTTGGTAAATGGCAAAATGTTCCAATATTTCCTGTTTTCCTTTTTCTTTTTTTTTCTTTCTCCTCTCCCCCCCCATTAAAGTTATGTTTCCAGAATCATGCAGTAAATCTCTATTAATTTGAGAATATCGTTTAGTATATTTAAGAATTTCTTTCTGTTCTATCCATTAATGACTTCTATCTAGTCTTAAATTCACAGTTGTTAATAGTTCATTGAAAACTACAGGAATATTAATCACAGTATAAAATGCAGAAACATTGTAAAGTATTGGCAATATATTACTCAAGATATTTTCAGATTGTTTTTCTCTCATGTACAACTGAGATACAGTACTCTAGAAAGTTTCATCTTTGGGGGAAGCTTGCAGAAGTCTTGCCAAAAAATCCAAATGTATTCCAGTCTTCAGTCTTGATGAGTTCTGTGTACAGGATCACAATATCCTTTTTTTTTTTTTTTTTTTTAAATAGACTTTATTTACACAAAAAACGTATCTGTTTCATGAAAACTGTTTCAAGTAGACAGGCATCAAATGTCTATGTGGAGAGACCTGTTGAAGTTCCAAAGCAATTTACTTTTGTACTACTATATGGAGAGGACCGGAGATCTGCCTCTGAGGTCTTGTGCAACTGTTCTAATTTATGCTGTGGGCTATGTTTTTTGCAGACCTTTGACAGTATGAGGAATCTAAAGTGTGTTTGTGAGCCTAAATATGAATCACTTATCAACAAAGTAAAAAGAATGCTTCTTAACAAGAAGAACAAACAGGAAATGAATAGAGAGTATGCAAGAGTAAAAATCTGTTAGTAATGCTAACAGATTTTTAATCTTTTCTTTTCTAGACATAAAAATCATTCATAGATTTTAGGCTTTAGCCTAAATTAGATTAACAAGAGACGTCAAATTAGTATAAAATGTAACAGGCATAAACAAGGGCCTTGACATGCTGTAACTTCATCTTGAGCAAGATCATAGAATGGGATCAGACAAGTTTAAGAACAGTGTAAGTGTTAGATTCAAATTTAGTTTCCCTGGAGACAGAGTCACAAACTGCATACATCCACTTGTTCTATTTATAATATTATGGTTTCATATTAACAGTAAGAACAAGCAATTGACCTAGAGCAAGTTTTCTCTGGCAGTGACCTCGCTTATATAACAATATTCTCACCTGAAGGTATGACAAAATCCTCACCCTCTTCTAACTTTGAAGCTTGGACTAAGTCTTAAAAGACTTATTACTTCACTTCTCAACACCTTTAATCCTCGACATTACAATATTTAAACTATCATTCTTTATCTGTCACAAAATAAAGCCTACCTGAAAGCACTGATCAGACAAATGAGACTTGGTGTACATTAGCCACCTAATGATTAGATCGCTCTAGCATGTACTGAGAAAACATAGAAGCATGGATGAGTTTTGTTGAATACCTGATGCCAGATTCACATTCTTCTCAGTCATTTAGGATGGAGATTAAAGGATGATAGTAACCCAGGTAACATGTAAATTGTTTTTATATAATGTGAAAATAAGAGAGATCAGTCTGAACCTACCTAACTAATAAATCAATTTGTAGTTTATGATCATAATCTGATTTTTAAAAAGTAATAAACCATTGAGACAGTAGCCCTGTGTGGGGGAACATATCTGTTTGACATGTGACACTATAATGAAATCTGAGTCCAAGATGGAACTACTACCTACAGGGGTCAGACCAACAACCAGGACTGGGACACATTAAATAATTGAAGAAAGTGTCCTGTTCTGCTCAGTCCATGACACTGGTCACAAGTGAATGGAGAAGCTTGGCACTTGAATGACATATGAAGTATGTGAGTAGAACCAAAGAAGCTTAATGGAAGCAAACACAAAGTCCTGCACCTGAGAGGAATAACCTCATGCACTATTATTAAGCACTGTGGCCAACCAACTGGAAAGTAGCTTTTCAGAAAATACCCTGGTGGTCCTGAAGGGCAACAAGCTGAACTTGAGTCAGCAACGTGCCCTTGTGATAGAGAAGGCCATAAAATGTAGAAGTCTTTCAGCAACAGTAAAGGCAGCATGTGGAGAGGAGTAATTTTTCCTTCTCACTACTGGTGAGACCACATCTAGAATGCTGTGTCCAGTTGTGAGCTCTCCAGCACAAGAGACATAGATGTACTGGAGAAAAGCCAGTAAAAAGTCAAGACCATGATTTATGAACTGTAGTATATTTCATAGGAGAGACTGGGAGAGCTGGTCTTGTTCAGTCCAAAGAGTAGAAGGCTCAGGGGGAATCTCATACACCTATGTAAATATCTGGTGAGAGGGAGCAAAAAGATGGAGTCAGACTCTTCTGGTGCCTATTGAAAGAACAAGAGGCAATGGATACAAACAAAAATTCAGGAAATGTTATTTCAACATAAGAAAAAGTTTTCTTACTGTGAGGGTGTTTGAGCTGTGGAACAGGTAGTCCAGGAAAGCTGTGGAGTCTTGGACCTTGGAGACCTGAAACAACGCAGCCCTGAACTGACCCAGTTCTGAGCAGCAAGGTTGGACTAGGTGATCTGCAGGGTTACCTTCCAACCTCAAAGATTCTGAGATTCTATGAACAGATATAAAAATAGATTTTAACCTCAAATAGAAACTATCACTATCAGCTCACTTTTTCCATCCTGCTGAGTATACAACTTTTAGATTATATATTACAAGATGGTTTGGCCCTGCTCTTGTAGCTGTCCTACACAAAATCCTCCTTAACAGTATTTGGCAATGAATATATCTGTAAACATTCATTTAGAATAAGTGCTATTATTATTATTAATTATTATTATTGGAACTGGTCACTTAAGAATTCTCTTAGTTTCTAAGTCACGCCTGGAGGAACATGAAGTTTAATAATTACTCTTAAAAAATTGAATTGCAAATTGTGTTACTTATGAGATTCATAGAATCAGATAATCATAGAAGGGCTTAAGTTGGAAGAGACCTTAAAGATCATTCCAACACCCCCTGTCATGGGTGGAGACACCTTCCACTAGACCAGGATGCCTAAAACCCCACCAACCTCGCCTTAAACGCTTCCAGAGATGGGCATCCAAAACTACTCTGAGAAACCTGTTCCAGTGCCTCACCACCCTCAAAGCAAAGAATTCCTTCCAAATAACTAATCTAAATCTGCTCTCTTTTCATAGAATCATAGAACAATTAAGGTTGGAAAAGACCTCCAAGATCATCTGGTCCAACCATCACCCCACGACCAATGCCACCCACTAAACCATGTCCTTAAGCACCATGTCCAACCTTTCCTTAAACACCCCCAGGGACGGTGACACCACCACTTCTCTGGAAAACCCGTTCCAATGCCTGACTACTCTTTATGAGAAAAAATGTCTCCTAATCTCTAACCTAAACATCCCCTGGCACAACTTGAGGCCATTCCCTCCAGTCCTATTGTAAGTTATCTGTGAGAAGAGGCCAATGCCCAGCCAGATCCCCCAAAATTCCTTTCAGGTAGTTGTAGAGAGCAATAAGGTCTCCCCTGAGCCTCCTCTTCTTCAGACTAAACAACCCCAGTTCCCTCAGCCGCTCCTCATAGGACTTGTGTTCCAGATCCTTTACCATCTTTGTAGCCCTTCTCTGGACATGTTCCAGGGCCTCGATGTCCTTCTTGTAGTGAGGGGCCGCAAACTGCTCACAGTACTCAAAGTGTAGTCTCACCAGAGCAGAGTACAAGGGGATGATCATCTCCCTGGTCCTGCTGGCTACACTGTTCCTGATACAAGCCAGGATGCCATTGGCCTTCTTGGCCACCTGGGCACACTGCCGACTCATGTTCAGGTGAGCATTGGCCAACACCAGATCCTTTTCCTCTGCACAGCTTGCAAGCCACTCTGCCCCAAGCTGGTAGTGTTGCATAGGGTAGTTGTGGTCAAAGTGCAGGACACAGCACTTAGCCATGCTGAACAGCATCCTTTGCCTCTGCCCACTGACCCATCCTGTCCAGGTCACTCTGCAGGGCCTTCCTACCCTCTGGCAGATCAACACCTACCCCCAGCTTGGTATTATCTGCAGTCCTACTGAGGGTGCACTCAATTCCGTCCTCCAAATCACCAGTAAAGATATTAAAGAGTATGGGCCCCAAAACCGACCCCTGGGGAACACCACTGGTGACTGGTCACCAGCTGGATTTCACTCCCTTCACCACCACACTCTGGGTCCGTCCATCCGTCCGTCCATCCATCCATCCATCCATCCATCCAGTTTTTAACCCAGCAAAGCATGTACCTCTCCAAGCCATGGGCAGGAGAATACTATGGGAGACTGTGTCAAAGGCCTTGCTGAAGTCTAGATAGGCTACATCAACAACTTTTCCCTCAACCACTGAGTGGGTTACCTGGTCATAGAAGGAGATGAGGTTGGTCAGGCAGGACTTGCCTTTCATGAACCCATGCTGACTGATCCCCTGGTTGTCCCGCATATGCTGCATGATTGTATTCAAGATGACCTGTTCCATCATCTTTTCTGGCACTGAGGTCAGGCTGACAGGCCTGTAGTTCCCAGGGTTTCTTCTGCTCCTCATGCCAGACTTCCATGTCGGGAGGCTGAGTACCCCGAGGATAAGTGGTCTGGCTAGTAAAGACAGATGTAAAGAAAGTATTAAGAACCTCAGCCTTTTTTTTACCCTCTGTAGTCATGTTTCCCTGCTACATCCAGTAAAGGATGAAGATTCTTTTTTGTCCTCCTCTTGCCGTTAATACATTTATAAAAACATTTTTCATTATCCTTAACCATAGTGGCCAGGTTGAGCTCGTACTGGGCTTTGACCTTCCTGTTTTTTTTCTCTGCATATGCTGGCAACTTCCTTGTGCTCTCCCCGAGCTGCCTGCCTCTTCTTCCACTGGATATAAACTCTTTTTCTCCTGTACACTCAGCAAAAGTTCCCTGTTCAGCCAAACTGGTCTTCTTCCCCACAGGCTCATCTTATGGCACACAGGGACAGCCTGCTCCTGCACCTTTAAGACTTCCTTCTTGAGGAGTGTCCAGCCTTCCTCTGCCCTTCCAGGACCGAGTCCCAAGGGACCCTCCCTACCAGTGTCCCGAACAATTCAAAGACCGCCCTCCGGAAGCCCAAGGTAGCAGTTTTACTGAACCCCCTCCTGACTTAACTAAGAATAGAGAACTCTACCATGTCATGGCCACTCTGGCCAAGACAGCTCCCTACCACCATATCCCATATCTCCCACTACTCCTCTGTTCATGAATAACAGGTCTAGAGGGGCACCACCTCTGGTAGGCTCACTAACCAGCTGAGTCAGGAAGATGTCTTCCACACACTCCAGGAACCTTCTAGACTGCTTCCTCAGGGATGTATTGTATTTACAGCTTATGTCTGGGAAGTTAAAGTCCTCCATGAGAAAAAGTGCTGGCGATTGAGCTACTCCTGCCAGCTGCTTATAGAATGCCTCATCTGTCTCTTCATCCTGGGTTGGCGGTCTATAACACCAGGATGCCTGCCTGGCTAACCCCCTGATCCTTATCCACAGGGACTCTACCTTATCGTTGCCAACCCTGAGCTCAACAACATCAAAACACTCTCTAATATAGAGAGCCACACGAACGCCCCTCCTTAGTTTCCTGTCCCTTCTGAAGATCTTGTAGCCATCCATTGCAGCACTCCAGTCATGGGAGTGTTCCCACCATGTTTCAGAGATGGTGACTAGGTCATAGTTTGCCTGCCGCAGAATAGCTTCCAGCTCCTCCTGTTGCTCATGCTGTGTGCATTGGTGTAGATGCACTTCAGTTGTGCCATTGGCCTCACCCCCAACCCTGGGACTGCTCCCCCAGGCTCAACTCTGTTAAGCCTCATTTCCTCCCCGCCCCTCTTCATACCTAGTTTAAAGCCCTCTCCATGAGCCCTGCCAGCTCCTGGGCTAGAATCTATTTTCTCCTTTCAGACAGGTGGGACCCATCAGCAGCTGTCAGGCCAGGTGCCGAGTAAACCTTCCTATGATTAAAAAATAAATAAATTCCTGTGATGGCACCAGCCTCACAGCCATGTATTAATCAGCTGGGCCTTCCAGGTCTGCTCAGTATCCCTCCCCACTGCTGAAGGGATAGAAGAAAACACCATATGGGAACCCACTCCATCCAGTAACTGCCCCAATCCCCTGAAGCCCCTTTTGATAGTCTTCAAGCTTCTCTCAGCAGATGCATCACTGCCAGCCCGAATTATCACTAAGGGGTAATAATTGGAGGGGCAAAAAAGGTCATGAAGTTTCCTAGTAATGTCTCTGACCTGGGCCGCAGGTAGGCAGCAGACTTCCCTACGTGTAGGGCCTGGCTGACATATTAGGCCCTCTATTTCCCTCAGAAGGAAGTCGCCTACGATCATTACCCTTCTTTCCTTCTTGGAGGAAGTCTTGAGGTGTGGAACCGACTTCCTTGCCCTAGACAGCCTCCTGTGCAGACTTTCCCACACATCCTCATCACCCTGTCCCTCGAGCTCGAGGGCCTCAAACTTACTGTGTAAGGGCACCTGGGAAGGCGAGGTGGGTAGGGAGGGGGCTCGCCTGTGACACCAAGCAGCGACTTGTTTCCATTCCTCTCCATCTCTCAGGTTCCCTCCCTCTGCCCAACAGCAACAGGGCAGGGGGTCCATCACTATCTGGGGTGTGTCACCCCAGTGCCTTTCTCTCAGGTATTGCAGGGAGTGACTCCACCGGTCTAACTCCTGCTCACATTCCCTGATAGTCCTTAATCTTTCCACCTCCTCCTTGAGCTCTGCCACCAGGCTGATCAGATCCTCCACTCACTCATAACTCACACAGGCAGTATCTCTGTCACCCTCCATTGGTAGCAACAGGCTTAGGCACTCCCTGAAGCCAGAGACCGCCACATTTTTGTGTGAACGGCCACATTTTTGGGCAGGCACTCGTTCTGGGTTGCCACAGTCTTTTTGGCAAGTGCTTTGGTGAGTGCTTGCTGCCTGGTGGTGACCACGGCTGGGTTTACTGTCCGGGAGGTAGCTGGTAGGTGAGCTGGTCTCCAGAGTGGGGAGGGATAGTTTGCCCTCCCTGCTCATCCTGCCAGATCAGCCTGCCTGCACACACTGCCACGCGAACTGCTGCACCATGCCCTGACTGGCACGCCAAGCCCTGTTTTCCTGCCCTGTTCGCTGGGCTCCTGGTCGCTCGTGCTCCCTAGGGGCTGCCTTTGCATGTCAGAGGGGGAGCTTCTAGATCTGCCCGCACCTTGTTAGCCACCCTAGTAAGACCCTCTTTAGATACTGGAGGGGCACTATAAGGTCTCCCCAGAGCCTTCTCTGGCCTGGTAGGACCATTATTACGTCCCGGTAATAGATCTTTTAATGCAGCCCAGGATGCAATTGGCTTTCTGGGCTGCAAGCACACATTGTCAGCTCCTGTTGAGCTTCTCATCAACCAACACTCCCAAAGTTTTCTTCTCAGAGCTGCTCTCAATCCATTCTTCACCCAGCCTCTATTTGTGCTTGGGATTGCCTTGGCCCAGGTGCAGGACTTTACACTTGGCCTTGTTGAACTTCATGGTGTTCACACAGGCCCACCACTCAAGCTTGTCAAGCTCCCTCTGGATGGCATCCCTTCCCTCCAGCATGTCAACCGCACCACACAGCTTGATGTCATTGGCAAACCTGTTGAGGTGTCATTGGCAAACCTGTTGAGGGTGCACTCAATTCCACTGTCCTGTTAAACAGTGCTGATCCCAATACTGACCCTTGAAGAACACCACTCATCACTGATCTCCACTTGGTCACTGAACTGTTGACCATGACTCTTTGAGCTTGACCATACAGCCAATCCCTTACCCACTGAGTGGCCCATCCATCAAATCTATGTCTCTCCAATTTAAAGAGAAGGATATCATGGGGGACAGGGTCAAATGCTTTGCACAGGTCCAAGTAGATGATGTCAGTTGCTCTTCACTTATCCACCACTGCTGTAACCCCATCCTAGAAGGCCACCAGACTGGTCAGGCACAATCTGCCCTTACTGGAGCCACATTGGCTGTCACCAATCACCTCCTTGTTTTCCATGTGCCTTAGCAGACTTTCCAGGAAGATCTGCTCCATGATCTTGCTGGGCACAGAGGTGAGACTGACTGGCCTGTAATTCTCCAGGTCTTCCTTTTTTTGCTTTTGAAAAAAGGGGGTTATATTTCCCCTTTTCCAGTCAGTGGGGACTTCACTGGACTGCCATGACTTCTCAAATATGATGGACAGTGGCTTAGCACCTTCATCTGCCAGTTCCCCCAGGTGCATCTCACCAGGTCTTCTGTCTTCTACAGGACTTTACAAATTTGTTTTGCTTGCATGCGTAACAGCAGAGTGCCCACAATCCATAAAACATAGAAAGGCTTTGTTTGACTGTACTTGCAGTTTTTGCCCATTCTGCTTTGTGAACTAAATCTACAAGAACAATTCTTTTCTCTCTCTAACATCTGCATTCTGCACTAGTTTTGCAAGCACTATTGTCAATAGTGTTAGAAATGATAACCTCTTAATCATGAAACATCCACAAGGACTGATTCAATTTATACAAACTCAGGGCTTTGTTTTTTCACTACTTCAAAATGTTTGAAACATGTACTGAAACAAAATGTTTTGTTTCAGTATAGAATTTGAAACAAATACTACAAAAATGAATAGCAAATACTCTCTTTTCTTGGCATTTTAGTAATGTTTTGTTGTTGTTGTTGTTGTTGTTTTTGTTATTATTTTTTGGTTTTGGTGTGTGTGTACACTTCTAGACGACCTTTACCTCTAAGTCTTGTATCCAAGAGCTCCACTGAGAAATTATCCCATGCTGGTATGACGGATTATCCATATTATCCAGATTACATTCCCCAACAGAAGAAAAAAAAAAAAAAACGGATGCATTCAAAATAAAAGAATATGAAGCCATAGACAGAATGAAACAAATAGAGAAGGAAATGTTAAAGCAGACAATCTATCAAACTCCTTTCAAATATCTAAAAATTATACTAATTTCTGTGGTTACCTTATTGTTCCCACATTTATCACACAGACGTTTCTTCCATTGACACTGACAGACCAACCTACAGTATTGTTTAAAATGGGAACTTTTTTTTTTTTTTTTGCGTGCATGTGGTTTTTTTTGTTAGTTAACAGATTAGTTAGTTAGTTAGTTAGTTTGTTTTGTTTGTTTTTCCCTTTGAGAATCATCTGAGTATTATTTGCTGAGTATTTTTCTCTTTATACTAACTTAAAAATCTTTCTACCCTAGTTGATCTCAGCAAATTTCAGGTGTTGGCATATGACCCTAAATCTTTCCATCCTTATTCCACAGTGGATTCAGAGAAACTGAGCATGAAAATTATCTAAAAAGCATTATGGATTCATTCTATGTGTGTTTATTCCTTTAAAGATGTTTGATCTCATTTTTAGTTGGATTATCAACACACATATTTTGGCATTTTAAAAATCACTCAGCTATAAGTCACACATAGCAATCAAGTTTTCAGCAATTTTTTCTTAGTTGATGATGATATCTTTATTAGTCATTACTATTACACCCCTTTCAATTGTCTGAAATAAAATTAAACTGTTATGACCATTCTAATTCAGAATTTTTGGTGTTTGTCATGCATCATTTTTTAAATAAATAAGATGCAAAGAAACTTATAAGTAATTTTTACTTGTAAGAATAAAACACATTGTTATTAATAATATATTGGACTAACACTGGACAGGTATCAAATCAAAAACCTTTTAAAATATCTCATTATGTCTTTTTTTCCCTGAGGAACATGTGAATGTGTTTACAGGACCTTATCCATCTGCAGTAAGGTTTTCCTTCTAAAGCTGTATTATACTTCAAAACTGTGTGAAAAACAAACAAACAAACAAAAAAAAACCTATCATGTAAAAGTAGTATTTTAACACTCAAAAGATGAAAATGGAGCCCTATAAAATGTTTTTAAGAAAAATTAAATTAAGAAGACCTAAATATTGAAAATAGTTTAAAATGTTAATAAAGCTGAGATTTCTCAGATTTACCCACTTTGTTTCCTTTTTTTTTTCAATTTTCTCTATTTTTAAAAATATTATTTTCATAATAACTGTTTTGCTTCTCCCTGCATATGAATTATGATATTCTTCTTCTCACTGGACTCCACTAGATATGTGCCATCTTTCTCATTTCTTGCAGTGAACAAGATGTATGAGGACATCATTTCATTTATTCATTTTTAAGCACCTTGGCTGACAAAGTAATATTCACTCTATCTTACAACAGAAAAAATACCTTCAAAGAATAAGGTACTCAGAAAACTGAGTAGAACTATGAATTTAATTCTCAGACTATACACAAGAAAGGAATCTTTTGGTAGAGTAATTACTCTTTCTTATTTTTTGTGACTACCTTAAGTAGTCCTTCATGAGGAAATAGCATCATTTGACTAGTACGCCTTGAATTCTCTTGCAGAGTCAATGTACATATGTCAAAGTTTCAGAAATAATATCTGACTAAGCAGACATGTCTAAATTAGCAAGTAAAATGAGAAATAACATGGAAAAATGGCTATCATGTCTCCATTAAAAAAAAAAAAAATACTTAGTAGAACTTTTTCCTGACACATATTGTCCTAGAAATACCCTGACCTTTGTCTTAGAGAATGCCTTTGGATCTGGACCAGAACTATGGGAAAGAATGTTCAATGCTTAAACAGTAGTAACCTAATTTTGCATCCCCTATCAACTTAGTTCACAAAAATGCATACAGTGTAATCGGCCCTGGTTCCAAATCTTCCAAATCACTAAACTAATTTTTACCTTGAAATTCAGGTTAGCCAGCATTAAAAACAAAACAAAAAACCTCAGAGGATATATCAACATATTTCACAGCTTATATCTTAATGGAAATTCTTTTGCTTGTTGAGATGTTCACTAGTTGTTTTTATGTTCTCTGCAATGTGTTTCTCATCTCTGCCTTAGGATGACTCCAGAGCAAAGCCTTCTATACTGAAATACTTTAGAAACCTAAAAAATATACAGGTCATGTGGTAGATTAAAAGATTTTTAATTTGAATTAGGTAAACTTCTTTATTGATACACCCTAAGGCCTAATTTTGTTGTTTATTTAATAAGGGATGGTGTATTAAGGTTACATGTTTTCCAGCAATATGGCTAAACAAATTCCTTTCTACTTTCCTATTAAGATCTTCAGACTACCTCATAGCTTTTGATTAGATTAAAATAAATAAATAAATTAATTAATTAATTAAAAAAAAAAAAGGAGAAAGAGATTTTCAGAAATTCAGAAATATTCCTCATGTTTCCCCTATATAAATGGAAAACTTGGTACGTTTTCTTCAGTGTAGCAGTCTCTTTTTTTTTGTCATTTTCAATGAATCATTAATAATTTAGAAAACATCTACAAGCTGTGTAAAACATTATCACTTTTAACATGAAACAAAACAGAGTTATTGCAGGTTTACTAAGGTTAGAGTTTAAGCAAACTTTCCCTTACTTATGACACTTTTGCTAAAACTGCTGTCTAATTTTGTGTTCTTCACTGAGTGAAACTGCTATTTCATATGTTTTGGGATGTGACAGGTATCAGAAATTCACTGCATTTTGGACCACCATTTAAACATGTTTTTAAAATTAGAAGCTCTGGTACACACAGATCAATAGGCTTGACACTACCTTCCTATTTAAATGCAATAACCAGGGACATCTTATTATATTGGCTGCATGTAAGAGAACTTGAAAGAAGTGATGAGGGCCAGAAAAGAAGGACTAGACCATCAATGAAGGTTAATTTGAAAATGCAAGAGTTCCAGAAACATGATAAACATCCAAAATTACTCACAGTTTCTCTGAATATATTTTTGAGGTTTGCTTGTCATTAATTTTTGTGGAAACATGGATGTCTCACTTTTTTCTTTTTTTTTCTTTTTTTTTTTTATCAGAGAGAAATGCCAATCCAAACTAACATTGCACAAGCATTGCTCATGCAGTGAAGCAGATTAAAGAGGTTATGTGAAGCCACATTCATTTCCCAAACACAAGGGACCCTTTCTTCCATCTGGCTAGTCCTGAGACATTTTCATTCCCACCTTATTTGAAGATACTTATTTTGGTTTGACTCCAGCTGTGTAATCCCATCAGTATAGACTTATATTTTAGACTTCAAAGTATAGCTGTAAATTTATTTTCGATCTTTCCTCACTCCCATCCAAAACCAGCCTTCTTTTCTGTTTGGGTAGTGGTGTGTTAGAAGTAGGAGAATTAGGAGAATGATTTGTCTGAATGTTTGTTCGTTACTCTTAGGTTGTATGCAACTGCTTCCAGGCTTCTGCAGATTATTAAATATTGGCACAAGTGCTGTAGATGCCTATAGTGCAGTAGTCATGTAACTGTGACAGTGGAAGGATGACAGTAGGAGCAGAACAGAAGGAGCTCAAATGTTGTCAGTGATGTCACTATGATTTGTGAAAAGAGGTAAGAGGAAGAAAGTTCAGGTGTCCTGAACTCATAAGAATGCCAGACAACTAATGATTTTGAGAAGACAGTACATAAACAGAGCCCAGAGACAAATGATGTTCTACTTCAAATCTGAGCCTTTAGCAATGTTTAGCAATTTTTTTTTTAATCCCTTGTTAAAAAGTATTATTTGCATTTGCTTTTGCTTTGTTTCTTCATCTAGACCATGGTTATGGTTATATCATTTAACAGTAAAACTTAGAACTATGCTTTCCAAGAGAAGATAAGCATACTTCCTGTTACCAAAGTGAGAAAGTAGAGGAGAACGAGATAGAGAATTGTCACTATCTTAAGCATTTTATCTGAATCAAATTTGATGTTCTAATTTCACATTTTAAGAGGCAGAATTGAATAGTGCTGAGCATAGGCAATTGTGATCAGGTATATCTGAATACCGTTAAAGCATGGCAACATAATCTTCAACAGCTAATTGCTGAGGATTTTAATTGTTGCTCACTGAAAGCTCTCTACTTCTACATATTTAGGATAAAAAAAATGTTACTTTGTTACTTGCAGTGATTTTTTAAAAAAAAAGATTGTTAGAAATGTCTGTATGTCCATAGTTAGAATTTTGAAATTTTAAGCAGACGTACCAGATAAAACAGAAGGGAATGCCTTATCTTGAGAAAGAAAATATGATGAACATGAAGCAAATGAAAGAACTTTTATTTTTAAAATATTGAAATACCAATACTGCAGTTTTGTAGCTCTCCCCTCCAAAACTCTGAGATAATCTATGTATCCTTCTTGTTGTACATAAATATACCTGAAAAGTTTCATCTTGGTGAATATACAAATATTTGAACAAGCTGTCTGTGGAGTCACAAGTATAAGCTACTTTAACTGTTTTTCAAGAATCAAATCTTTCTAACTGGAGCTGTAATTGTGGGCGTGTCACTGCCCTGTTTTAATTTTGTTAGTGGAGAAGTTTGTGTTTAGAATAATAAAATTTCCTGCCTAGCAAAATCAGTTAAAAGAGTTGAAGCAATTTGTTAAAATGAAATACTTTACTTCAGATGCATCTACAATCCTTCACATTAATGAAGTCTAAAAAGACTTTACAATACACTTTATACATCCAACTCTTCAACACATATTTGACTTAACCGTTTTCAATAAAAGTGAAAAATACTGGTAAATAGTCCAGAGTTTCTGGACTTTCTCTTGCCAGATGTGATTTTATTTATTTATTTTTTTTTTAGCTGTAAAAGCTATAAAATCATCAGACTTTTGCCTAATTCATTTTAGCTTAGCTCTGTGAATATTCTACATACTAAAAGCCTAACAAACCTAGGTAGTCACTGAAAAGTAAAGAGTGGACATTTAATTTAAATTGTAACTCCTGGAGGTTCTTGTGAAATTTTCAAACTTTAGCTAAAAATCAATGAAAAGAAAACAGTCCATGTTAACAGAATGTGGAAAAATAACTACAAGTGAACAGGGGTTTGGGCAGTTTCCAGCATTTCTCTCATCACAGCAAAAGACTCAAAGCCCTAGCTGCTCCTTTCTCCGATTCTGCTCGAGGTAACCTTGCAACCTTAATGCTACTAGACTGGAAGCATAAACAGCAGAACAGAAAAGAGGTGTGTTTTCCATAATAATAATAATAATAACAACAGTAATAACAACAATAATAATAATAACAAAAGTTATTACTAAGAGTAGGAAGGCTTTTCAATAATAATCAGATAACAGACTACAAGAGTTAGTATCATTATAAATTAACGAGTATATTTGTTCCGTTTTGATTAGCCATTTGAAAACCTTTATTAGAAAAAACATTTTTGTCTGTATGTAAGGTGTTCTCCCTTCTGCTCCTAACACAAAGGTGAGCATAGTACTCATGTCATATATGTCACAGAGATATAATTTACTGTATTACATTTTGAGAGATTCTTATCTAGTTTGCTATACAAAGAAATTATTTGTAAGTATGAAATATAAATTTTCTTGGACTACCACTTTCAGGTGTATTTTATGGGAAGTGTCCAGATGACTATGCCACTATGAACTTATTCTTCTAAATAACCAAGATATTTCACACAAGCATACGTTGGCAATTTAGTTTCAGTTTCCTGAATTCCAGTGTCCTGCTTTCAGCTGGGATAGAGTTAATTTTCTTCCTAGTAGCTGCTGTGGTGCTTTGTTTTAGATGTAGAATGAGAATGATGCTAATAACAAACCAATATTTTACTTGTTGCTGAGCAGTGCTTACACTGAGTTAAGTACTTTTCAGTTTCTCATACAGCCCTGCCAGTGAGGATGCTGGGCGTGCACCAGAAGCTGGGAGGAGATGAAGCCAGGACAGATGACCCAACATGGCCAAAGGGATATTCGATAACATATAACGTCATGCTGACCAATAAACTGGAAGAAGTTGCCCAGGGGGTGTGGTGTTTCTTGGCAACTGGCTGGGCATTGGTCAGTGGGTGGTGAGCAATTGCATTGTGCATCACTTGCTTTGTATATTCTTCTATTATTATTATTATTATTATTATTAATTATTATTATTATTATTATTATTATTTATCCTTTCCTTTTCTGTGTGTGTTATTAAGCTGTCTTTGTCACAACTCATGAGTTTTTATCTTTTTTTTTTTTTCTGATTCTCTCCCCCATCCCACTGGGCAGAGGGGGAAGTCTACCAAGCAAAATATTGCTCTCCTTTTATTTTTATTTTTATTTATTTTTATTTTTATTTATTTTTATTTTTATTTTTATTTATATATATATATATTAGTCTCCTTTAATATTGAAAAGCTGAAGTGAGGTCACCCTGGAGTCTTCTCTTTTTCAGCCTGAACAGCCCAAGCTTTCTCAGTCTTTCTTTATAGGAGAGGTGCTCCAGCCCTCTGAGCATGTTTATGGCCTTTCTCTGGACCCACTCTACCAGGTCCACATCTTTCTTGTGTTGGGAGCCCCAAGTCTGGATGCAGCATTCCAGGTGAGGCCTCATAAGAGCAGTGTAGAGGGGGACAATCTCCTCCCTCAACCTGCTGGCCACTCCTCTGTTGATGCAGCCCAGGATGCAGTTGTCCTTCTGGGCTGCAAGCACGCACTGCTGGCTCACATCAAGCTTTTTCATCCACAAGCTTGTCCAGGTCCCTTTGAATGGCAATCTTTCCTTCTGTTGTATCAAGTGCACCACTTAGCTTGGTGCACTCTACAGACTTGCTGAGAGTGCACTTGATCCCACTGTCTATGTCACTGATAAAGATATTAAAGAATACTACTCCCAAAATGTAGATCCCTGAGGGATACCACTCATCACCAGCCTCCACCTGGATATACAACCATTGATCACAACTCTCTGGGTGCGGCCTTCAAGCCAATTCCTTATCCACTGAATGGTCCACCATTCAAGTCCATACCTCTCCAATTTGGAGACCAGGATGTCATGTGGGACTGTGTTAGAGGCCTTGCAGAAGTCCAAGTAGTTGACATCAGCTGGTCTTCCCTCTTCAGCTGATGCAGTCACTCCATTATAGAAGGCCACCAGATTGGTAAAGCATGATTTGCCCTTGGTGAAGCCATGCTGACTTTCTCAGATCATCTCCTTTGGTAATATCTAGAAAAATTCTTGAGAATAATCCTCCACTGTAGATAACTTCTTAGTGGTATATGCCTCATGAGGAAATATGTTGGGTGTTTATGTCAAGAATTGGAGGAGGATGACTATGTGGCACAGCTAGAAGGCACCGCTAAATATATCAGGCTGAGAGTAGGGAAGAAGGGGAGAGGGCAATAGCATCCCTCTCTCTGGTATTACCAGCTTTCTGTTGTTCAATAATATTACATTTCTAATTGGTTAGATTATAGTCATTTTACATCCCATCTGGTATGAGAACACACCAGAAAGTTAAATTATTTTTAGATTAGTTCTTAAATTCTTATGGTACTATTAAGATGTAGACATTACCTGTAGGTACTTGATTATTATATTATATTCCTAATCCTTCATTATGCTATTTTGGTAAATGTGTAATGCAGTATTAGTTGGTACAAAATACAGAGTGTACAACCCATTCAGAGCATCTTTTAGAACAAATTGCAATACAGAATACCTGAAAACATTATTAGACAATCACTGAATCTTAATGAGGGACAGGTTTTCAGAATTAGGAATGAGCAGAGGAATACATATTTTCTTCTCTGATATTTTTCAAGACCCAAATGAATACATATTATTACTTCAGTGAGATTTATATTGAGACATAAGTGTTAGCAGATTTTGCTGTAACATAGGGAGATGGATTGACCCATCCCTCTCATGATTTCAAAAACATATGAATATACACATCCATCACTCTTCTTATTTATTCTGAGGCAGCAGGTGCAAACAAGATTTTCAACCTAAGGGCTACAGTAACTTATTTGAATTAATCTTCATTTTAAAATAATCTTAGAATATAACATTATAGAATATAGAATATAATCACCATATGATTTGCACTAGTTCCTTAGTGAGAAATCAAGTTTATTTTGCAAATGTCTATTTTGAATTCAGAAATGAACATAACATTGAAATAATAGATACAAATGAGACTCTATGTTATATGGAAATATAAGAGTACTAGTTATATATTGTAACTCATCTCTTAAAGCCAGAAAAAGATATGCAGATTTCCTTGTACCAAGTTATACTCTGATTTTCATTGTCTGACTAACATGTAAAAAAGATCTTGAATTCTAATTTACGACTAATTTTTTCCTAGAAAAAAGAATAAAACGCAATGTTATTTAAATGTATTATGGGATCTGAGGGATGTTTTCCAGGAACTGTATTTAGTTTTCCAAGGTGTGGTTTGATTTATGATTGGGTAGGTTTAGAGGTCTAACTTACTATAGGGCTTTAGTGTTTATTTGCTTAAAAACAAAAACACCCTGATAAATGACCTATATAAAGTGCTAGGCTGTGATGTTCTTCCTGCACGGCCTCCATTATTTCTAGCTGTAATCATTACTTGATGTTGTGTTTAAAGATATTTTGTGCCATGAATTTTCAGTGAGGCTTATACCAAAATTTAAGATAAATAGAAAATAATAGGTGAAAGACTAGTTTGACTGGTTTCAGATGAGTCAGATAAACAGTCCTGATCCACATCAGGAGAGAAGTGCACCTTCTTTATACTGTCAGCCTCCATTTCTATTGAATGAAATGACAGAGAAATGGTGAAAATACAAGCTGAATTTGGAATTAAGCTACTGATTTCCTTTAGAGTAGGTTGGCATAAAAATGCTCTCATATCCTTTGGTAAAAATAAAGCATGACTAATTTCCTATTGCCTTTAGCTTTACACAGTTTTCACTATACATTTTATGCTTTAAAAACAAAGTGTTAAACTTGTCATAAATAATGATGAAACAATTCTGCAGTAGCCTAGTACTCTAGACTAAAGATTTCATGTTTTTCTCTTTCTTAAGTGGAAAGACTTGCCCTCAGCAAGTCTCCAGATGACACAAAACTAGGAGGAATGCTGAAGTACCAGAGGTTGATGCTGCCATCCAGAGGGACATGGGCAATCTGGAGAAACAGGCTGACAAGAATCTCATGAAATTTAGCAAGAAATCCAAAGTTCTGCACCAGGAGAGGAACAACCCCATGCCCTAGTATATGCTGTGGGAAAGTAGTTTTGGAGAAAAAGACATAGGGGTGCTGGTAGACAACAAGTTGAGCATGAGCATATTCTTTCAGATAGCAAAGATTTACAGTGGGATTATAGTTAACTCTGAGGTACATTGTTATTTGTTGACCATGCTTGGTGCTTAGCAGATGATGGAGGATGTGATTCTTACCTCAGCAAATACACAATTTTAAAAAGTCAAAGAAATAAGACCTTTTGTTTATTCAAGAAATTACTTCAACTTTACTCTTTCAGCTGCCATAGCTGCTCTTGTCATTCACAAGAAAATCTTCAGTGTCTTTTTCTGGTGCTTTCACTGGAATATTTTCACAGCCTAACAGTAGGGTACATTTTCTTCTGTCCACATCTTGGTTTAATGAATTTACACCGACAGCAGAATTTCAGTCTGTGATCTGACGCATTATCTGAGTTTCATAAAAGGACTTCAGTGATTGAACATTGATGGAATGCTCTTGGCTACAAGTATCCTTAAGTGAAACTTAAATTAATGTGCATATAGTGCAAATGAGATGCTAGCTAATGCAAATACTGTATTCAATCATCCAGTAGACTCAGAAGACAATTTAGACTGAATAAAAGAATAATTTTTTACTAATAGATGCAGTTAGACATATCTGCTTATGAATGAATTACTGTTTTGTCCCTTGACAGCTTCTGGATCTATACATGAAAATAAATAAAAAGATGAGACAAACCTCATAAGAGAGGAAATCCAAGTTTCTAAGTGACCTCAATTTAGAGAGGATTAACCTTTCAGTGCAAGGCAAGTTGTTATTAACTGCTATCAGTAGCACATACAGTGTCTAAGGCTGTAGAAAATATTAATACATATATATGTAGCCAACTTTTTCCTATTCATTTTGCTATTCTACTTTATTCAAATGAAGGCAGTTCAGTTATAGAATTTTCATACATCTTCTCCCTTAAAATTTCATATTCTTAGCAAAAACATATTCTTAGCAAAAACAAAAACAAAAACAAATATGTAAATAAATAAATGTTTTGAAGTCATTTGTTGTTGTTGTTGTTTGTTTTCCACTCTTCAATTGCATTTACATTAAATAATTACCTACACTTTATTTGGAGTACCTTGCCACTGTTCTAAGAAAAGTTTCTCGTTATGAGGCACTATATTCACGTTTTCAAGAAGCTTTCAGTTTTCCGTTGCAAAATATCTCCCAGCTGTGCAAGGTACAACAAAGTCCAACAGTCTTCTGGAAAATAATTGCAGCTGTTTAGAGATACGTTACAAAACTGTAGTCAACAGAGGTCTACTTCTCTATACTGAAATGGAAGAAATAATTTAAAGCTGCCTAAACCCTTGAAAACTCATTTGGGTATACGTAACAAATTTCTAGGTGAAATATATAGATCTTGAATCTCTAAAGCATCAAACATGGGCAGCTTCTGATGATCCGGAGAAGGAGCTTACTATCAGCACCAAACGACTTATCAAAGAAATCGCAAAAACAGTAACACTCAGAGATTTCAGTCATTTGAACACCTTTCTTTCTATATGTATATTCTTTCTATACATAGTGAGTGTGTCAGTCTTCAGGGCATCACCTGTATTATTCATAAAAAAGCATTTGAATTTTTGAAGATTTGAAGAAAGGAATTCACTAGCAATTCCTGAACTCTGATAAATGGAACAGTGAATTTTTAATTTCACTGCATTTTGAGATGTAAGCTACACTGTTAAAACAACCAAATGAATTGATAGCTAGCATAATGAAAATACAGTTTTCATGCAAGCAAACTTCACCAAATGTTTGTTAACATTATAAAGTTTTATAAATTACATTTTTGTTTACAACTATAGCCATGTATACATTAAAAAAAAAAAGTTGGTGAAATAATTTACAATTTTTGGCATAGTTTGTCAAAAGTACAAGTAAACTGAATTCTCTAATTAAGTGTTAGCTACTCTATTTGTTTAAATAGCTTATTGATTTTAGATTATGTTTTTGAAAACAAAATGCATTTAAGCTGACAGCTCATTTATCAAACTTCAGCCTGATAAAATTTGAAATGGCTGAAGCATTTAAAGGCCTCTACTTGGGACTTTGATTGCAGAAGAGCCATATCAGTCTTAAATATATTGCCTTTTCTGGTAAAGTGGTAATAACAAAATAGAACAGCCAGGAGGATAAATGTTATCTGCCCTAGTCATGTTGCAAAGAAATGGAAATAGAAATTGAGAAAGAGCACTGACTTATGAAAAATAAATACTACAAAGCAGAAGGGGAAACATAAACATAATAGTTAACTTTCAAACATCTGACGTGTCCTGTGAAATCATTAGATATAACATGACACCTGCCATTGAACGTAATGTATGTAATACTGTATGAATTCTATATATTGGCATATTGGCACAACATCATAAATAACATCATAAATAGTACCCATCACAACACTGTTTTGTTTTGTTTTGTTTGTTTGTTTCCCCAATCCACCCTCCCCTGCCCCCCAAATAAATAGCTTGGGAAAAAATAGCAATAAAGAACAACAAAAGACAAAAAAATCACAGGAGTAATGCTAGAGATTTTATTGCAAAAGCACATAAAAAGAACGCATAGTGCACTACCACACTATTTCTAAGCTGAATCTCCTCAATAATAAATTATCCTGCTTTTCTGGCAGGCCATGAGGTTTCAAGCACTGCAATAAAACATGCACAGATACTGCTCAACTTTATGGAAAACACCATTCCATTGAGAGTTTCAGAGAGATTCCACCAGCTTTTCAGTGAAAGTCATGAAACTGCAAAAGTGTGGACTTTCAAATAAATTGCTTTTTTAATCAGGTTTAAATTAGGTTTCAGTCAAACTTATTTTGTCTTTTGTTTATGAAGTCAATATATGGGACTATTGTTAGAACTAAAATTAAGAAATTTCATTCAATATCATTTACCACATGTCTAAATTTGAACCACTTTTCTTTGAATATAATACCTTCAAAGCATAGAAATTCAGTTTATTTTTCTATTTAAGAGGCAATTGTAAAATTAAAAGGTCACAACATTATATAACTAGATTTTGTAAAAAGGTCGCATTGATTGATGTTCTTTAAATATCAGTATTTCATATATCTTGATATATTCCATGACAATAGTATAATCTGACCTCAATTTATTAACGTACATATAAGATATTTGAAGTGATTATTAAAGGCAATAGCTATTTGGGATATCTCTAAGTATTACAATAGGCATAAATTATATCCTTTTACTTTTCATGTTAATTTACATATATTTACCAATGAACATACTCTTTAAATTTTAAGAGACATTGCAATAAAAAACAAGACACCAAGATCCAAGCAGTTTACTGCACAAGGTGCTAATGTGTCAAGTTGACTGACATACCTAGATCTCTGTGTCTGCATATCCATTGATTACAGTAAATGATTCTCCAATATGAACTGATTTGCAAGATCAGAGCTATATCTGTAATACATAAATTAAGGATGATAGAAAGAATGTGACAAGAAAACAATTGAATAATATAGTTTCATAATCCTTGTATTGACTGTTAATTTTCCCTTCCTTTATACTGACTTTCAGACAGATTTTGTTGTCATGCCATCATGAAATCCACAATTTTGAGGGATATGTGTCATGTGAAGAGTAAGAGTGAACTTCCAATTTAAGAAACTAGTGGGTGGGACCTCTTGGAAAAATGCCCTCAGGGATTAAGTGGCCTTGATGCAGGAAACCCCCTGCATGCCACAATCCCCTACTCCACTGCAGAACACATCCACCCCAGAGCAGATTGCCTTTGTGAAAAAAGGGAGACTGGAGGGGAGAATCTCCTGCAGGGATTTTCCTCAGGCTGCAGCCTCCTTCAGGTCAGATCCACCTGCTCCACCATGGACTCCTCAACAGGCTGCATTATGGCAATCTGCTCCGCTGATACACCATGGCTGCAGGGGGACAGCCTGCTCCACCATGGGCCTCTCCACAGGCCACAAGGGAACTTCAGCTCCAGAGCGTGTTGTACCTCCTCGCTCTCCCAGTTGCTGTTGAGCAGCAGTTTTTTCCCTTTCTTAAATCTGTTCTCACAGAGGCTCAAACATTGCTTATTGGCTCAGCTCTGGCCAGGAGTGGGTCCCTTTGGAGCCAGCTGAAATTGGCTCTTATCTACCATGGGGCAGCTTCTGGAATCTTCTCACAGAGGCCACCCTTGCAGCCCCCCACTACCACAACCTTGCCCATAACCTCAATACATTTTTTCATTGACGTAGTTGCAGAAGCCCTTCTAGTTGCCCTTGACAGCCCTTGCCAAGTTCAATTCTATCTGGGCTTTAGCTTTCCTAACTTGATCCCTGGCTGCTTGTACAATGTCTCTGCATTTCTCTCAGGTTAACTGTCCTTGCTTCTACCCTCTGTAGGCTTCCTATTTGTGTTTGATTTTGGCCAGAAGCAACTTATTCATCCATGGAGGACGCCTGGCATTTTTGTCTGACTTCATCTTTCTTGAGGTTGGAGAAGGTAATCCTTGAGTATTAACCAGCTTTCCTGGGGCTTTCTTCCCTCCAGGGCTTTATCCCTCAGTCCTCTGCCAAGCAGATCCTTGAAAAGGCCAAAGTCTGCTCTTCCAAATTCCAGGGTTGTGAGCTTGCTGTGGACCCTCCTTACTGCCCCCAGGATCTTGGACTCCACATTTTCATGGTCACTGCAGCCAAGGATGCCTTTGATCGTCACATTCCCAACAAACCCATCCTTGTTGGTGAGAACGAGGTCCAGCATAATAACTCTCCTCATTAACTCCGTGTTTTGGTTTAACCCTGGAGGCAGCTAAGCACCACGTAGATATTTCCTCCCTCCTCCTCCCACTGTCCCCTACCCAGTGGGACTGGGGGAGAGAATCAAAAGAACAAAAGGGTAAAAACTCATAGGTTGAAATAAAGACAGTTTAATGGGACAGAAAAAGAAAGGAATAATAATAATAATAATAATAATAATAATAATAATAACAATAATAATAAAAGAATATACAAAGCAAGTGATGCACAAGTGGTGCTCACCACCCATCATCCAATGTCCAGCCAAACCCTGAGCATCAGCCCCATGCTTCCTGGCCAACTCCTCCCAGTTTTATTGTTCAACATGACATCATATGGAATGGAATATCCCATTCACCAGTTTGAGTCAGCTGTCCCCTCCCAGCTTTTTGTGTACCCCAGCTTTCTAGATGGCAGGGCAGTATAAAAACTGAAAAGTACTTGACTCAGTGTAAGCATTGCTCAACAGCAACTAAAATATCAGTGTGCTCTCAGCATTATTCTCATCTTAAATTCAAAACAGCACCATAGTAGTTACTAGAAAGAAAATTAACTCTATCCCAGCTGAAGGCAGGGCAATCCTTTATCCCTTGGAAAATGAATTTGTCACCAATGCATTCCAGGAACCTCCTGGATTGCTTGTGCCCTGCTGTGTTGTTGCTCCAGCAGATGTTGCGGTGGTTAAAGTCCTCCATGAGGAACTAGGGCTTGTGAATATAAGGCTATTACTATCTGTCTGTATAGGTCCTCATCCACTTGTTCTTCCTGGTCAGGAGACCTGTAGCAGATTCCCACTACAACGTTTCTAAGCCCTGTCTTCCCTTTAGTCCTTACCCGTACACTTAGTCATCTCCTCATCCACTTGTTCTTCCTGGTCAGGAGACCTGTAGCAGATTCCCACTACAACGTTTCTAAGCCCTGTCTTCCCTTTAGTCCTTACCCGTACACTTAGTCATCTCCTCATCCATTCCCAGCCAGAGCTCCATGCACTCCAGATGGTCATTGACATAGAGGGTGACTCCCCCTCCTCATTTCCTCAGCCTGTCCTTCCTAACAAACCTGTATCCTTCCATTACAACACTCCAGTCATGGGATCCATCCCACAACATCTCTCATAGTCCTGGAAACGTACACACATCTCTAACTCACCTTGTTTATTCCTCATACTGCTTGCATCAGTGTACTGGCATTTAAAAAGAGCACCTCAGCATGCTGTGTTCCTAGAAAGTATTTGGTAGATTTCTCCATAATGCTGCAAGTGCTGGAGGTGACTCCACTCAAGCTCCATAACACTGACTGCATGATCCTTCCCTATCACGTAACTCCATGGCCCTTGTTTATCAGCCCTCTGCATTGCTCCTTCACAGGGCTGCTGGTTACCATCTCCCTCCCCCCTCCTTCCTAGTTTAAAACTCTCCTTAGGTCAGTCACCCTACTGGCAAACATGTTTTTGCCCCATTTAGTGAGGTACAACTCAGCTCTCCCAAGCAGATGTTGATCCTCAAATAGGGTCCCATGGTCATAAGATCCAAAACCCTGTTGATGACACCAGTTTCACAGCCAACTATTGATCACTCCTATAAATTCCTTTCTACTGACAACCTTTCCCCTCCTCAGCAGGATCAAGAAAACCACCACTTGGGCCACCATGCCCTTAACTACTGTCTCCAGAGCTCTGTAGTTTCTTTTGATACTGTCCAGGTTTCTTCTGGCAGTATCATTTACACTCACTGGGATTAAAAGCAGAAGACAATGGTCAGAAGGCAGGACTAACTTCAGCAGTGTTTCTGCTGAACCCTGATCTACAACTCAAGCAGACAGCAAACCTCCTTAGTCAATAAATCATGTGGACGGATGACTCTGGCCTTTGCAACAGGGAGTCACTGATTACAATGACTTATCGCTTCTTCCAGGCTGCCTTGTGTGGTTTAGGTGGACTAGATTTATTGCTAGTAGGCTTGTCTAGCTCCTTGTCAATGTTGAGGGTGGTGAACCTGTTTTGTAGTTGCAAGTCCTCAGGTGGAGTAGGAGCCTTCCTCTTGCACCTAGAACCATGACGTTCCACCTTTACCCCAAGGAAGTCCCAAGAAAGGACTTGAGAGTAGCACTACAGAGAAGGACTTGAGGATAATATTGAATGAAAAAATTTGATATGAGCTGGCAATGTGCAGCCCAGAAAGCCAATTGCATAGACCTGGGAGTCCTTGTGGACAGCAGGCTGACTGTAAGTCAGAAACGTGCCCTTGTGACCACAAAGACCAACTGGGGTGCATTCCTGGGGTGCATTCGGAAGAGTGTCGCCAGCAGGTCCAAGGGAGGTGATCCTCCTCCTCTACTCAGCTCTGGTGAGGCCACACCTGCAGTATTGTGTCCAGTTCTGAGCTCCCCAGTACAAGAGGGACATGGAGTTACTGGAGCAAGTCCAGAAGTTAGATACAAAGATTATAAGAGGACTGGAACACCTGTTGTACAAGAAGAGGCTGAGAGACCTGGGTCTGTTTAGTCTGGGAAAGAGAAGACTGAGGGAAGACCTCATTAATGTATATAAATATCTGAGGGAAGGTGTTGGGAGGATGGAGCTGGTCTCTTTTCAGTTGTGCCCAGTGACAGGACGAGAGGCAACAGGCACAAACTGAAGCACAGGAAGTTCCGGCTGAATATGAGGGGACACTTCCCTGCTGTGAGGGTGACAGAGCACTGGAACAGGTTGCCCAGAGAGGTTGTGGAGTCTACTTCTCTGGAGATATTCGAAACCCGCCTGGATGCCATCCTGTGCAATGTGCTCTAGATGATCCTGCTCAGCAGGGGGGTTGGACTAGATGATCTTCAAAGGTCCCTTCCAACCTCAGCTATTCTGTGATTCTGTGATTCTATGACCAGCATGTCAAGGGAGGTGATTGTCCGACTCTCATGAGAGTGAGAGACCCCCACCTGGAGTACTGCATGCAGCTCTAGAGCCCCCAGTACAAGAAAGACATGGACCTATCAGAGCAGATGTAGAGAATGGCTCCAAAAAAAAAAAAAAAAAAAAAATTCAGATAGAGTTATGGTTGTTTAGCTTGGAGAAGGGAAGATTATGGAAAGACCTTATCATTTATTTTTAATATTTTAAGGGCACTTATAAGAAAGATAGGGAAAGACTTTTTTACCACGGTCTGTAGTGATAGGACAAAGGGGCAAAAATTTTAAATTGAAAGAAAGTAAATTTTACATTAGATATAAGGAAGACATTATTTACTATGACCCTGTGGAGACACTGGAACAGGTTGCCTAGAGACATTGTCAAACTCATGGTGAATTTTCAAAAAGTATACATGCTTCTTAAAGTATATTAATTTTTAGTCTCAGAAGAAAAACTGTTTATTTTTTACTATTTAATTCAAAATTTAAGTCCAAGGTGTTTTTTTTTTTTTTTTTCCAAAAGTTTATTTGCATGGCATTAAATAAATAATTAACAAAATTAATCTGGTCTTCAGCCATGACTAAAACAAAAGTAGCTAAAACTAACCCCTCCTCTAAAAAATAGAAAACAACCTTAGAAAGTTATAAACAGAGTTAGTAACATGCAAATTTTCAGGAAAGATAATGACAAAGACAACTGAATTAGTCTTTCTTATTAGCACTTCTTATCATGTCAATAGTTGACAACAAACAAAAGAAAGGAATTACTAAAATTTAAATTGATTTTGCCTTACAGGAATCATAAAATAGAGAGAATTTCCACAGATGCAATATTTATCAATATCTACATATGAATATCTACATTTCTCTATTGCTTTAGCAATGTTTTTTAATCTAGTATATTTTTATTTTACAGTAGTCAACATTTCTCTTCCCCATTGTTCTCTTGATACTATTTTTTAAAAACAGAATCTATCACTTTCTACTACTTAATTTTAATTTCTCTTAAACTACATAATATGCTCCTTTTTACACAGTATATGTTTTGTGTGTTTGTGTGTGTGTGTGTATATTGATATAGCCAAAGATCTATGTTTCATATATGGTTCCTGACATCTCTGTTCAATTGTTTACAATAATCTCTTTTCAGAGTTCTAGGGCTGCTCCTCAGGGGAATGTGACTTGATGGCTTAGTGCAAAATGTCCATCAAGTGATGTTGTCAAGATCCATCTTTTTTTTACCAACACTTTTCTTACTAATTTGCATGTAGAAAGTCTGAGAGCAATGCCTGCCATCAAATAAAACCAAATTTATCATTTTGATTTTCTAATTAGGTACTTTATTCATTTTACTGTGATATGTACCTGATTTCTGGCAGTACCCTGATTAAATATGGTTCAGCAGCAATGTCTTTCTAAGTAACTACTACAGTCAGTCATATATGCTTCATTAAGTCAAATGTGGTGAGTATTTGAAAACTGAGGATGAAAAAAGGCCAAGAAAATCATTTAGGTAAAGTGTATTTTGCCTTAGCAGTTGTCTTTGCATGGTTTAATGACTAAATAAAAGGATAGATAATGAAGTATAATAATGTAAAAGGTGAGCTAAAATCTCCACGAATATCACAGATGGAATGCTAACTTTATTTATTTTTTTTTAATATAGCACCTATTCCAAAAGTTCATGCAATCCTATACAATACTTAGTCCTGATGACTTCCTATATATTGATAAACAACATGACATTTTATCTTTGAATAGAAGGGCAATGTTGTCTTTAGCTTTATTCAAGTCCAGAACTAGATGAAAGTGATAAACTTAAACAAATAATGATTCATAAAGGAAGTGATCATATTCTGTGTATAAATGAAGTAGAATAAACCTTGATATTGCATGTGTGTTTTACATGTTCTATACATAATGAGAAAGTGAAATAAAGCAATGATTTATTGCTATTTCAAAGAAACATGCAGAATTCAGGTGTGAATTTATAGGGGAAGGGGAAATCAATTGCTTATCTCTTCTCAATACAGGTAAAGAAATAGATCTGCACTGATTTCTCTGTCTCTATGTAAAAGATTTCTCTTTTACATAAGCAGACATAGATCACAGATGTTTAGTATTGCTCTTAGTAATTACTTCTTGATTTATAAATGCATGTACTCTTTATAAAAGAAAAAAAGAGAAAAAAAAAAAGAAAAAAAAGGAAAAATTATTGACATTGTCATGTATTTTGTTTTTAACTAATCATTTTCTAAAATACTCTTCTCTTGATACTAGACCAGATAATATAAAAACACCTAACACCTTAGTGTCTTTTAAAACTTGGTCTCTTTTAGTATAGCCTCTTGCCTCAAACTAAGAAACATTGAATCATTCAGGCTGGAAGAGATACCAGGAGAACTCTAGTTCAGACCAGCGTGCTCAAGGCTGTGTCCAGATGATCTTGGAAACCATCAACAGAGATACCATAGCTTCACCAGGCAACCTCCTTCAATGCTTCATGGTCCTTATGCCTTAAAAGATTTTCTCCATAAGTCAGAGTGCTCTCATTTCAATTTATGTTTATTTTCATTCATTCTCCTGACCTGCACCTCAGCAAATAAGCTGGCTCTGTCTTTTTGATAGAGAAGTGAGGGTGAGGATGAATGAGCAGCAGAAATGAAGCACTATCAACTGACTTGCAACCCACATTTCCCATCTCCCCTGTGCCATTCAAGGGAAGCAGGTGAATGGAAGGAAGGCGTTTTTAATTTGGTTTTAAGTCTCACTGTTCTAATCCATCATCTATAGGCAATAAAACACATTAATCTCCCTTACGCTGAGTTTGTTTTGTTTTGCTAGTGACAGAAATTGGTGAGTGATCATCCTGTTCTTATCTCTGCCCACAAGCTTTTTTGTTCCTTGTTAAACCACCACACCTCTTAATAGGTACTGACTGGCTGCTGTTAGGTACCCCAAAGCTGTCTCTTCTCCAGGCTGACAGAGCTCAGCTCACTGAGCCTTTCCTCAAAGGGTAAGTGCTCTAGCCGCAACCAGCTTAGCTGCCCTCTGTTAAAATCACTACAGTTTATCACTGTCTTGTACTGGAAGCCAAACCTGGATGCAATATTCCAGATGTGGTCAGTATCTGAGATTAATAAGAGTTTGAGTTGATTTTGTGGCCTGAGAAAAATTATTCCCCCCCACCCCACCCCCAAATCTCAGCAATCCATAACTTGCAATTACAACTTAGTGTGCTAGCACATAAGCACTTTTAGTAAACATCTGCTAATTCAAGCCTAATTCAAACTCACTGGAGAATACAGCTTTCAGTAATAACAGAACTTTAAATTCAACCAGCCAGGATCCTCACTGTACATTTGTCTCAGAAAGTGCAAACAAATTTTCTTTTAAGAATCTACTGGAAAAAAAAAAAAAAAGGGGGTGGGGGGTGGGGGGGTGGGGGGTGGGAAGGAAAAAGGGAAGGACATCACTTATCTCTAACCAGTAACAAATCATATGTGTTCTGGAGAGACAAGAGCTCACAAGTACAGAATATTAGGTATTTTATATTCTTTATAAACTGGATCTTACATGTGTAATCAACATCATATGCTTGTAATGAGGAACCCTGTAGAAAGGAAGAAAGGTAACATGATTATATAGAACAGATTACAACACTGAAATTCTCCTTATTCTAAAGAATAATACTTGAAAGAAAGTTAAAAATATGAAAAAATACCTGGTGTATATCTGCAGTATTATGAACCACATTAGGGTATCAATTTAAACATTTTTACTGTGCTGTTATTCCAAGATGTTAAAGCCCTACTGCTAAGTGTTCAGTGTTCACTGTTTTTTTCTTTTTAATTCTTTTTTTTTTTTAATTTTTTTCTAGAAGGAGAAGAAAAAAACAAACAGAAAAGAACACTTTTATATAAAAGAAGAATCTGAACACTAAGGATATGGAAAAACTTCAACCTGAAGCTAATATATAGAGAGAGATATCTCAAAATATCCTGAATTAAAAACATAAAAAGTTATCTTTCTGTATTAACAGGGATTTCTGCTGTTGCAAATAATCTTGATTTGCATAGCTGATAAAAGTGGTCACTTTGATTAGTGGAAATTTTTTGCCTTTTTTTTTAGTTGGCTAATTATAAGAAATTACTTTAAGAAAAACATTTCCAATCTGGTCTTTTGAAAACAGTACTAGAAACTACAGTGCAGATTAAAACTGCTAGTGGTGAACACAAAAAAAAGGACTCACGTAAAACATAGACATAGGAAGCTGATTCCCCTTTCTGCTCTCAAGGTGGCAGAGAAAGAAATTTGGCAGTGGAGGCCACACACAGCACTCCTTAGCTTCATAAGCTCACACATATTCGCAGATAACTGAGTACCAGCACAGCTCCTCTGTCTGCCTACAACCTCTGCCTGGATCACAGACCACTTACCCAATTCACGTCACCTACTCACTGGTTAGTCCAGCTTGAAGTTCACTGTAAACACACACGCACTCACACGTTTCTCCCTCACGTACATCACATTCACAAATCCCCCCTAAGTGTACCAGCATGGACCCACCACACATCTGATACCCGAGGCCCCGATACTCGATTGCTAGTCCAGCTTAAAGTTTGCTAGTGAATACATACACACACCACATGCATACCAGGTCTGGGGTGCATACAGACATCCAGCCCTGCCAGCAGCCGGCACCAGGCACATGCACTGTGACCCGCAACTGCACTCCAGGCACCAGTTGGAGCCCCCCCACTCACCTCACACATGTTGGTCCCCTCAGTAGCTGTTTTATAGCACACCACTCCCGTTCCAGTGGCTAGGAGTAGAAGACACCCCATGTGCCCCAGTAAATGATGACCATGCTCACTCCAGAAGCTGGCACCACAGACTGCGGGTGCCTATATCCCTGGTCTGATTCCAGTAGCTGGCACCCAGCCCAGTCACACCGGTCTGTTAACAGCTGACCATGAGCTCAAAGAGTGCCCCCCCAGCTACTGATGATAAAACCCCCACTTGCTCCAGTAGCTGATACCACAGGCTGTGGGGCCTGCACCCCGAGCCTGACTCCAGCAGCTGGCACTAAATTCACTTGCACTGGCCGCCTCAGTAGCTGGCGCTGTAGTAGTCCTTTCAAGTCATATAAACACACATACAAGCCCATAGTTAAACTAGTTCCCTTGCAGTAGCTGGTATAGGAACAGAAAACATTCCCATCCCAGTGGCTAGGAGCAGAAGATCCCACTTGCTCCATCCAGTAGCTGGCACAGAGACCCTGCTCTTACTTCAGTAGCTGGCACCACAAGCCACAGGTACCCACACCCCCAGTCTGACACAAGTAGCTGGCACCAATCTTCACTCACCCACGTACAGTTCTTGCCAGTAGCTGGCACGTAGACCTGGCGGCATACATACACATTGGGAAGAGAGTGAAAATACACAGAGGGATATTTAAGAAAAGTTTTAATCAGAAAACATAAGGAGGTTGTACGTACTGTGGTGATCGGGCACCAGACACATCCAGAAAACTACTAACAAGCCTTGTTTTACATGCAACCAGCCATTCTATATTCTTTTTTTTTATCTACTCCCCACCTTGTTCCTCCTGCTCTCCCTCTCTACTGCACAGCCCACCATGGATATGCAGAGCTTTGCATTTTCCTGCACCCCTCCCAGTCCAGGGTCCCCCCTGTTTCACAGTCTTATCAGCTGAAAAGTCCAGGTTGTTCTTTCTAGAAACAGCACCTATAGCTCACCAGTTAGTGAGACTAAGACAATTGAATCAACTTAGAAGTCATCAATCAGATAACCCTGCTGGAATAAACAATCCCACATAGTCACATGCTCATAAATTAGTGTTTCAAATACTACTAGCATATCTAAGTTATCATGTTGACAAGAATCTTGCCAACTCTCAATAATTTCCTACTCTCACATGATGAATATATGTTAGTTTGCTTCTATGCTCTCATCTGAAACAAACTGAAGAGTTCTCTGGCTAGGATAAGCCTGACATGAATGAGATGGTAGTCATACTCTCATTCCACTCTACAAAGTAGATATACGACTTGAACCAGATCTGTTTTTTTTCTGAAGTCTGCTCCATTCTTCTAAAAGTATTCTGAAAGGATGAATTTTAGGATGTTCTGACATGGTCCGAGCAACAGCCCTACCTTAAATACTGGCAAGGGGAAGGTAAGCTAGCTTCCAACCCTGAACTGACAGACTGACTGAAAAGACTAGGGGGAAGAGTGACACTGTACCCTCATCTCTGCTCAAAGAAGAAGGAGGAGTCTTCCCCCTTGCCCCTGAAGTGCCCCTGCGCAACACATACAATGCTCTAAGCCTGGAAAAAAGAGAATGTGTGAGTAATGATCAAGACCCAGGAAAGCTTGGTCCAACCAACCACCTCTATTAGAAACAGTGACACAAATGCACACACACAGACGCACACACACATAAAGTTTTGTAGTAATTAGAGAATCCACACTGAAAGGCACTGAAGTACTTACTTGCCATCTGGATAATCTCTCCAGAGAGGTTTGCTGCTTGCCTGGGGGGCCTGCATTCATGATACCACAAAGAGGCTACCAAGCCAGGTGGGGCCAGAAAACTAACACCCATTCCTACTCTTTCATGTAGGGTCAAATGAGACTGCAACAAAGTAGGCAATGTAGTGGGTTTATGTGGCAAGGTTTTGGTAGCCAGGGGCCGTAGGGGTGGCTTCTGTGAGAAGAATCCTGAAGCTGCCCAATGTCAGATAATGGCCCCGCCACTGGACAGAACCAAGCCAATAAGTGATGTTGTTTGAGCCTCTGTGAGAGCAGATTTAAGAAAAAGAGAAAAAAAAATATGCTGGGGAACAGCAGGTGGGAGAGAGAGGAGTGAGAACCAGCCCTGCAGACCCTAAGGTCAGTGAAGAAGGAGGGCAGGAGGTGCTCCAGGCACTGGAACAGAATTTCTCCTGAGGCCTGTGGAGAGGACCATGATGAAGCAGGCTGTCCCCCTGCAGCCCATGGTGTACCATGGTGGAAAAGATTTCCATGCTACAGCCTGTGGAGGAGACCATGGTGGAGCAGGTGGATCTGCTCTGAAGGAGGCTGTGACCTCTGGAGAACACCCACAGGAGCAGATTCTGGGCTGGACCTGTTGCCTGTGGAGAGGACAACACTCAGGAGCAGGTGTCCTGGCAGGAGCTGCTCCCCATCGGGGACCCGTATTGGAGCAGTGTGCTCCTGATGGATGGACCCCATGGTACAGACTCATATTTGAAGCAGTTCTTGAAGAGCACGCTGCCTGTGGGATCCCCTTGCAGGATCAGTTCGGGAAGGACGGCATCCCGTGGAAGGGACCCCACATTGGAGCAGGGGAAGAGAATGAATGAGAAGGAGCACCAGTTTGTTTTGCCCATGTTTATAATTGTTGAGTGATCTCCCTCTCCTTATCTCAGCCCTTGAGCCTTTTTCATCATATTTTCTCCCCCTCTCCCTTTGAGGAGGGGGAGTGAGAAAGCGGTGAGATTTCACTCATAAGTGGTGAGATTTAGGTAAGATGTGAGGAGGAAATTCTTCACTCAGAGGATGGTGAGGTACTGGAACAGGTTGCCCAGAGAAACTGTGAGTGCACCATCACTGGAGGTGTTCAAGACCAGGCTGGATGAGGCCCTGTGCAACCTGATCTAGTGCGTGGCATTCCTGCCCATGGCAGGGGGCTTGAAACTAGATGATCTTTAAGGCCCCTTCCAACCCAAGCCATTCTATGAGTCTGTGATTGTCTGAATATATGACTAACTCCTTTGCATATCAGACTGTATCTCATGCTGCCTTGTCCTCATTGTTGTACCATGGTATGTGGAGACTATGAATCAGCTCTTCCATTTATAGCCTTCTTTGTAATAGAACTACAGAAACAGGAAAGATAAAGGACGGAGCAGTGAGGACCTACAGCTGCAAGAACATTGCTTGCACCAACTATCTTCACTCTTTGTAAGAGAAAAAATCTGCTTGTTTCTTCAGGAATTATTTTCCATTACTCAAGGCTGATACCATGACTGGAGATCAAAATATGTGGTCTAAAATTGCTACTACGTTTGACAAAAATAGAGGATGTTCATGGAGGGGGGGAAATAATTAATGAAATAAGTTAAGTTTATAAATCAGAAAGAGAGAGGAATGAAATGAGATATTTATGAAGAAGAGAGAGTAGAAACTAAGGAAGTAGAAGAGCAGAAAACATTAACCAATGTGTTAGTATCTTATGCCTGAATTATACTATTAAGCATGTCTTAGTTGACTTCCATTGCAGAAGTCAAATACAAACACTTCTTACACAAACGCAGGAAAAACAATATATATGCATGTCCTCGGAAGTGATATCATTTATTTACAGTGATTATTTTACAGTTGCTCAAGTCTGGCTTATTTACTTTAGGATTATTCCATTTATTTGTTTTGAAAATAGAACAGTTGTTAGAGCAGTTGTGTTAAAGTTTAAATGATTTTACAGAAAAAAAAAAAAGCTTAAACAAAACTGTATACAAATGAGTTTTTTATTGGCTGCATATTTGTGAAAAGAACAAAAACTTTTGAAAGACATTGTACTGAATTTTATTACTATGGGTTCTCTCCTACTCAGCCCATTTAATATGATGCATTTACAGACTACATTAGAAATGTAATTGACTAGATAATACCATTAATCCAAGTTTTAATGAGGTTCATCATACTTAAGATCAAAAAAGATGTGCGTGTCTGGTCTATTCATGTTCTGTTCTTTTCATTACTAGTTATATATGTAATACTTTAGGTGTCAGATATTTACATCTGGATTTCAACTAAACTATATTATCCCGGCTGTACAAAGGCAGCCCCTAGGGAGCACTAGCTACCAGGAGC